>NW_009258264.1:252492-269988 GCF_000687185.1 Egretta garzetta
CCTGCAGCCGCGAGCTCGCATGGCGCCTGTCGCAACTCACGGAGCCGGGGGGCGGGGGTCGTGCCGCGCGGGTCAGATACGAAACATAACGACAATAATAATTATTATTAATCATAACAATAAGATACAAGGGCTGAGCGCGGTTATTGCGCTTTCTCGGTACATTTTTCGGCACGCACCGGGGCTCCCCCCCAGCCAAGCACACGAAGCCGCTGCAAGAACATTTAGTGCTGTTTTATTTGAAGCAGATAAAGGGCTGCTTTCTCCTGAACAGGTCAGTTAAGAGAAAAGAAACAAAAAAAAGAGTTACCGATGTAGCTTATTTAAGCTAAAATTAGCAGGGCCAGGGGAGGGGGGGGGCTGCATCCCCTTCCCCGACCACCGCAGGCGGGCGGGATGGGGGAGAGCCCAGCCAGCCCCTTCCCAACTCTCTTCCAGGCCCAAACTTCGGTGTAAGCACTAAACCTCGGAATTAAGCCAAGCACCCCCAAGCACGTGAGGCTCCAAGCCACACAGCGAGCGTCCGGCAGCCCTCCACACCCTTCCTCCTCCCCTACCAGTGCCAGCACAGTTTCTCCCAGCTCGTCCCAGTAAGTGTAGTGGGAAGGCAAGGCTTAAAACTGGGCAGGGGAGCAAGTTCCTAGCACCTCTCAGGCTGTACCCGCACCCCGCAGAGACCCAGTGATGCTGCTCGCAGAGCCACAGCAGCACGGAGACCCCGCACCTTTGTAAACAAAGCTTTCTTCCAAAATTATTTCAGGCCTGATCCTCACTTTCCCTTCCTGTAAGGTCTAAAGTGGAGACTTAACTCCTCCAACAGTCAGCCTTGGCTGCTGGGATTGAGCTTGTTCTAAGGGGCAGGGACCATGTTAGTGGAAGAGCAGGCTCTGGTTTGTGTCTGTACGCGTGGTACAGCGTACGATGTGCAAGGCTGGTTTGTGTCTGTACGCAGTCTGTACGCGTGGTACAGCGTACGATGTGCAAGTGAAATACCCTTTTGTAACATAACATTAAAGCACGCCCTACCAAACACGAGGGGATAAAGGTAGGCTTATCTGGGAGAAGAGTACCTGCTCAGCTCCAGCTCACGGTACCATGCTCAGAGGCATTTGAGTTCGGTACCACTTTCAATTTACAATCTGTGGAATCTTTTAATAAAGTAATTATTCACTTTGTTTTCCTTGCTCTAAGGGGAGGGGGAGAATGCTAGTGTTAAAGATAAACAGGGTGTGTGAAACAAGTTCAGTCAAGCAGACTTTATACCCAACGGGAAAAAAAAATAAAATGCCAAGAAGCAACTGTACTGAGCTTGGGAAAACCTGCAGCTCTACAACACCACACATGCAAAAAGACAAACCAAATGGCAACAGGACATCGGGGTAGCTACAAACGCCAACAAAAAGGCATCAGATAAGTGTCTGGAGATGGCTACACCGGAAAAGCTATACAAGACATTTCTGGAATTGCATGTACAGAGATTGAAATTTTATTCATACATTTATTATTTACACAAGCTACCGCTAATTAATTGCCAGAGACTGACCTTGACTCTCCTAGTTTTAAATAAAGTTACTAACCACCACGCACAGCAGAATGGAGTTAATACTGTTAGTGTCATGGGTGGCGTGAGCGTGCTCCAAGGCAGTGAAACGCCTAACGGTTCTACTTTGGAGAAGTATTCGTTCTTCTGCGCACATGGTTCTTGGTTGCTGCACTTCCAGCTGGAGCAGCTGGCGAGGCTGTATCTGTATAGATCCATACTGTTAATGCCATCACAGACCAGAAAAATGCCCATACGTGCAGGTAAGTAAAAAAAGTCTTTTTTTATATATAAAAAAAGCCATTAATTCCATTTATTGCACAAAGAAAGGAGGATTTAAACTAAACTAATACTGCAGGGTTATGGATCCCTTTCCTTTGTTCAAGCTGTTTAACAGGCAGCCTATGGGTTGTAATTTTGCTGTATACTAGCCAATAAATTCCAGCAACAAGGTGCAGTAATTCCACATGCCTACACTACTTTGGATGCAGCATGCCAGCTTTCCTGGGAAACAAAGCCATTGCGCGCTCATCCCCTGCAGCTGGGAGGAACAGTAAACCCAGGGAGAACTTGCCAACTCCGTACTTCCTCATGTAGTAAACAAGGTGCATTTTCTATTTCAGCCTCCACCCCATAGCTATGTTACATGAAGATCAGGCAATCTTGCCCCAGAAATGCAAAAGGCAAAGGGCAAGGATATTATTTTCAAAAGCAGCCCTCTTGGGAAGGGCAGCAGGACCAGCCCAGCCCATACCTTCCTTGCGAAGGATTCCCCCGCCCCATATTTTATTCCTTTCGACACAGCCAGATTAGATATCCCAGCGTGAAACGAGCAGATGAACAGACACAGCCACAATACACAGCCACTGAAGACGAATGCATGACCTGTTTTCCCTGGGGTATGCTCTCACAAAGCACGTGACTTTAAAAAAAGCTGAAGAAACCTTATTTTTTAAAAAAATATGTCTGTCATAGTTAGCACAATTTAAAACTGTCATTGCCTTTACAACTAATTCAAAAAACCAAATTTAATTAAAATTAATTGGCATTTTCCCTATGGACAGTCATTAGTTGTAATGACTTTGTTTCGATATTACAATATGTAATCTCTGAGCAGTCTTCCATTGTACCAGAAGACTGTAAAAGAAAGGTCAGGTTTCTTCAGACATTCAAATAACTATTATGAAGCAAAATTACCAGAAAAGAGCTTGTTTACGTAAGTAAGAGGTGAAGGGAAGATAGGAGATAAATAGCTTATAACTTGGGGTATTTGCACTGCAGTGGAACAGTAGATAAACCCCCTTAGGTAAAACATGGAAGCTTTGCTCCTGTCAATGTAAACATTTGGAGTGTTGCAAGAAGCTAATACAGAGAGATGCTCTTCGCTTCTAAACACTTTCTAGCCTAGAGCCTCTGCTTTCTCTTTCCTCTCCGACCGCACTGTAGTTGGTGCCAATCGATAAGTGATTGGGATGGTTATGTGTGGACCGAAGGCCACCTAGGACCATCAGTTAACGGGAAGAGTTTTTACTTTACTGAGTAAAGACTGTCATGATCAACTCCTAGCAACACAGACACTACCTGGAACACACAAGATGCTTTCCTTTGATTGGTATTGGAGTGGGATTGGCAAAAATCCCTTTCAGTTCAAGGGTGTGGATTTTCCATCTTATTTGCGCAACTCTGTAATAAAAGCTGCAGCGGGGTAATCAATGGGGTGTACCAGGGGGGTTTCTCTGGCCGCTACTCAAGATGGAACATCCCCGAGGTCTCACCTCTGTGAGCAATCTTCTGGTTGCTATTACCTGTCCCACTCAACGTTAGCCACAAAGAGCTACATCTGAAGAAGCCATCTGCAGAGTTAGGGGTTCAGAATTCTCCCACAATTAAAAATTCAGCTGTGCTTTCTTTTCAAGTAGAGTCATCCAACCCTCTATTTGGGTGCTCAGAGCTTGACTTGCAGAGCCTGTCCATGATCCCCTGCAGCATAGGTTGAACAATCCCCAAGAGAGGGCGCTGGGAGGAGTCTCCATCCCAGCAGGCTTCCATCAGCTGCCAGCATTCCTCATCAAACACCGGAAGACGCTCCGGGCGAACTCCTGGAAAATGGAAAGGCACCTGGTTACCATCAGTACACCTCAAATCTGAGAGAAACTTTGTCTGATGCTCATTATTTTGGTGCATGCTGAAGTGACCAAAGCAGACTGTCCGGGGTCATCTAATACTCTTAATAAAAGCTTAAATTTTGGCAACGCCACTGAGACATCTTTGGGAGCATTGCTGAAGTCGCTCAGGAGATCACGCGCACTCCCAGAGGATGGCCAACATGTTTAGTTTCACTGGAGCCTCCTCGTTACAAGTATTTGGAAGGAAAATGAGTACCCTCTTCTATAGGAAAACAAGTTGGCATCGTCCCCCCCAACATCCCCTCATAACGGTGCCTTTTGGGAGCAAGTTTACCATGAGAACAAGCAGCGAGTGCAGCCTTCTGAGCAAATACAAGACTCACTCATCTGAGTTAATCTTTTTCACATGAGAAGGGGGGAGATTATATGGACAGGAACTAAGGACACAAAGCAGTAAAGCATTCTGATAGCATGAAGGATTAAGCTACGACTAAACACAGTACGACACTAAACCTAGGCAGACATAAGTTAGTATCTTGGGGGAAAAACCATCGATGTGTTTTACTCAACATCCAGCCCAATGACACCTTCCCCAGCATGTTGCATATTAAGCACTTGAATGTACAGATTTCCACGGCCTCCAGAAATCGCAAGGGATTACACATTCTTTAGGGGATCATGCCTGGCTGGTGCTGGGGTCTGGTTTACATCATACCTCTTGTGCTACCTCACATGGTTTAAGCGGTGTGCTGTGGCAAGGAGGTGGTTAACTGAAAGCCACCTTTTTTTTTTTATTCCTTGCTAATTTTAGTTAAGACTTTCAGTAGAATATGTCCAACTTCAACTAGGGAAGTGTTACTCTTTAGACTGTCAATGAAGCAATACAACTTGTATTTTTACCTTTCAGTTCCAAGAGGATAAAAATGGATTTCCTAATCCCCTCTCAAAAGCATAAGGTATCAACCCATAGAGTTCAAAATAAGCCATTTATACCTCTTCTAACATTGTTCCAAAGGTGATCTTTGCTTGCACATCTCTCAAAAGCCTCTGGTAACTTCACATGTCCCGAACAAATGTACCAAAACAGAATGCCAAATGCGTAAACATCCACTGAGTTATCGTACTTTCCTGTGACAAAAACACTTTTGATCAGCAAGGAAAACAACATCTTCATCACCGGAAACTGAGCAGTCTGAGAACTCATTTCAGCATTCTACGTGCTCAAATTAAAACCACAACTTCATTGCCAGAAGGCAAGAGTTGTATGAAGCCTAGGAACGCATCAGGAGTCACTGCCAAAGGTAGAAGGATAAAAAAGTTAAGACCTTCCATTCTCAGAGGATTTATACACTTAACCCATACCATCAGTTCTCAAGCTGAGGTTCATGGACCACTGCAGGTACAGGCGCTCAGGTGTATTTCAGACTCAAACACCAACATTTGTAAGACCATCAGTTCTGTTTGGCTCTGCTGCTAGCCCAGGAGTCTGACAGAGCCAGCATCAGCCTCTGCGATGGGTTGGCCTTGGCTGGACACCAGGTGCCACCAAGCCGCTCTATCACTCCCCTCTTCAGCAGAAGAGAGAGGGAGAAAGAAAAAGAGATGAAAAGAAAAAAAAAACAAACCCGTGGGTCAAGATAAAGGCAGTTTAATAAAAAGCAAAAGCAAAGGCCACATGCGGTAGCAAAAGGAAAACAAGATTTTATTCTCTACTTCCCATTAGCACGCGACGCCCAGCCACTTCCCGGGAAGCAGGGCTTCAGTACGCATAGTGGTTGCTCCAGAAGACAAAACTTTGTAAAAAAAATCTGAATGCCTCACCCTTCCTCATCCTTTCCCTTAGCTTTTACATCTGAGCCAATGTCATATGGTACGGAATATCGCTGATTTGGACCCGGTTTGGGTCAGGTGTCTTGGCTATGTCCCCTCGTGTCATATGGTACGGAATATCCCTGATTTGGACCCGGTTTGGGTCAGGTGTATTGGCTATGTCCCCTCCCAGCCCGCTGGTGGCGGTGGGGGAATGTTGGAGACAGCAGTAGCCAGAACCCCGGTGTGTTATCAGCACCTTTCTATGCACCAATAGAAAGCACAGCACCATGAGGGCTTAACTTCATCTCAGCCCGACCCAATACAGCCTCTCAATCCAGAAGTTTGAAAATTACTCATTTATAGCAAGTTCATCCATAAGAAAAGGTTGAGCACAGTAAGTGTGTAAGGGCTAAGCCAATGCTTGCCTCTGGAAGGTCAGGGTCTAGCCTGCTAGTCATGAGTATTTCACTGTTAGCAGTGAGAACCACCCAAATAATATTTTCTAAATTAAACACAAATAGGGTCGCTTCAATTTGACTGCAATCTTGTCAAAGCAGGGACAGCATCTCAGATGGACCAAAAGGATTCTGATACGTGTGGTACGGACCTCTAAGTGCTACCGTGAGATGCTTGCACAGGAAAAAAGTTTAGAGAGCGCCTGCCAGAAGCAGAATGTGTAGTGAATTTGAACACACTCCACATGTTAGTAACAGCTTGGAAATTCCTTACTTGGTATCTATGCAAAAAACAGGGGATCCTTTCTGAAGTATTTGCCTATGAAAGCCAAATATTTCCAGCTTCCTCATGACTAATAATTTAACTTTCTGATTGCAAGAGTATTAATCACTTCAACAATGTTTATGAATCCCACAGTTCTCTTGCATGTAAACACAGTTTTAAGAGTGAGACTGAAAATAAAGGAAAAAATACATAGCGTGCATTGTAAGCAGGTAGTCTTCAGATTTGTTTTAATTACTTTTCCCTCATAAGCAAGTTGAGATATTAATTCAAAGTAATGGCCTTCAAAATTCAAGCCAGAGACAGTAGTGGAGTCAACCAACAAGCATACCTGTAAAGAGCTCAGGAGCCATATGAATGGGTGTGCCTACAATACTGCCAGACATCATGGCTTCTGGTTTGCAGAACCCCAAGTCAGTGATTTTGGCTCGATTCTTTTTGTCAAGCTGTAGGAGAATTCATACACAGGCAGCTGATAACCATACTTCTCAGTTTTAGTATTGCATTTTAATATTAAGGTTTTAAACTCGGTTTAGGCTTGAAGGGTTGGGCATTTGTTCTGAAGTAAGCTTCTCCAATGACTTGGCTGCTCTCGGATATTTACCTCATTAAGCTCAGTAACAAGACATGCCTTCGCTTGTCTTCTACATAGAGGGTGTGGTTGGGGTTCAACAGAACTGGGAACTGGAAGTCCTAGCTCAAGCTACCTTCAAGAGAAGTCACTCTACTGCTCCCTTTCCCCCAGGCTTTCTGCCTGAAAATGAGATAGGGAAACCTCACTGCAAGGCTCGCTGTGGCTAACAATACCACAAGTTAAAAGATGCTGTATGAAAAAAAAAAAGCTATTACTTCACTTATATTATGCTTCCCCCTCCCACTAGAAGGTCCTCATAAGACTTCAGGATTAGCCAGATACAAAGTTTTCCTTACCAAGACATTTTTAAGTTTGATATCCCGGTGCACAAGTCCCTGACTGTGAAGATAACGGATTCCTTCAACTACATCCAAGGCAATCTGTAATCGTGTTTCTAATTCTAGCCCAGCCTGAAGAATGAACAAACACAGATTTAATTCCTCCAAGCAGAAGTTACTTTTGTTTACTCTTATTTGCCAAAAACCACTGAAAACTAAGCAGTTTTAGCTTTGTTTTACATATTAACAGATATTTAGGTATGGATTTTTTTAATGTGTACACCAGATTGTAGTTACCTTTAGTCCTGTATAGAGGTCTCTGTGCAGCCGTTCCATTATCAGTAAGACGGCAATGCTGGAGCCTCCTCCATAGCCATAATCTATCACAGAACCATGGAGATGGACGAGCCGCTCATGTGTCTGCAGAGACCTAGAGAAAGTTCAGCACAGAAAATCCATCATTTTTGTATCCTTCCCTCCACCCCAGGCCTAGCCTCACCCCATAAAGGAAAAACACCCAACAGCTGCAGCTCTAGCACGATAGTAAGATACACCTGTACAGTATAAACTCACAGCACCCCACAGTTCTGAGGACCATAACAATACACAGCAGTCTGATCCAATTAAACTTAAGAAAGCTTATTAAAGGTTATGGTACCAAAGAAATACTGTATTATTTCAGCTGTCTGTACTGCAGCACCTGCCTGCAGCTGTTTACTGAAAACAAGCCGTTTTCTGCAGCGCAGACCCATCGTTTTCTTTTGTGAATTCAGACAAGACAAAGACAAATTGGGAAAGGAGGGATGATTCAATCCCAAAAGTCAGGGGAGAAAAACTGTTTGCTATCACACTCTATTAATTCTAATTTACTCTGAAAAACAGCAAGCATTTGAACAGTGTAGACACCAGAAATCAGATTAAGACAGGAAGGACCACGTCTGCCTACCACTCTGTGCCTGTTACATTTTTGCAGTGGCACTGGCAAGCTGTCTTGGTTTTGCCAGAAACAACAGCTTAGCATTTCATGAGGTCGAGTCACTGACTGCAGAGTAGAACTATAGCAAACAAGGTTCTGCCTATGCAAATGCAAATAGCATTTGTTTGCAGCAGTGAAGTTAAGGAGATCCTTGTGGAATGAGAAAAGTGCTTATGGTACACACCTCATATAGTGAAATTCAAGTGCAAGGTCATTCCAGTGCTTCTCATCTGGAGGAACAACAGATTTCAGGGCACATGGGAAATGCCCTCCCCAGCTGTCACACAGATAGACCACGCCATACTGTCCTCGGCCCAGCTCACGGCCCAGCTTTGGTTTGCCTGTAAGGCACAACAACCATTTAGGAAGACATTAAAACATGTTTATTTCTTCCCGTACACTATCAGGCTGGCAGCCCAGAGCTGTTCATGGGCCAACAGCTGCACAGTTCAAGGTACTCGGTATGCGTCAGACGGAGACTCGCTGAAGTAGTCGAGTGAAAAGCAAAACACCCCTCCTACTCCTTTACACCCACTGACTGCTTTGGAAGGAGGGAGCAGAAAATAACACAGAGAACATCAAACAGCGTGCTCACCATGTAACAGCACATCCTGGAGGGACCTGCTCTCCAGCGAGAGTCGTGCTAGCCGAGGAGCATGATCCTTCCGCACCTTTAGCCACAGGTCTTCTGTTTTCTCCAGCCTGCCAGAATGGCCATCTTCTAACTGCAAGAGATATCACACAAACACTGTAATCCTGCCTGGTTTGAAGTCCTAGTGTATAAGGTTGAGGGTCCTTGCACAACGATCCTACTTAAAGCATGCCTAGTTTAAAAATAAGACCTTGTATTAGGGCACTCTGATCAGCTCTGCCACCTCTCCCTACAGAACCGCAGCATTAACTGCACGAGCTGCTCTTTTAGCTATCTCTGCAATTAAAAATCCCCTTTCTGTAAGTGGCAACATACAAAAGACCTCCCTCTTACCAGCTCCACACACTCACCTGTCGCAGAGAAGCTGCAAAAGCCTCATGGGAACTGTTTAACCTGGTCCGGAACTGGCTGCAAATGCTCTTGGCCAACTTGGATGCACTGAGGCTCTCAATAGCATCCTGAGCAACTTTCCTCTTCCAGTCACTGGTGATGGCAGGCGGGCTGACCCATGTAATCCGCTGGATTATCTAGTAAAACAAGAAACAGAGTTAAGGCACTAGCACACGAAAAAAAAGCAGTCAGTCAATTTGTTCAGTCTGCTTAGATACCTTGTAATAATGTACAGCCATCTGCACATAGAATTGGGCTAAATAATTACCTTACAGTAACTACTAACAATTTAGAGGTATTGATCACAACATTGTTGTACATGCACACTAAACAAGATAATTGATTTTTCTGAATATCTGCTCAGTTCATGCCTACAAGCCAACCATCCTTTCACATCTGACCAAGAACATAGATAGCTGGACAGCCACCCCTTGGAAAGCCACACAGCTGTGGGGCAGCCTGTAGGCTGAAAGAACAGGCAGCATACGCAGTGACCCAGAGCCTCAGGAAGAGCGATGTTCCTAAACTGGTGAAAGCTACAGTGAAGCAGCTTTTTGCTGGATGGACATGCTATTAAGGTGTGGAAATCCTAGGTGTCGGGACACACCACTTCCCTTAAATTGCTGGGCGATTAAGATGCCCTGCCCCACCCTTTATTAGAAGCCACAGAAATCCAGCTGCTGCACACCCAGTCTGGATCCTTCTCCCAGACTGAAGGAGGAATCTGAAGGTTTGTTACCACACAGTCTGCACTGCACTTATTTGGGAAGGACTCATATTCCTCTGACCTATCCATACAAGGAATCTCAAGAGGGAGAAGGCAGTAAAAGTCATCAACAGCTCATAGCAGGAACTTCAGAAAGATGAGTGCTTTAACAGACAGAAATTTACAACAAAGACCTGAGGAAATCTGGTCTGCTCTGGAGGAAGAAGAGTGAATTGACCTGAATCAGGATACATTGCAAAAACAAACAAAAAACCCACAAGAAACCCTCAAACCCAAATAAACAACCAGTTACCAAAAACATAAACAGCAAGTTTCAAATGCTGATCATCATTCCTTTGCTGTTTCAGAACAGAAAGAAAACACTAGAGGTATTTGCTTTAATTTAAACATTAGCATCCTCAGGAATAAACTATACACAGCCTTAGCACCGAGTGGGGAAGTAACAGCTTTCCAATACATCTGCCCAGACTCAAAATTTAGAGAGCAGCTCTAAGTATTCACATTGCTCTTTGCTCCAAAAACATTTTCCTGTAGTGACGCGTACCAGAAATAAAGATGCCCATACCTGTTTGATCTGTTCCCACAGCATCCTGGTTACTGTTGAGCCAGAGTGGAAAGTGACTTCAACATGATAGGCTGCATTTAGTATCTGGAAAGCAGGGGAGAGATTGAAGTATGGGAACTTTGCAAGTTATAGTCATTATAAAATTTGCTAAACCCTCTGAAAATGAAAAAACAGACACTATATGGGATACTCCACGATTCACTTGGTTCGATTCATTTATTGTATTAAGCTCATAGGTGTTTCCAGGCTGTAATCTGATTACTATATACAGCTTTAGGAAAGGCAAGTACTAGGCCTTTAAGTGACTGTTCCCCAGTTTTAGCACCTCCCTTAATGACACCAGACCCACACATTCTCCAGAGCTGCGTTCCTCTAATTTCACTGAGCATCTCAGTCTCCTACCACCCTTGCTGGATCAGGATAAAGACAATTATTCAGGATATTCTAGACAGCCATTTAAGCCACCATACCTGTTTGAGATAATTGCTTGTGATGTGTACAGAAACATCCTTTGACTTCTCCAAACTCCTTGCAGGATGTACTGAAACCTCCCAAGACTCCTCCAGGCTCTTCAGACATCTCTCCAGAGTCCCTACAAAGCTCTCTCGCAGATAGTCCACCGAACTAATTAACTTGTTGGCAACCGCTTGGTTTAATCGAGAAATAATCAGTTCCTGAATTTGCTTAATACAACACTTTATGTCCTTGGAACTAACAGGTTCCCCATTCTCAGGAATGATGATATCTGCATAAAAGAAAAGAAAGAGGCGTCTTTTGTACTCCACGTATCACTGCTGCAACAATGGCTACTGAGAGCTGCTCTGAGGGTTTTGCAAAGGAGCTACACACAGCCCCACTCCAGCCAGCTTCTGCTCCAAACGCTCTTCTGCTATTTTGCTCCTTCAGAGCTTCATTACTTTAGACCCAGATGATAGAACCTGAAGCCAACAGTGCTTCTAAGTCATACAAAGAAACCCACGTGCAATAGAAGAACACATATACTGACTATCGCAAAGGATTACATTTTGCCAGTCCGTGTGTCTAATGCCCGTTTTACAGCAGTCCCAAAACCAATCCTACAGATTCTGAGTATTCTGCAATAGAAAGTACTGAAGCCTTAGAGTAGCTCCAGGAATGCACAGCTGGTACTCCAGTTTCAGGGAAGCTAAAAAAAAAAAATCACATCTGGCCAAGGTAGAAAATATTCTGATGTTTGCTTCCATTCACTGGTGTTCCAATTCACAGGACACTCAACTCTTAACACCTGGTAGACTCTATACAAGCATTCTGTAGCTACTACAGGTTCAGAGTAGTACAGTGATGACAAGTCAACAGTCATCTCAAACTGAAGGGCAGAAGCACAAAGCTGTCTTTCTATCTAAAAAAGCACAGATCAGGGAATTCTTCCAGGCCACGTTGCAATCCATAAGCACTGCTGGATGGTGAATGTTATGAAGAAAGTGATGTAACAGCCACGCAGGTTACAGGAAATTTTTTTCCTGATACCTTGAAAAGGTTGATTGCCACTTGGTATTTTTAAACAAACACTGAGCAATCACTGCTCACGCTGTAACCGCTCTGAGCAGCACTACATTACTACCAGGAGCTGAAGACCTTGTCTCTGGATTTTGGCCAACAACAGTCTAGCCTACTTAAAACAAATCCAGTGATCAGCAGATGGCATTACCTCCTCAAAATAACATCTTCCTCCTTTTAGGATATTACTCCAAATACTGAGGGCCAACAAGATTCTACACTCTAAGTACTCTAAGTGATATTTGTTGTGCATATAAACATATGCACACATTTACTGCAGGTGCTTTAGCTTCTGCTGCCCCTAAACACACTCCTGCGCATACAGAATCCTGAACTCGGGCACTACAGTGCTCCAACTCCGTAAAGAGTGGGACAGACAGAATATGGGATTATTACCTGTCCTGATAATGGAGCAATAGCAGCCCTAAACGGGTAGAATTAACACAGTCACTATACCCTCAGTGTATGCTAGTTTGTCGGGGTTTTCTGCAGCATGCAAATAGGTTAATGTTGCAACTCAACCGAGCTCTTTATGAGGACAACATTTTGCATGGGCCCTAGAAAGCAAGCATTTCAAGAAAGAGGAAAAATCTTATCCATTTCCCACCTGCAGAAGCAAAAAGATTCAGATCCTAACCTGCAGGATTAAACATAATCCATCATTTCTCCTTTGTCCCAGGAGATAACATTCCAATTTGAAATTGGGAGGCAGTAAGTCAAGACAAACAAAATCATGTAGAGTTTTCACCTCTCTTGTGCCTCAGAAGAGCAGTCAATTCACAAAAAATAATTTCTTTTAAATCTATAGCCTAGAGTTATTTCCAGTTTTATTTTAAATAGAAAAATCTTTCCCCATCAGCCCAGTGAACTGCGTTTCCTTAGAACAGAAATGATTGTTCTGGTGAACTTCTGCTTAGCAAGCAGAAGAGAGCTGTGGAGTATCAACCTACAAATCTTCAGTTTGATGCTTAGGACAAACATTCCTGCAGACAAAATCTGGATAGCCTCTCGCCCCTCGCAGTTTACACATCGTTCTGTATGCTTCCAGTTTGTGTGTTCCTGGAAGTTCTGGTACTAGAAGATGTAGTGAGAATTCTCACATTTCCCAAAAACACACGCTAAATGCCAAGCATAGGCCTCAGGAGCACAATGTTGCGTTGATTTTTTTTTTTTAAAAGGAAAACCTTACCTACCCAGAAGGATTTCATTTTAGGACGTTCTATACCCAAAAGTCTTATGCAAGCCTCTCTCAGACAAAAATCAAGCAGAAACTACAAATCAAACCTTCACTGCTAAAACTCAAAGAGCTTTTTTTCCTTAGGACAGATTTATTCCCAAGCCTCAGCACAACCACTGAGGCAAAGTTGAAAGAGATGTTTTCTTCTTCAGCAGAATCGGGAATTAAAGCAGAGAAGTAAAATACCCTAACCCAGAACTGTCCAGCAAACTCTGAGGGGAAAAGTCTGATTTATAAGAAATCAAGACAATATGTCCAGGCTTCTCATCTAAGGACAATGCTTTTTATCCAGGAGACACTACAGAAAAATCATTGGTGTATCAGTTTTGAATTTTCTTGTGAAGTCACTTGTCTAGGCTGCCATTCAACCATCCTTTAGCAGATGGCAAATATTACTCTGCCACTCTCCTTTAAAGCCCCTAACCAACACGTTCCCATTACTCTCCTGCCAGTAGTTACCTTTGAATTCCATATTAGCAGCATCCTCCAAGAGCTCCTCTTTCATATTGCTAAGAGTCTCTATGATCATGTCCTTCATCTCCTCTTGCTTGCGGTTGGCAATGTTCATGAGAGACTCATACAGCTCATTCTCCTTCTTGCGGGTATACTCCAGCCTCTTGGGGGTGATTTGCAGGTCTCGCTGCATGTCAAAAGCCTGGTTGATGAAGATGTTCAGGCAGCGGCAGTGGACCTCATTTAAACTGGTAGCTGCTTCCACGAGATGCTTCTGAAGCACCTGCCTGGAAAAAGTGCTTAGGAGACGGAGCTTCTCAAACTGCTCCACCAGCATGCTTTGGGCATCAGCGTCAGGACCGGGTGCCCCGCAGCTGCAGTGGTTGGTACTCAGGTACTCCAAGTCCATCAGCTGGCAATAAAGGGAAGACTTTTCATGATCAGTTTTTTTGGGAGAGATCAGCTCAACCCCAGACTCTGGCACTTTGAAGAAGAAAATGGGCAAAGAGAATTTCTCTTTGATTTCCCGCAGTTCATTCTCATCTGATGAAGAAAGTTCAGCCTCGCTGATGGCAAAGATGACAACAGGCAAGACTTGGTTCACATACTCTCCCAAGGTGGCTTCAGCAGACTGGAATCCACGACATGGTGCTACCACAACATCCACTTCCTAGGAACAAGTGAGGAAGTTAAAAAAAAAAAAGGTTTGTACAGATCCTTTTAAAAACTGATATATGCAAAAATACACTGTAATTCATTCACAGAGTGCAAACCCAGAAACATTCAAACCCTTTAGAATGGTTATAGAGTCTCACATAGCACAGCATGCTTTAGCATATAGCCTACCCGCACGGCTGATGACATCCCACTCGCAGGGATGCAGCCAGACATGGATCAGTGCCCACTGACTCCAAAGCTCTTATGCTGTACCAAGTGCCTTTGAGTTTTAGCCTAGTTCAGAACAAAACTTAGGCTAAGTTTCCCAGGTAAGTGCTATGACAGAATAGCTGTTATTCTTCAGCTTATAGCTGCCCCATTTTGCAACCACCCCTCCCAGTAAATACGTTCTCAGCCTCCCATTGATGTTTACCAGATCCACAGCTCTTTGAGGAGATTTTCATGCCACCAGTTTTCAAGTGTGGCTTCCAACGGTAGGAAGCACTACACTACCACTACTGCCAAGACAAAGGCAGCACAATAACCAGTTCCCTAGAGTTCACAGCCAACAGACAGACAAGGAGGAACAGATGGTTGTGACAAGCTTAGTTATGACCTTCTTCAAATCCAACCAAAACCTAAGAGATGCCTTTTATTGACTTATTTTCTTACTGCACAGAGTTTCACTGCTTTGGTCATACGCTCCTGCTAACATCACTTCTTACCAACCCTATTAAAAAGGGGCCAGTTCTGAAACCTGCTTCCTTCCCTTCCAAGGAAGGAGACAAGATTTACCATTGGATACGTGAGAACAGTGTTAGAATTGCATATATTGCTCGACTAAAATAAGGAAAGAAAATGTCAAAGGCTTTGAACTGAAGACATAATTTAAGTGCCATCTTCCCAGCTCCTAACAGAGGGCGATAATTAAGAATTCTTCAATCATTTTTCTCCACCAGAAAAATTAAAGACTTGACCACATCTCCCAGCTGCTCGTAGAGCTGACAGGAAGTCATTACTGCCCCGGGACTCCCCGGCGCTGAACTCCAACCTGCCCGATGCACAGGAGCTTGAGCAGAACGGGATGTGCAGTGCTGCAATATTCACCAGGACGGATGACTCACGCCAGCCACTGTAAACAAAGGAGGAAGCCAGTGCTGTCTCTAGGAGACAGGGGGAAAACCAACACAGGCGACCGAATACAGCATGAGCAACTGGTCCTTCTGCTCCATAAAGGCCTCTCAGGCTTTTCCAAAGAGCATTAACAATATTTCTTGCTCCCCCCCGCTCCTTTTTTATTTTTTTAAATGTCTACAGAAGTTTAAGCACTGTCTACGCAGCCTCATACTATTAGGGATCAAGTCTTCCTATATAGGGAATACCTATGACTCACAATGGATTCCTGAAATTTTTAAGCTGGTTCTCACCAGGTCGCACTGCTACGAACACACTCGAACGCTTCTGACAGAGCTGTAAGCATGAAATTGCTGTCAAGTAACTCCATTCATGTTTTCTGTAACTAAACAGCCCGTTTTAAAATATCAAAGCTTCCCACTTAGCAGCCTGAACATCAGGTACACAAATATCAGAGTTACAGCACTTCCACTTAAAATATGATGCATGGGTGCTGTCAACAGTAATACAAAAAATACAGTTTAAGGAGAACACCATGCAGACACACTACACGCTCATCTATGGATTCAGACTTCCAGTGCCAGGATGGCCACTGCATCCCACAGCCCAGAACAAAAATGAAAATCAAGTACGTCTTGACCTACAATAAGAGAAGTGGAATCTCACTAAATGCATTCAGGGACCGCTCAAGTGTGCCATTTTACTAAGTCAAGAGGTAATTCCTCATTTCTAAATCAGTTAAAAAAGCATTTATTTGCTACATCCCAAGAGGACCTTGTCCTATTTTGCTAGGCTTCGGGCAGTTTAATCACTGTTTGTTTAGTTAACTGAGTTGCTGAGAAGCTAACCTAATTTAGTCAGATTTTTACCCAAACTCCTACCAAGCAGATTACGATTGAAGCCCCAGCTCAGTCTTTTTCTAAGCCAATTTGAATACTCTGCCTTCCAAGAATAGTTGGTGAATCACTTAAGTCTGACAGTTACTGCATTTATTACATGTGATCTAATTTCATTGCCTCCCTATTAATCTGAGGCACGTATATACCCCTAGATTCTGTTTCCATGGGGATCTGAGTCACAAGGTCAGCAACTCTTAATCTAGAGAGAATCCCAGGTAAGAAAACTGAACTACACCTCTGGTCTCCAGCAAACGCTGCTATCCTTTACAGAACACTTGATTCTGTGCAATGACTCTGAACCCCACTTCATCAGGGAATTTCATTTCACCTTTGCTGGAAGGGTCAGCCCAAGAACACCCATGAGGTGTACACACTCACGGGAACAGTCTGAGAAGCAATGCTCTCTTTCTGATTGTGAACTCTTCCCCTGTAAAAGATAAATCATCAAGCCAGAAAAACTAGAAATAGAGAACAGGTTTCACATGGCCAGAAGAAAAATTTCATGGTGCTGGCATCTTCAGTACCTTCCACCCTCAGTTATACCAGCGTAAAGGGACAGAGGAAGACTTCAGGTATTTGATGGTGGTACATGGGAGGAGCACCTCAGCATAATCCAAAGCAAACTGGTGCTACGGAGGAAGAGAGTCTCAGCCGATGTGAAAGCTTTTCAGTTTTCTGTATGAACACCACAACCAAACACATTAAAAACACTCTCAAGAAGGAGATCAGGGCACGTTCTTCTCTTTAAACCAGGATATAGATTAAAATAACCACCCAACAGGTACTTAACCACATTCTTTGCTACTTGTAACAACTGCTAATTCATGTGACCTGAATCACTGCTGTAGTACCTGAAGAAATGCAACAATAACCCCAAACCAACTCAATTCTTCTGTTAGAGCTCACAGAACCATCTTTTATTTCTTCATTCATTTTCCAGCTTTGGCAGAGCAGCTGAAAGTTCTTCTTTCCCAACAAGCCCTAGCTAAAACTTTTCAGCCTGAGACTCAAAGTCACATGAAGCCCAAAGCAAGACAAAGGCATGAAAAAGGAAGCTTTCAGCCCTGTTGCCCTCCTCCCATTCAGCTGTACCATCCAGATGAAAACCAATACTTCAGAGAAGTCCGTTTCGGCTTCCAGGC
>NW_009258264.1:270038-281985 GCF_000687185.1 Egretta garzetta
TAGATGGATTATCCCCCATGACCTAGATGCATTCCTGTGCACAGTGATCCCCAAGGAATAGAGCAGTTTCGCCAAGTTTTTCCTTCCCTGATATTTTACATTTAAAAATAACTAAGTTCAGATACCTATTAGCACGAGGTAGCGTTCTCACAGCAGCCAACCCATGCAAATAAAACTTTTGGCTCTCTCTTCCTCACCCCCCTTTTCTGTGAAACAAGTTTTGATTAAGGTATCCTTCCAGTAACACAGAAAAGCAAGCATGGTCCCATCCTGGATAACAGACTAAAGAAAAAACCTCAGGGTGCTCCAGTTCAATATTAAAAAGTGGTATATTCTTGAGTTGAATTTATCTTCAAGTAAAAAAAATAGCTTAGCTAATATTTGGATACTGTTAACTTAGAAATAATTTAACCTTTCTTTACTGGAGTAATGGCTGAGGAGTTTGAATTTAGCAAACAAGTATCTGCGCTAAGAAGCATGATTCAGCATTAAGTGCCTGCACAAAACATCAACATGTAATGTGGGTGCCCTAGCCAGCCTGTGCAATTAAGTCTCTTACCACGAGATGCTTAGGCCTGAAAAGCTGCACAGCATTCCCCAGGTCCTGAAGTCACTGGCAGCTCCTTTGATGGCAGCCTACTGGTAGATAAGCGTCCTCACTATGGGGAACGAATGCGATTTCAAACAGAAATCCACAAATGAAATTCTCATCTGCTATTAACTCTTCAAGGCCACAATAAGGACCTTCAAGCGTTTCTTCTGACACTAGTAAGGCGTTGGAATATCTAGAATGTAAGGTTATCATGAAACACAGCACTACTTACAAGCACTCTGCTGTTGGGAGAAAAACAAACAGATGAAAATACAGGGATTCTAGGTAACAGGTGGGGTAAAATTCAGATTGATTTCCCTCCCCTTCTGTCCAGAAGGTGCTGAGCTCCTCCAGATTATTTGGTTCCTGGGCAAATCTAAATCCTTAAGATCTGTACTGAATATCACATTATCATCAAGCAGGCAATTGCTATTAGACTCCTAGTTTTGTAGCACAAGTTAAAAGCAGAAGTTCCTTCAAAGTAGTTCTGCAGACATGTAACTTTGGACAGAGTCCAAAAAAATCCATTATTGCTCCAGATATGTATTCCACTACAGAAGTAGTGTCCACGACTAGCAGATATTTACTTAAGAAACCTTGTTGTCTTAGAGTATGCTGAGCAGAGCTGGAGAACCCCCATGAGCTAAAAGGGTAGAAAAAACCATAGGTGTCTCAACAGGAGGTCAGACCCCTGTAATTTCACAGGAAGCTATCCCTAGCCCAATTACCTGCTAAGATGTATTATGTTCTCCTATCAGCCTTAAAAAAAAAATTGTTCTTCCTTCAGACCCTTGAATTAATGTAAGAACTCCTTTGAATCAATCTGAAGCCAGCTGTGATTCACCCTCCCTCTCCTTCTATTGGAAGAGCTTTTTATTTCACCAACTCTTTTCAAATTAATCTGAGTAGCTGTTTTCATCTAAGTGTCCTAAATATAACCAAAGGCAGACAGAGAGATCTTTGTCACTCACATGAGACATCTGAAAGGGTTGTAAACTGCAGTGTGTCTAAACCGGCCCATATAAAAATGTAAGCAAGTAAAATAAATGTAAAGCTAAATACTCTTTTATGCATAGTAAGGCAGGATTTTACAAGCAGAAGATCCAGAACAGGCATTTACTTTGCAGCACCAGCAGCTGATCTGGTGCTCTTTGGGAAAGCAGTGGATGCCTCACATACAGTTCACACACACATGGCACTTCTGTTCTCTCTCAGTGGATGCTGGAAGCCACAAACGATTCACCCTCCCTCTCCTTCTATTGGAAGAGCTTTTTATTTCACCAACTCTTTTCAAATTAATCTGAGTAGCTGTTTTCATCTAAGTGTCCTAAATATAACCAAAGGCAGACAGAGAGATCTTTGTCACTCACATGAGACATCTGAAAGAGGGTTGTAAACTGCAGTGTGTCTAAACCGGCCCATATAAAAATGTAAGCAAGTAAAATAAATGTAAAGCTAAATACTCTTTTATGCATAGTAAGGCAGGATTTTACAAGCAGAAGATCCAGAACAGGCATTTACTTTGCAGCACCAGCAGCTGATCTGGTGCTCTTTGGGAAAGCAGTGGATGCCTCACATACAGTTCACACACACATGGCACTTCTGTTCTCTCTCAGTGGATGCTGGAAGCCACAAACGCACTACAACATAGCATTGACTCAGCTGATCTTGCTAGGATAGGCTTAAATTTAGCTACAGACTGGGTTTGTAAAAACGTGTTTCAAACTGGTGAAGATAAGACTGGGTTTTCATTTTCTGCCTATTTACAATCATGTCTTGATTCCTATGTCCAGGAAAAAAAAATTACCTCGCAATTTCATTGTTTAACTATGAAGTTCATACTCTTACTCATGTGACAACAGATCCTGTTCACTGCACTTAAGCAATTTACAATTAAGAATTAATTACCTATTCCAGATA
Organism: Egretta garzetta; assembly: GCF_000687185.1. Taxonomy (NCBI): domain Eukaryota; kingdom Metazoa; phylum Chordata; class Aves; order Pelecaniformes; family Ardeidae; genus Egretta; species Egretta garzetta. The sequence goes on from NW_009258264.1 coordinate 272,551, forward strand.
TTCGACTGCCAAACACAATGCTCCAGAAGTATTATACTGCAATAACAAAGGCTCGATGCAAGATATGAAATATAATGAAAGCTTATGGAAGATATAAAAAGCCATGAAACACAACCCTCACCTTTAACGGTATCTGCTGAACACCAAACTGCACTCGCAGGACAGGAACATGTTTTACGGACAAGTAAAAGGAAAGTCAAAGCAAGATACTAACAGCATTAGAAAGAGCACCGAGAACAGACTCCCACCTTCTTGCTCTTAACACCTTCAATTTCCACTGACACCCCAGGAATGTACAAAGCCACGCTCTCAAATGATGTCAGGTCATTTTATCAGAAGTTGGAATTAAGAACCTTTTCTCTGACAAGCATTTCAGGACAACGATAAAGTACATATCCTTGTACGACAGCTTTAGCTACTATCAGACAGCAAAGCTAATGCTGAATGACCTCGCAACTGGAGTAAAATTTTAAAAGACAGTTGGAGCTACATCTGAGTAAGCCTGGCTTCCGAGATGGATGGAAACATTACAGAAGAATGATAGTGCTAAGAGTCAGCATTGAAACAAAAGCACACGAGCATAGACAGTGATGTCCAACTAAAACCCTAATACCAGACTTACAGCTTCTCTTTAATTAAAAAAAATTCCTACGCTTAAGAGTTTACACCATTAGCTTTATTAGGGACTATAAGTGTTACACCTGACGTTCACTACACTAATGATACACGGACACCTAGTTACCTTTAGTAGTGAGTACGGCAGCACGCCCCCCAGCTCCGCTATCCGGTGAGCAGGATCTTCGCTGTCCCCGTGAATTTCTAAGTCCTCCTCTGGTATCGTGTCCCAGTGCCCTCGGTGGGCTGCCATCATCTGGACCAGTTCATACTGCTCAGGCAGCGCTAGGCTAATCCGTGTTTGTGTCCCATGCGTGAACCGGATCCGTCGCCTCTTACAATTCTCCTCATTGCTGATTTTGGTGGTAGGGAGCAGCTTCTCACCCAGCAGCATGTTGAGTAACTGGCATTTGGCATTACAGTTCTGGCCAAGGATCAGAAGGCAAGGGTGCCAGCTCACAGTCCGCTGGAGATGCTCTTCCTCATGGAGAGGGAAGGAAATGAAATTCTGCCCTAAAATTGAGGACAGACTGCATTAGAACAGGTTGGCTGAACAACAAGTCTCGTATCTCTAAGCCAGCTGAACACAAAAGTTCAGACATCGCTGCCCCACAGCCCACCAAGAAACCCACATAGCACCAAGAATTTGCTTATGTATCCTGAAACTAGCGTCAGCAATTCAGCATTTCTACTGCACCAACACAGAGGTCTACAGTAGGTTGATTCTCACAACGCCATTAAGACAATTCGTTACTGTTCTCCCCACCTATTTCACTGGAAAGGGTTTACGCAGCGCTCTCTTCAGCAGGTTAGTGGAAGACTAATGGCCCTAAAAGTCAAGAGGAAACAGTTGTCAAGGTTGAAACCACCAAAAAGCTAATTTTGCCTTGGGTTGGAACAGTGTTTTGTCTTGCTCCAGAGTTTGAGGAGGCCTGATGGGTCGCTAAGGCTAACTCTTCCCAGGTTTTGATGGCTTGGCTGTACAGCATGTTCCTGTCACATATCAGAAATAAATTCAATCAACTATGAATCGGTGACAGTTCCAGCTACACACTTAATGTCAAATATTTTGCATTTACCAAATCCCAAGAGTATTTCTGCACAAGCTTGTTGACCCAAGTCTAGGATCACTGACATTAAAGCAGCAAAACCTCCTTTCTAGCCTCAAGGAAAGGCATTCTTGCAAAATTGCTTCTCTACATGAAGCAGATGACAAGACCAAGTTTGCTGAGACGTGGTAGCAGAACTAATAGCCTCTGCCAGCAATTCCCTATGACGGAAATACAATCACAGCATCCAAAGCAACTGTCACACTTTCAGCAGCCCGGGCAGAGACAAGCCCAAGGGAAGACACTCTTTCTCACAGCTAGAAGGTTCCTAGTGCAGTCTAAAACACAATTAGAAAAGGTTTCACTCCTTTGATCGCACTAACAGTACACATCTTTCCTAACCTAACAGCTGAACTAAATAGGCACAGTTTACCAGGTAGTCTTATTAATTTTAGGAACAACATTTAAGCTGCAAAAGGAAATTACTCAACATCTGTATCTTCTTCAGAGCAGCAGGACTCCCTGTAACCACTCTCCTTACTCATCTTCTATCTGAAGCATCAGTTGTACCATCCCACTAGCCAAGCCCTCTGAATTCTTAGCCCATGATGCTGCAGCTCCCTGCATTTGCCTTACTACATTAATTCCCAGCCTCAGTACTGAATTTAGCTTCTGTATTCTTTTACAAATCCTAAATACAGCTTTTCCCACGCTCAGTCAGCTAAGCTGAAGTCTAAGAAGCTTTGTGTTACCTTATGCATAGCAACAGAATGATTCTGGTAGTACAAGAACCGGATACAAACAAATTCCCCATCTGCTGCACTTCAGCACAATCCCCGCGAGTACAAAACAGCTAGTGTTCCACCACAGCCAGAGAGCTAGCCCGTGCTCCCAGATCCAAAGGCAGATAGCACCCAAGGATGAAACGGCAAATGGAGACACCAGTCCCCAAAAGAACTGCCAAATCAGAAAGCTATAAACCAGTACAACTGCCCTGAGATTGAGCAAACTGTCAAGGACGACAGTTTAAAGATAGACTCAAATACAACACAGCAGAGAAGCACCAGCAAGGATTTTGTAGGGGAAGGTCCTGTTTCAGCAGGGCTATTAAAATTCTTTTAATGAGTCATGTTCTGGCATCCCAAATTGTTTCAGCATCTCAAGCCCCAAGAAAACAAGATCCTCTCATACACCAAGATACTCCTCAACACTACTAAGCAAATTAAACATAACATACAACAGCTATTCTAGTCCTCATTCTGATAGCATTCCATTCCCCTATTTTAATTGAAATCATTCAGATCGGGAGCAACACTCTGTGTAGTTGGTTGCATCTTAGACCCAGTTTAAGCCTTCTTGCCCAAGATTTACCTTTCCTTCAAATCTCCAGTCTGGAAACAGGATTGCTGGGGGAGTTCTCCCCATCAGAGGAGTCCTTCCATCCCACACACCACTAAGGGGAAACCCTCTCCATGACTCAAAGCCCCTCTCCTGCACCCCGGCCCCACACAACCCCAGACACTGAGCCCCATAAACCAACAGTTTGGAAAAGGTTAAGAGAGACATCACACCTTGAAGTGCGACTCATCGTAACTGTTTCTTAAACAAACCTTTCAAGATCCACAGCCAGAGCAGAGCAGCCACATCAAGTGACTGAAGGGCAGAATCTGGCTGGCAGCTCACAGAAGATAAAAATCAGCAAAACCCCACAAATAGCATATTTAAGCCTTCATCTACAAGATGAAGAATTTCTTTGATCTGGTTACATCTATTGAAACTTCAACTGGAATTCAGGCTCATTCTTCAGCCACCAAGCATAAAAAAAGCAATTCAGAAGGCTTTGTACAGGCTGTGAAGTCTTCTCTGCACAGGCTTTCGAGAAGAAAGGAAGAGGCAGAGGCAGATTGCACCCCCTCCTCATTCTGGGCAGCCTCTGTATTTACAGGTACTTAATGGCAGCACAAAAGGATTGAAATACAGCAGCTTAGCTGAAATTATTGAAGCACGGAAAGGATATATAAATACTACCTCTAAAACACCTTTGACCTTTTCACATGCACAACCTCCCTGTGATCAGGATCTATTCAACGACTTTGCTACAAGCGGTCTCAGTAACGAAGCCATTACATTTAACATCGTGTCACACCGCGCTATTCCAAGTATGTGATGTACAAACCTGGAATCAGCACCAAAAGCAAGATTCAGCCATATCACAGCTAACCCAGTGCACCATCGGGGCACCCAAGTCATGGCAGGGTTTCAACCCTGCACATATCCATCACTGGACACCTTACAGTGAGCTCAAGGTCTCAAACCCGAAGCGAGGTGCACAGCGGTGGAGCTACTGCTCATATTCTGCATTGCAGAAAGGGTATTACTATTTCTGCACATCAGAATAAGACATGGGGTAAAACCACTCATAAAGTACTTAATTAATAGTTGATGCCACTAATCTGAACATGAATTCAAGTTGGGAGACCTCCTGTGGCACCTAACAAAAAGTAGATTTAGAGCTTGTTTACTGAAGAGATGCAGCGATATTCCCATATCTGTGTGAGCAGCTCCTGCTTGTGGCATGACTTTTGCCAAGATTTTAGCTGGTGCTACATACTGCATCCATACGCTGTATCATTTGGAGACATGTGATAAACACGTCAAAAAAAAATGGCTCCAGGGGGAGTCCCTAAGCGCGTGCATCCTGTTAAGCTCCTTTTGATGAGAGGAGGCCTGTCCAAGAACAAGGATGTCTCTCACCAAGACTCATCTCAAAATTCATAGAATCCTTTAGGTTGGAGAAGACTTTTAAGATTATCAAGTCTAACTGTCACCCTAACACCTCCATCCCACCACTAAACCCCATCCCTAAGCACCTCGTCTGCCTGGCTTTTAAATCCTCTCAGGGATGGGGACTCGACCCCTTCCCTGGGCAGCCCCTTCCAGTGCCTGACAGCCCTTTGGGAAAGGAATTGTTCCCCATGGCCAGCCTAACCCTTCCCTGGCACAACTTGAGGCCCTTGTCCCATCACCCCTTCCCTGGGAGCAGAGCCCGACCCCCCCGGCTCCCCCCTCCTCTCAGGCAGTTGTAGGGAGCCATGAGGGCTCCCCTCAGCCTCCTCTGCTCCAGGCTGAACCCCCCCAGCTAACAGCCCCCCCCAGTGCCCAGCACAGGGGCACGGTCACTGCCCTGCTCCTGCTGGCCACACCACTCCTGATACAAGCCAGGATGCCATTGGCCCTCTTGGCCACCTGGGCACCCTGCTGGCTCCTATTCAGGGCCCTCTCAACCCACACCCCCAGGGCCTTTTCCACGGGGCAGCTTTCCAGAACCCTTCTCCACTCCTGGAGAATTGTGTGGGGTTGTTATGACCCCAGTGCAGGACCCGGCCCTTGGCCTTGTTGAATCTCATACAGTTGGCCTCAGCAGAACCTTCCCACCCGCAAGCAGACCAACACTCCTGCCCAACTTGGTGTCATCCTCAAACTTACTGAGGGTGCACCCGATCCCCTTGTCCAGATTGTGGATACAAGATATTAAACAGAACTGGCCCCAATACCGAGCCCTGGGAAACACCACTTGTGACTGGCTGCAAACTGGATTTAACTCCATTTACCACAACTCTTTGGGCCTGGCCAGCCGGCTAGCTTTTAGCCAGCAAAGCTTACACCATGAACAGCCAATTCAATCAAACACTTGGCAGAAGAATCTTACGTTGAATTTATGGAATCTGTAGAAGCCCTAAGCATTTACTCATCCCCTTTTCAAGGGAGGCCAACTACATTGCCGGTCTCACTTGTCTTTCTATTCTATTTTCAATAATACATGCAGACAACAGTGCCTAAATAAGACCAGACCCTCATACTTCTAATTGCAAATAGTGAGACCTTTCATAGAAATCCTTACATTTCTGTGGTGCTGGTGATGACTTGCAACAAGCTTTGACCACTACAAGTCTCGCGATTAACACACTCAGTTACACAAACCAAGTTTTAGTTCCACCCCACCATACATCTATCAGCAGAGTGGTGTTAATTCCAGGACACCACATGCAACTAATCAAAATACCAACAGGAGCAATTCCTACAGAAGTGGCTGCTACAGCATTAGCAGCCCCCATGGTCTGCAGAACCAAGCTTCACCTTCTGCTTAGCTTGAAGCTCGTTAGCAAGCACCTCCTCCCATCTATTTGCGGAGTCATTTCACAAGCACCCTCCCGACCACCTCTCCACACATTATCTAGTCTTAAACCCCATCTTCTTATGTTGACATGCCCGACAGCACAATAGGAGCCCTAATCTTTGAGGATCACAACCATATAGGCAGAGCAGTCACATTTTAACCAGGATATATACCCTCAGTCAATATAGCATCAGGATGAAAACACTTCCAAACCCTCTGGTTCATACATTCACCCTCTACAAAATACATTCATCTATAGAGTCATCAGGCTACCAAGCCTAGGGCTTTCCCCCCAGCACATGCTCATTAAGAGAACACCACAGCTGCTAACCAAAAATCTGGAGATGCTGTGGATATCCGTACAAGAGGTACAGCCCAGGTTACAGAAATTTCTGAAATAAAGCAAAAGAAGTATCAAAAAACTTCAGGTTCCTAGGTCAAAGACTTCAAATTCTTTCAAGCACAGAGCGAAGGAAACAACTACAATTAGCAGAAAGCAGGGTTGCTGTGGTTTTTTCTTAGTATCTCTGTATATTTTAGCAAAATCTGCTACCAAGTCCCTAATTAAGATTTTCAGTCAGTACAAAACACACTAACAGCACCAAGAATAACGAACTGTCAGACCTGTGCAGGTTAAAGCTACAGGATTGTCACAGTGTCGTAGCTTAACCCCAGCCTGCAACTGAGCCCCCCCAGCCGCTCGCTCCCCCTGGGTGGGATCGGGGAGAGAACTGGAAAAGTGAGAACACTCATGGGTTGAGATCAAGACAGTTTAATAGGCAAAGCAAAAGCCATGCACACAGGCAAAGCAACACAAGGAATTCATTCCCTGCCTCCCCTCAGCAGGCAGGTGCTCAGCCATCCCCAGGGCAGCCAAGCTCCATCACACATAACGGTGACTTGGGAGGACAAACACCATCACTCTGAATGTCCCTCCCTTCCTTCTTCTTCCCCCAGCTCTACATGCAGAGCATGACGTCGTATGGTCTGCAACATCCCTTGGGTCATGACATCATATGGTCTGGAATATGCCTTGGGTCATGACATCATACAGTCTGGAATACCCCTGGGGTCAGTCAGGGTCAGCTGTCCCAGCTGTGTCCCCTCCCAGCTCCTTGTGCCCCCCAGCCCCTCGCTGGTGGGGTGGGGTGAGCAGCAGAAACAGCAAAAAAACCAACCTCAGCAGAAACGAACCCATCCCGGGGTTAACCACGCTGCTTCCAGCACAAATCCAAAACACAGCCCTGTACCAGCTGCTGTGCGGAAAATTAACTCTACCCCAGCACACATCGTACTTTAACAAATAATTCTTAAAAGCCTATTCATGACAAAGCAGACCTAGAGAACAGACAATATTTTGTTGAACCCTTCAGAAATGCAGACAGTGCAAACAAGACTTTCTCCCTCCCCTCATAAACAGTAGCTGGAAGGCAACTCAAAAAAACTTTCCCCTTGAATTTATTTTACTTCTCTTACTATGAGGAGTAAGTCCTGGTATTAAGGCCACAGAGGGAATGTCTGGTCAATGACAACCCTTTATTGACGAGTATTGCATGTCATCCTCCTAAGTAGGATGTAAAAGCAAGTACACATTTGCTCCTTCAACTACCCAACCCAGACTGACCCAGCTTACCTGAAAGGTCAGTGGCTACTGCTCAGCTTAGCAGATACTTAGGTCTGGTTTTGGACAGAGTAACCCAGGCTGTGCTGTAGGTTGCTTGAGTTGTGTTGATTCAAAGGGCAGTTACCTTTCTGGGTTGTTACACTAGCTTCACACGTGTCTCAAAAGCAAACCCCTTCACGTTTGTTTTGTTTCCAAGACATCTAAGTTTACTTTCACAGTTTATTTTTCCACTTCAACCATAGGCAGTAAGTGTCCAGTCCATTTCACTTCCCAGTTCCTTTGTGTCTCACAAAACGTTAGCGTTCATGCCTCAGCACCCTGCAGAGCACTGCAAAGCATCTGCAGAACTGTTCGGTCACAATTCCTCACTTTGACACCACCTGTAGGGCAGATTCCAGGAAAAAGTGGTTCTGAAGTCAGCAAGAACTGAGCTCCTTCAGCCCTCTGACACCTAAAACAATCTCCCCATGTCAGACACAGGGAAAAAAAGCTTTATTCCCAGCCACTAAGTTTCAGAGCGTACTGGAAATGTACAGAACTAAAATTTTACAGGAACAAGCAGCTCTGTCCAAAGGATTATTCAGACGCAAAGCTAATAAGCAATACCAAGGCTCTGGGTTTTGGGCAAAGGTTTGTGTCTTCCCATATCTTAAAAAATCATTGGTTCACAGTTACTTTGCAGTTGACTCATTTAAGAAAACCGCTGGCCTCCATTGTTTTACCAAATCCTGCTCTTCACCCTCTCCCTTTCTTCTTTCCACACTCCCCTCAAGACAGCCACCATGACTTCCCCCCTTCTAACATAGAACAGGTTTATGAACTTGCTCTGTGCCCCGCCCACAACACGTCACCCCTTTGCCAGTTTGAAAACTACTGATTTTAAAGTTTTATTTTTAAGAACAGTAAGTTTTATACAACCCCCGCAGTCTGAAATCCCGACCCAAGAGTCTACACTGTTATTACCATTTGGATGAACAAGTTCTAAAGCAGTCAGCCCCTCCTTGAAGCCCTGATACTTAAGGGCCAGTTGGTAACGCATTCAGCAGTAAAGTAAAACTGGGTCAAGGTAGGCATTTGGAGGAAAAAAAAAAAAGGTTATAAGCACTCTGTATTAGAAACAACAGGTAGGCTATTTGGTGAAATCTGTATCCTATGTCAGGAATATGTAACTAGTGATGCATCCACATCCAGAAAGCCCTATAAGCAGACTTTCAAAGATGAAATTGTATTTGACAAGCAGTGTTTTACAAGAAGTAAGCAAAGAGAAGAGCAGCTCCAGGGGAGTGCTACCATTCAACCAGCATCGAGACCCAAAAAAATGAGTGAAACCAATCAGTTCCTACTGCTTGGAAGTCACGGAAAGATGTAAACAGAGACGCCACATTTTTACAAAACTATTCTCTTCTATTCTGACGGCTTACGTGGAACGCTACTTTTTTTTACACAGACTGACAGAAGAGCTCAACACCACCTCAATTTTCAAATCAGAATTGTAAGCATAAGGCAAGCATGGACAAGCATCTTGGACAAGTAGCCAACAGATGACTCATGAACCATTTGGAAATGAATAAAGAAGATCTTTATATCTATTTAATGTCACGCTAAACTCCTCTCACGAGACAGTCTTATGGAAAAAACAAAGTTCTGCACGTGGCAGGAGGGCTCCCACCGGCAGCAATGTTTGTCAACAGTGACAGATGAGGATAAAGTTGATGAATGAAGCCTGGCACCCGCAGAGCTCCACGACAAACGCACTGCGGGGCACAGCACCCCCGCGAGCCACCAGCTCCCCAGGTCCTGCATCTTCCGAACCCCTGCAGCAGGGTGGGGGTTAGGAAGATGGGCAGCGGGCCCCATCTCCCCAACAGCCCCCCATCACTCCCCTCTTTGCTTGGTTCACCCCACAAAACCTCTCACACCCCCAAAAGCATCCCAGCTCTCCACAGCCCACCGAACCACCATTACAGACC
>NW_009258264.1:283724-293861 GCF_000687185.1 Egretta garzetta
TATGGCGTTACCGTTGGGGTTACCGGTGTGGTGAGCACCCAGCGGGGTTACGGGCGGGGTGTGCACCTTGGTGGGTACCACCATCCCCACACCCTGGTCCCCACTCTGCTACAGGTGTGACCTTGGGGGATGTGGGATGGTCCCAGGATGGGGATGCTCCAGGATGGAGATGGTCCCAGGATGGGGATGGTCCCGGGATGGGGATGGTCCCAGGATGGGGATGCTCCAGGATGGGGATGGTCCCAGGATGAGGATGCTCTCAGGATGGGGATGGTCCCGGGATGGGGATGGTCCCGGGATGGGGATGCTCCAGGATGGGGATGGTCCCAGGATGAGGATGGTCCTGGGATGGGGATCGTCCCAGGATGGGGATGGTCCCAGGATGGGGATGCTCCAGGATGGGGGTGGTCCCGAGATGAGGATGGTCCTGGGATGAAGAGGTCCCAGGTTGGGATGCTCCCAGACTGGGGATGCTCCCAGGGGAGGGTATGGCCCTGGGGTGTGGGTGCCCCCGCAGTGGGCCACCTCCCAGGGTCGAGATGCCTCATGGTGGGCTTGCACAAGCACGCATGGGGCTGGGCACCGCCAAGGCCATGGCCCTGCTGCAGCCTGGCCACCAAGAGCAGCAATAATAATAACAATAGGGCAGCGGTGGGAGAGGCAGGAGGACCCTGGTGCCACCACCTGCCCTTTCAAGGGGGCTGCAGGCACGAGGGTCACACCCCGGGGTGGGGTGGGCTGCCAGCCCCCAAGCAGGCTTTTTTTGGGGTAACAGGGCTGTCCCCTTGCAGAGGGGCTGAGCAGACCCCAGTAAATAACTGCTGAAGTCACCCCAGCGCTGAGTGTGGGGGAGATGCTCAGGGGACCGCCAGCCGTGCTGACAGGATTAGTGCTGCGGCAGCCGGGAAGTGCCGGTGTATAAATGGCCCCGAGGCTGCTCCTGTGCCTTCGGACTGTGTCCGGTTAATGAGGAAAACAAGTTACGCGGCACTGCAGCGCTGCGGGAGGGAAGGGAGCCGGTCCCCAGTGGCAGGGTGCGGGCACGGATGCAGGCAGGCAGGACGAGGCGGTCCCAGGTGAAATTGGGCAGAAATTTCCTATGGGTTTGAAAGCGGAGCAGCTCTGATCCCCAGCTGCTCAACAGGGTCCCGCTGGCGTGGATGCGGTGGGGTTTTGTGTTGCAGAGATGAATTCCCTGCTTGTAACTTTGGTGTTTTCAGGCGCTGCAGCACGTTGCGGCCGCGGGCAGAGCGTGCTTGTGGCAGCACTGTCAAAGGCGCCGTGGTGGTCATGCCGTGGTGGTCCGGAGATGCTGCTTCCACTCTTTGGTTTCAAAAAAACCTTGACAAAAGTGGAAAATGTCCCTGGTCACCCAGGGGCAGCCTGGCATCTAGGACAGTCCCTTGCTGGGGAGCACCCCAGCCTGCCGCTTGGCCTAGAAGGTCTTACCGGCACGGTCAAGGTCACACGGGAGCTGGGAAGCACAACCAGGACTGCCAGGCTGCTGCCGTGCCTGCATGCATCCCTTCCAGAAAGGCAGCTGAAAGCCCTGCTCCCGTAAGAGAACGTGGCTGCTTTAAGCACAAGAAGCCCTGTGGTTGCTGGATGCTGGTTGCAGCGACACGTGGTGCCTTTTCCTTGATGTCCAAGCAGTAGCTCCGGCTCCTGAAGCCGCTTTGGCTTTGCTGACATGATGTGCAGCTGCTGCTGCTGCCCTGAAAACTGCTGCTGGAAGGGGGAGCCCCACGCCAGGGGAAGGCACATCCATGGGGATGTGATGCTCAGGGCCACACGAGGCTTGGTGGGGAGGGACACCCTTACCTCGAGGAGGCTCAACTTGGCTTGGCCAGGGTCTTCCCGTCCGCATCCCCCCCCAGCCTCTCTCCATCCCACCTGGGGCCCTTTCCCAAGCACAGGGCGTCAGAATGGGGTGGGAGCGTGGGGCTAAAGGAGCCACAGCTTACGATGGGAACGGCCACCAGGCCAAGTGTTCCTTGGTCGGCGCGTCCAGCTCTAAGCTGGAGCTCAGCCTGGTCTGCAGCCCGGTCCAGCCCGCAGCAACAGCAATGGCCAAATGCCCATTGATTTTTCGATGCGAGCATGATACCCTAAGGCAGGTTTGCTTCGCGATGCTCACCTTTAACGCATTTGTAGCTCAGCAATTAATTGCCTGCATGGAGTGAAGCCTCAAACTTGCTTCGCCAGGCAGAACACATGAAAAATTGCATCTCGGTGGTGCCCACAGCTTCCGTGGCAGAGCTGGGCGCTCTGCCTGGCCCCCCCCCAGACACCACCGATTCAGCCACTTTGCCTTCTATTGCTACAATTAGTGGCATCGTTAATATAATCTTAAAGTTTTCCGGCTCCAACCCCCCTCTGGAGCTGCACCGCATTCACCGCGGTGGGGTGGGTTCGAACAAGCCAGTCCTTGGTCCCTCTGCTGTCCCCAGGCTGGCATGGTGCCGCGCACCAAGACCCACAGATTCATCTCCCCATGGACAGTGAACAAGCGTCAGATGTAAACTTTTGTTTGCTGCCAGCCAAAGATGGATTTGAGCTGGCAACCTGGAAACAACAGGCTGCCTCCTGTCATCTCCATCCCCTAACCCTGGCAGATCCGTGGCAGCTCTCCCTTCCCCAGCCCCGACTCAACTCCTTTGCCAAAAGCGAGGGCTCCATTAGGGGAAAAGAGAAAAAAAAAATAAGTTCTGGCAAGGAGCAAAGCAGATGCATGACACATAGTTCTGCTCAAAAATACGTTGGGTGGCAGGGATTTCTGCACGCTGCAGCAGAGTGACTGGATCCATACAAAACACTGCAGAAGGAGACATCCAGCCCCTTGCGGCTACCAGGGTGCCTGGGGCGTCCCAGCACCAAGGCGTTCACCGCTTGGTCCCACTCCCACTTTCCCCAAGTATCTCGGAGCTGAGTGTTTCCCCTGGGTCTCTCTCTCTCTTTATTTTCTAAAATGGGCCGATCTGGCCAAGGGCTGAAAGTTGAAGCCTGACATCATTTCTACCTCCAGTTAGTGATCTTGGTCTTTATGGCTTTTTTCTTTTCCTTTCCCCCCTTTGAACCTGAAAGCCAAGATCAGCAGGAGTCCAGAGGCACTGGCCTAAGCTCTTCCCTCTTCCCAGAGCCTGATCCAAACCCTACATCCATGGTCAAAATCTTCCCCTGGGCTTCCTGGAGCTGGGGAGCCTCTCCTGGGGAGGAGGAAGAAGAAGGACAAGGGGAGGTCCCACCACAAGATGGATGGTCCCCAGCACAGGTCCTGCCCTGAGCAATAGGGTTGGGACAGGGGTGGCTGGAGGGGACGGGGTGAGGCATTAACCTCCCATTTCCTCATAGCAGGCCAAACCCACTCAGCTAGTTTATTTTTTTCCAAAGGTCTCTCGCTAGGAGGGCATGGGTCTGGGGGTGGAGACCCCCTGATGCGGCTCAGAGCCCCCCCATGGTGGTGCCTGTGCGGGCTGCTCACTGCAGGGAGAGTGCAGAGGACTCCTCCTCTCCGTAAAGGTCGCCAGCCCCTATTCTAAACTCTCAGGTACATTTATATTTAATCCCTCGCACGAACAATTTTCCAGGCATATTTTGGTCTTGAAAGGACACCGCCAAGGTGAGCCGGCTCCCCTGCGGTTAGTGGGATGGAGCTGTTGTCAAGCATCTCGAGCAGGAGCAGCGCGGTCCCTGGAGCGGCCGCATCCATCATCTCCCCGGGGCATCGCTCATCAAAAGCTCTCGGGCTGCTGGCAGAGACCCCGATGGCTCCCCACTCTCACCGGTGCAGAGCTGCACACTGGGACCCCCCGGCTGGTGGGTGCAGGGACAGCGTGTTTCCCCGGGGTTTGTGCCAGGCGCCGTGGAGGTCTGAGAGCGGTGCTGGGGCGCGCTGCCCTCCCGGGAGCTGCACGGTGCGTCCCAGCAGACACACGCTCATGTTGGTGTGGGCCACCTGGCTGAGGCCAAGCACTCCATGCCCCGCTGCCCCCCCAGATCTGACCCCCCCGGGTCCCCATCCTTGCTTCCCACCAAATGTCAGCGCTCAGCATCCATCCCCGCAGTCAGCTCAGGAGACGCAGAGGTGACAGCCGTGGGAGAAGCAGTCGTGGGCTGCCACTCGCTGTGTTATTCCCCTCCGGGAGCACATCTGGCTCCTCTCAGCCCCGGCAGCAGAGATCTCACCCTGCAAATGCCACCCAAGGTTGGGAGCTCGCGGGGGTCCACAGCCCCCTCGGCCGGAGCCACACCGGGGCAGTCGGTGCCAGCCCCGCAGATGTTATTCTGGAGAGCGTTTAAGGAGCTGCGTGTCACTATAGCGCTTTGGTAGTGCATTAAACAACATGACTAACGTTTGTCACATGTTTGTTCTCTCATCCTGTCCCCGGGAGGAGAAGTGTGTGTGGGGGAGTGCTTTATTTTCCATTTTAGAACATCTATACGTTTTCCTTGGCATTTGTGGCAGCAGGAGGAGCGGCAGAACCGGTGCTCAGGATGCTGGCGTGAGATAGGGATGCGAGGGGCAGCTGGGCTGGCTGCTACCCCACGGGGACAACTCTGCCCCAGCCTGACAGCTGGCAATGGGGTGCAGGATGGTGGTAGGACCCCCGTGCTGGGGACCCAGAGGAGGATCAGCTGGAGAAAGCAGCAGGAGGACTAGAAACCCTGTGTGGGGGTGAGCAGGGGCTGCCCTGACCTCCCGGGGTCCTGCTGCCATTTGCAGGGCTGCGCGGTGCTCAGTGGCTCATTCCCTGTCTCTGCCCACTGGGGAATGGCTCCCCCCACACCTCAAAATACAGAGTGCTGTGGGATGGGGTGGGATGGGATGGGATGGGATGGGATGGGATGGGATGGGACGGGACGGGACAGAACAGGATGGGCTGGGATGGGATGGGCTGGGATGGGATGGAATGGGATGGGACGGGACAGAACAGGACGGGATGGGACAGGATGGAACGGGATGGGATGGGATGGGATGGAATGGGATGGGATGGGATGGGATGGGACGGGATGGAACAGGATGGGCTGGGATGGGATGGGCTGGGATGGGATGGAATGGGATGGGACGGGACAGAACAGGACGGGATGGGACAGGATGGAACGGGATGGGATGGGATGGGATGGAATGGGATGGGATGGGATGGGATGGGACGGGACGGGACAGAACAGGATGGGCTGGGATGGGATGGGCTGGGCTGGGCTGGGATGGGATGGGATGGAATGGGATGGGACGGGACAGAACAGGACGGGATGGGACGGGATGGAACGGGACAGGATGGGACGGGATGGAACGGGACGGGACGGGATGGGTCGGGATGGAACAGGATGGGATGGGATGGGACGGGACAGAACAGGATGGGATGGGACGGGATGGAACAGGACGGGATGGGATGGGACGGGATAGAACAGGATGGGATGGGATGGGATGGGATGGGACGGGACAGAACAGGACGGGGTGAGGATGTGGCGGGACGGGACGGGATGGGATGGGATAGTCTTCTACTGTGTCTGTGCCATGCCTCCAAAGGGCTGCAGAGTCTTGGTTGGAGCCTCTGGGCAGGCCAGGGATATAAATAATTCATAACAATAATAATTGAGTGGGACTTTGCAGCATGTGGCTGTGCTGCAAGGTCATGGCAACAAGATCCCCTCCTTATGCGTCTGAAAGCCGAGTAAGGGGTTTGGATGTCGGGGCAGGGCTGGAAAACCATTTAGCGAGAAACTGGGAGGTTTCAGGCTGTGTGGCCATTTGGCAGCGGGAGGAACGCGGCCCTGGAGAGCCTGGCAGAGCCCGAGAGGCAGGGAGGGATGCGCATCCCTGCTATAGCAGGCAAGCGCAGGACCTGGCTCTGCCATGGGACATCACCAAAGGGCAGCATCCCAGACAAAACAGTCATCCGAGTCACTGTCCTCCTGCAAAATATGTTTGTTTGGGTTAAAATGAGGTCTTTTTGGCTCTTGGCCAGGTGTGGCTTGTCACCACAGTGTCCCCATAGGGCCAGGACTCCGCTGTCAGTGTGGGCAGGGCAGTAGGATGGGTACAAGGTGGGGGGTGTTCGTCCAGCCCCCTCCTAGCTTCTCACATTTTAGCCATTAGTTTCCATCAGTGGATAAATACGTAAGAAGGAGGCAGAGAGTGTGACCGTGCTCAGCCCAGAGCCGTGCTCAGCCAAACCGTGTGCCTTGGGCTTGATCCTGCCGCAGCTGGCAAGAACTGAGCTGCTTATGGGGGACGTGAAGCAGGAGATGCTCCTCTGAAGTCCACAGAAACAAGTCCCCACTGCTGAGCAGGAGACCCTGGCTGCATGAATGAAAAAGGCAGAAGAAATAGAGATATTTTGGTATTAATCTTAGTGGTTTACAGCTGTCTGCACTGAGAAATTAATCTCCGTATCCATTGCATCAGTTATTAGGCAACGGCTGTTCCAAAATAGC
Organism: Egretta garzetta; assembly: GCF_000687185.1. Lineage (NCBI taxonomy): Eukaryota > Metazoa > Chordata > Aves > Pelecaniformes > Ardeidae > Egretta > Egretta garzetta. The sequence continues at coordinate 290,160 of NW_009258264.1, forward strand.
CCGTGCAGACACTGTGTTCTGAGCCACGAGTAGTTTCGTGCCAGAAAAAATGCCTCTGCTTTGGAATTGCAGTCATATCCCGGAGTAACATAAGAAAACAGCGGTTTTACATCAGCAGATTCTCTGCAATAATCGTTGGCATCTTCATGGTCCCCACTCCCAACCACTCTTTAATGTAGACAAGCCGTGGGGGTTCAAGCCCAGGACAGCAGGGCTAGGATTCCTCTTTTTGCTCTCCTTCCCCTTTTTCCCATGCAGATCTCTTACCATCCTGCCGGGAGCCCCACCTGCAGAGCCCAGGAAAGGTTCTGTAAGGAAAACTTAGAAACGGCCTGAGAAGAGTTTCTTTTAAAAGGTGAATTCCTATCAGATCGAGCTGTTGGGCCAGGAACCCCCGGCGGGCAGCTGGCTTCCACCTCCACGCTGCTGCTGGGAAAATGTCCTCTCCTTTATTGCCGGCTTTGCTTTTATTTTGTCTTCAATGGAGGCAGTTGGTCGTTTCTTTTCACCTGGACCTTCTAAAGGGCTGACTGTGCATCCGAGGGTATGCCATACCCTTGATGGTAGAAATCTGTGGGTTTATAGTTATTACCTATCTAATGCTGTCTCTGTTTCCATAGAGACCCTATAAATAGAATAAAATTTAAATCACTATTTCCTGAAGTAGCAACTCAGCACCATAGTTTTATTATATATTTCCTAGGGAAAACCAAAAGGATGGAAATTTTCATTATGCATGGATAACAGAAGGATTCAAGGGTTTGCCTGGAGTGTTTAGTGACACAGGATCTAACTGCGGATTCCTTGCCAATATTACAGGCGCAATGAGAATTAGGCCCTTATGGATTTGGACCTTGTGGCTTTAACGCCTGGAGTGTTTAGGAGACGGAGCCCTTTCCGTGTGGCCATGAAATCCTCCACAGTCTGCAGCTCCTGGAGGTCATGTCTCAAACATCACTGCTTTTCCAAAAGCCAGGGCTTTTGCCAAGTGTCCCTGTACGGAGCCTGCTTCACGCTGGTTTGCAAGCATGAGTAAATGGCAGCGCTGCAGTTATGGGAACCAGCATCCCTGGGGAGAGGGCCAGCTGCAGTAAATCAGCGGTGAAATGCCCCTGAACGTCAGCAGGGTCAGGACTGGCGTCCTCAAAGGTAGGGTGCTCGGCTTAACTCCAAAATCGAGACAGAGAGCAATGGGGCAGGCTTGTGCCTTGTGGTCTGCTGGGTTCCTGGTAGCTGAGGCTGCTTTGGAAGGCGAGAGGATCTTTCAACATCCCAAGATCATTTACTCGCTCTCTGGGAGCTGTGATGGATCTCAGATCTGCTGAACTCTTTGCAGATGCTGGAAGCTGCTGCCCATACCGCTGCCCCTGGTCGGCCACGTGCAGGGGATTGCAGAGGGCACCCAGCCAAAATCTCCCATGGATGCAAATCTGGGCATTCCAGTGTCTGCGAGGAAATCATTCCGGGCTAACCCAGCCATAATCAGGAGCACGATCTGTTCCACCATCCATATTGCATGACTTTGCCGTGGCTAGCATCCACCCCAATTCCCAGGAGCCAGCACGAGAGAAGCCATGTGCTCTGTGGGAACGTGAGCCTCAGCCCCCTGGGAGAGGAAGATCCAGGGGTAACCAGGGGAGCGACATGCCCCCATCTCCTGCTGGAAACCAGTTGCTGCCCAGCGAGGACTGGATTTGGTGGCACTGGGCCACGAGTTGCAATTTCACCCCCATAAGTGAGGCCAGCCTGGTATGTGCTGTGCTTGGAGGCCATGGAAAATCCCCTGGGCAAAAGCATTCCCCGATCCTTCCTGGAGCACATTTTGGAGAGCACGTGGCTCCTGGCAGCACGTCGGTGGCTGAGACTGCAAGGCTGGGAGTAACCGTGGCTTTTCTAGCTAAGGAAAAAGCTGCTCTGTCCCCGCTGCCGGCAGAGTCGGGGTCTCTGCGCAGCGCGTGGCATCGGCTGCAGCGGGCACTCTCCTCCCTCCATTTGCTCTGAAGGACCTTTCTGCTCCTCTTGCTGCTTTCAGGGGTAGCCAGGACCATTGGAGACCTTCTCCTGGCGTGGGTAATGCTGTTGGAGCTGCACACCTGAGCCGTCCCAAGCCACTGTGCTCAGCCCTGCGTGCCATCAGATCACAGAATCACAGAATGGCAAGGGTTGATGGCCACTAATGTTTAATACTTTTCCATGGGTATAAAATGCAGTGCTGGCCACAAGGCTTGTTCCCTTCTGCAGATCCCTTTGGGTTGGTGTGGGGTCCCCAGAGCCCTCCAGAGCTCTTTCATCCCTTTGGTTCGGTGTTAGCATGGGCACCGTCAGAGCTGTGCATGCTGAAGTGGGGCGATGCCGTCCCTTCCTAACAGTAACAGGGATTGTTTTCTCTCCTCCCCTGCAGAAAATCCAGCAGCTGTCCGAAGGGTCCATGTTTGGCCATGGCCTGAAGCACCTTTTCCACAGCCGCCGGCGGTCACGCGAGCGGGAGCCCGAGAACGCGCAGGCCCCGCTCCCGCCGCACTACGGCATGTCTGACCACGACTCCCCCGACGAGAAGGAGCGGTCCCCGGAGATGCACCGCGTCTCCTACGCCATGTCCCTGCACGACCTCCCGGCGCGTCCCACCGCCTTCAACCGGGTGCTGCAGCAGATCCGCTCTCGCCCTTCCATCAAGCGCGGCACCAGCCTGCACAGCGGCAGGCGGGCGGGCCACGACGAGATGGGGGGCGCACCAACACAGGGCCGCCCCAGGTCCTCCTCCCCCCCTGACACTGCCATCCTCCTGGCCGAGAGCGGGACCGTCTACCTGCTCACCGAGGACACCGAGTGCCTGGCCGATAAGGTAGGGCTGTGCCACGGGGGCATCCTTGGGCAGCTGGGGGGCACGAGCCCATGCGGCGGGCAGGCTGGGACAGGACTGGGTGCAGAGCACCCCAAAATGCTGTTGGGAGGAGACCGTGCCTCGGGGCAGCACTGGTGGCACCGGCTGTGCAGGGTGGCGGATGGCAGCCCCTGCCCGGGAGCAAGTTGGGTCCAGAGGCTGCTGGGGCTGATGCTCCTCTCGCGGGGAGGTGAAAGCCCTCGTCCAATTCCCAGAGCAGGATTTGAGGGAGAGAGAAAGGGACTGGCAAGAGCTCTGTGCCAGTGGGGTGGGACACCCAGCGTGGGGTCGGATAGGATCCTGGGCAGCCCAGCACCAGGCATTTACAAGGGCTCGTCCAGGTGGCTGCAAATTGGTCCCATCCAAAGTGATTTTTAAACGGCTCTGTGCAGAGCTAATAGAGAGGCTGGTATTTCCATCTAGCGTTTAGCCCTGTTAATTATGAAACAGCTGAGATTAGCGCAGCAGCGTGGCACGCTGAGGACACGGTGAGAGGTGCTCTGCGTGCCGGTGGGATTCTCCATGTTGGCTTCTCTCCCTGGCCTTTGGAGCTCAGGGCGGGCGTCACACTCTAAAACCACTCTCTGCTGCCTTGAGGGCTAGATGCATCCTCTTTTTTTCTTATTTTACCTGAAAATGCACAGCGCAGGGGCTGGGGACGATGCTTCCCACGCCCCCCCAGCCGCTCCTCTCTCCTTGGCACTGAGTCCCCGAGAGGGAAATCTGACCTGGAGACTTTTGTTGCCCTCTGAGCTAATGGAAAGAGGATCAACCAGATACTTTTTCTTTCTCTTTTCGCTCAGCTGTTTCAGCTCCAAACT
>NW_009258264.1:293881-295793 GCF_000687185.1 Egretta garzetta
CGGGTGCCAGCTCTGCTCCCCTGCCACAGCCATGCAGGGACGGGGCCACCACTGGGCCATGGAATCTGGTCCCAGAGGATAAATGCGTCACTGTCTTCACAAGAAATGGCTGCCCAGGTCCTCCTCTCCCTGCTTTACTATGTACAAATCAGGGCATCCCAACCCTTCCCTGGGAGTCCCCTTGCTGCACCCAGACCAAGTGCCCGAGCAGGGCCAGAGGTCATTCAGGTTGTTAATTTGAGCACCTGCAGCCAAAATTTCTTCCATCTGGCCCATGGCGTTGGCCTTGCAAGGAGCCCGGTCCCGCTGAGCCCTCTGGGGTTACGGCTGAAGCTTCAAGCTGAAGCAGCTCACACCGGGATGGAAGAACCCGGAGGGAGGGGAGAGCAGAGCGGGTCCGTGTCCGCTCGCGGAGCAGCACAAAGAGCATGAAAAGGGGATGAATAATTAACTGCATATGACACAAAGAGTAATAAGAAGAGAGACGATACCGGGGCCTTTGTGGGGCAGTGGAAAAATAACCTATTTAGAGAAACAAGAGCTATGTGATATTCTCATGCCGTATTATTTTTCCATAGCCCTCAGGAAACCCAGCCTCCTGCCCACAGCAAACCAGCTCCTCTTCCGCAGGGACGCCTGGTGCTGCCATGCCCTGGGCTCCAGCACACCCAGCACGGCTCCACCAGACCCTGGCAGGCGGGTTTGCACCAGGGCTTTGGGCCAAAAATTGCTTCACGTCACGTCTGCCCTGATCCACCAGGGTCAGACGCCTCCCCGTTTCACCCTCAGTTTGGAAGCCACCACTCCAGGAATGCACAGGGCCCCTGTGAAAGAGCCGTTTTCCCCCCAGAAATTTCATGCTGGGTTTTCCATCCGTTGCATAAGGGCCTGAGCGCACGCTGGATTAATCCCTCATGGGATCACTCAGCCTCAGCAAGCGCTTTTTGAACAGCTATTGATTTTTTTTCCCTTTTTTTTTTTTCCTTAATTAGCTTCCTGCAGTTTTCCCTTCCCTGCCTTCACCAGCACTGGTTCCTTGCCCTGTGCTCCCCACCAGCACTGGGCCACCCTCAGCCCTGTTGGGGCTGGGCACACATGGTTCCTCCCCCCTACACCCCTTAATTACCCCCAAGAGGCAGCTACGCGGGCACTGTGGCTGCGGGAAGCAGACAGGGATCTGTCACCAGCACTGCACATTGGGGACCGAACTGGGGACAAGGCTTTGCTCTACCAGGTGATGCCCACCGGGAGCACACGTGTTCGTGGCTTCCCTCTCGCCCCCAGCCTTCCCCACCGCGCTCTGCCTACCTTGTGCATGCAAAGAGCAGCTCCCGATGAGGGTGGGATGACAGTGCGATGGCCGGGACGTCCCCTGCCTCCCGCTGGCAATTGCACGCAGCTTGGGACCAAGGTTTTGTGCATTGACTCTGCTCTGAGAACCACAGCCCACTGATGTGTGCCCGTGGGGTGCGTGCTCTCTGGTTTTTGCCCTAAGATGGATCTCCGCTTGCCAGCGAGCCCCTCGGGTGGGCTGGGGGAGCCGCTTCTCCAGGGCTGCGGGTACCCATGGCCAGGAGCACCGCTGGATTTCGAGCAGCTGCTCTCCCGTGCATCCCATCGTGCGTGGCTTGCTTGCTTAAGGAGAGAAAGGTGGTGTGTTTGGGGCATGCGTTGGTGTCGGGGTGTCCGAGGGAGCACGTGGCCGGTGGTGGTGTTTCACACGAGGGTGTGCCGGCTTGCGGACGTGGTGGCACGTGTGACAGCAGTGGTGGCAGCAGCGTGGCTGGGGTGGGGGAGGCTGCAGACAGGGACCACGCGTGGCGATGGCAGCGTGCAGGAGAGCTTGCTCCTGATCTCACTAATCCCCTCCTGGTGACCCGCCAGCACCTTGTGGGAGAGGCGGGCAGACGGG
>NW_009258264.1:296106-302034 GCF_000687185.1 Egretta garzetta
TCCGTTTGTGTGCACTCCCCGCCGGCTTCTCCCCGGCATCCCGGAGGGATCCGCTCACAAGTGTCACGAGTGCCCAAGTGCTCAGCAGCGCGGCTGGGACCCGCGGAGCACCCACCGAGGGGTGCGAGGGACAGACCCTGCCCGGGCTCCCTGCCCGCCTGCCCTTGGTGGCCCTCGGCAAGGGTAGCCAGAGTGTGCCATTTCCCTGCTCCCATCTCTTCCCTCCACTCCCCTGCTACCTGCCCAGTCTCTGCGGGAGGTGGTCTGTGGTCCCAGGGCCATGCCTCGCAGGGGGGACCTGTCCTTACGGCCCCATCCCCACCATCCTGCTGTCTCAAGGGCACCAGTGCTCCAAACACAGGGCAGGATTCATCCCGCTAAATTTAGATGCCCACCCGGTCAGTGGCTATATCAGGGCGAGACGGATTACAGGCAGCAGGGAGAAACCCGCAGTTTCTGAGCATCCGCCCCCAGGGTGGCTGTGGCCCATGGGCACGGAGAGGTTTGGGTGAGCGGTGGCCAGGAGGCTGCGGGACGGCTCAGCCCTCACCCCAGCAGCTCAGGGCCAAAAGGCAAAGTTCGTCTCCCCTGCTCAGGCATCTGCTTTTGGGCTGCAGCGTGTCCAGCTCAGCCCTGGCTCCCTCCGGCCCCGCCAGCATCCGACCGCCTTCGGTTTCAGGGTGGGGACATGCTTTCTCACCTCCTACAGCTCCGGTTACCCAGAACTGGTCTCAGTCGACAACTGGGACAGGGAAGACGACAGGGACTCTGCACAACCCAGCCGTGATCCCCCGGGGCCTATGTGGCCCATCAGGGTGCTGAGCAGCCCCAGCCTGGCTCCAGCTCGGAGGGGAGATGCACTGGGGCCGGGGACTTGCTGGTAGGAAGCTGGGTTTGCTCCACGGCACTTCTTGAGTATCCTTTCTCCCTGTGGTGGGTGAGGACATGGTGGTGGCAAGGGAGGTCGGACGCATACGGTGGGGTGGCTCGGATGGTGGGATGCTGGTAAGCACTTTGCTGCCCCTAAAACTGTCAATGGGAATTTTGTGGTGCTGGGGCCAGCTATCCTAAAACCAACGGCTTGAAGCTGAGCTCCTGAGCAGGTAGCCTGCTTTCTGGAGGTGCTGAGGAACCCTGAGCAGCTGGCAGGAGCTAAGGGGATGCAAGACCTTCAAGTCTTGCTGGTTGCTGTCCCCACATGTCTAATCCAGGCAGGGGTTTCCCCTCACTCCTTGCTTCAGTTTCCCCAGCTGGGAACCAGGACCAACATTTCCATGAGTTGGGTGAAGTCTCTTGCATCTCTTTAGGAGGCTTTGCTGACGGAGGCAAAGCTCATCCTCCCCTCCCACCCAAACTCCAGGCGGGTTCTGGTGTTAAAATCCTGGAGGAAAGAGCTAAAATAGGCCAGTAGTGACTGCAAAAGTGGATAGATGGAATGGTGGTGTAAAGCTGCCCTCCCTGCAGCCCCACAGCCAGGCATCCCCCTGGCATCTGGGCAGGGTCCCAAGGGGGTGAGCCGGGGAGCTCCGGTGTGCGGAGACCCTGCAAGTGCCAAGGGGTTTGGGGGGGAACTGCTGACCTCTGCTGTGAACCGGGCACCATGGAACTGGAGGTGCGAGAGTACTCGTGTACAGGTTGGCTCCCACCTCTCTGCCTCTGTTTCCTTGCGTGTCACGGGGGAATGAGGGTCTGTGGGTGCAGGGTGGCAGTGGGAACTCACTCCCTCACTCCCATCGGGATGGTCCTTCGAGGAGCAGTTTGGGAAAAGCAGATAATAGCTGTGAAGACAAAGATACCCGAGATTGCTGCTTAATTAATTCAAGAGAAGAAGAATATCAGACTCTCGCACTGATTCACCCCCTAGCAATAGACATCGTGTTCCTCAGCCTTCGTTGACATATGGCTGTTGTTCCCAGCCCACCAGCAGCTCCCGCTCCCCAACAGGCAGGAGCCGTGGATGCCGCCTTGCTGCAAGCCCCCGGGGGATTTGGGTCCAGCGGGCGGCTGGTGGGGAGGGTGGATGGCCAGGGTGGACAGGGCAGGATGGGGGGAGCAAGGGTTCATGCCCATCCCGCAGTCCATTCTGCCCATTCCCTGCTGCCGTGGGCAGGCGGCTGGGTTGTAGCTGGGAGCAGGATTTGGCTCCTGAGTCAGGATGAGCAAAGCAGGGTCCTGCCTTGTGACTCCTCACCCCGCTGTGACTGCGGCTCTGCCTCTCCCTGCCTTCCCCCTCAAACCCTTCATACAAACACTGCCAAAAATCCCCCCCCAGCTGCACAAGCACCCTGTTAGAGGTGTCAAAACCCAGCTGCAGCACGGGCTGTGGGTGCTGCTGGTGCTTTTCATGCTGTCTCACCCAGCGAGCGGAATAGCAGCACCATTGCTGGAGCACCCAGGGTTACTCCCTCCAGTAAAAACAGCAGCAGGAACTTTTCCAAAGATTCTCCAGGCATAGGCAGGGCCCTGAATAGCTTCACCCATGAGGGATGGTCATCCCTGCAGAGGTGTCCCTCCTGGTGACCTGTGAGCCCAGGGCACAAGGGACAGTCCCCAGCCTGGAGGATGTGGTGTCAGATGAGGGAAGGCTGGGGTCCGCATGGCGTGGCTGGGCAGAGAGGCACAGGGACTCCCCGAGCCCAGGGCAGGCAGCGGGGATGGATCCCCACCCCCCCCGGGGATCTGCCCATCTGTACCCACGCAGCCGCCCTCCACGCAGGGCTCTTTGCTGCGTGTCGTGCAGGAGCACGCTCCCCGCCTGCTGCCCCGTGGGATGGTGGCATCATCACAGCTCAGGCTGGGGACCGGGGAACCGCGGCGTGGCGGCGGCTCGTTTGTTTATTCTCTGCATCGTTCGGAAGGCAGCCTGGGCAGGCAGCGCTTGGCGGTGCTGTTTGTTCTCCCAGCACAGTTGGAGGAGCAGGACCGGCCCCTGCAGCACCCAGCTTGTTCCCGCTCCCCCGGGCTCCCTCCGAGCTCGCCAGCCTGTGCTGCTTGTTCCTGGCTGCCTCAGAGCCTCTTAGTGCCTGCTCTGCAAACGCACGTCGTGCGATCCTCTGCCCCTTCGACTCCTTAACCGCAGCCATGGCCGAGGGAGAGGATCTGGCCGCCTCGCGGAGCACCGGCCCGGCGCTTTGCAGGAGTGACCAGGGCATCCTCATGCCGGAACCACATCCTCCTGAATCCTGTCCCGGGAAAAGGATATTGCTCTTAAATTCTCTTCTGGGTGTCTTTGTAAGTACCCCCCCTCCGCTCTCCTTCCTGCTCCTAGGCACTGCAAGGCAAGGACTCGGGATGTCCAGGACTAAGGGATGAGGAGCAAGGTGGTACCTGCAGGCGAAGGTCAGGCTGGTGCTGGGCTCTGTGTGGCTGCTGCTTGCAAGGGGTGAGGTCTTAGCCAAGAAGCCACTTGCTCTGGACACCAAATGCACTTGGGAAGGTGAAGCAAAGGACCAGGGGACTTTGCAGATCTTCACCTGTATCAGCATCCCGGCTCCCGATAATCTGTACGCAGCTTTCCCAGCCCGGTTGAGGACACTCTAGCACAGCTCTGCCAGTCTTACTCCTTTTTTTAGTATCTGCTTCTCTGTGCTAAGCCCAGAGCCGCAGCTGCTGCCCATGCTGGCCAGCAAAGGCAGAGCCCAAGTCCAAAATTTGCTGCGTGCTTGTGTTGCCTCGCTAGGTGACCCATCTCTTGGTTGAGCTGCTCGGACCAGGACGTTGTAGGCAATCAGGGCTGGATTCTGCACCACTCAGCACCAGCACACACCAAATGTGCTGTGACTTTGTGGCCGTTCAGGGATTTTCTTTGCATGGGAGCTGGGGTTTATTTATTTTTAAATTTGCCTCTTACAGGCAGGCCTGAAAAATGTAGCTGCCATTTTCTGAGCAGCAGACTAAATCTAAAGCAGAGCTGCTGCTAAGGATGAAGGCGAGTCCACCACCAACCTCGCGGGTAATTTGCTTGCAAACCCCCCACTTTTCCCGTGCTGGTGGGGTTTTTGCATGGTGTGGAAGGGAGGCTGTGCCCTCGGGAGGGGAGGTGCTGCACCACTGCTCCACCTCACTTTGCTGGGGCATTAATAGGCAACATTCTTGCTTCTGCAATTATTTGCTAACCCCAACCTTCAGCTGGGGAGCTGAGAACAGGTTGTTTCCTACGAATCAAGCTGCCTGAGGTCCCCAATAAATAAAAAAATGCTCTCCAGGTCTCATTGCAGCCAGGCTGCCTGCAAAGTCTCATCCTGAGCATCCTGGTGTTTATCAAGTCATCACCTCTTCAGCCTCCTCTGGGGGAATCTGTGCTCCTCCATCCTTCCCTGAGGTCAGGGACAGCCTGGCAGGTCAGGCAGGGTTTGCAGGGGCCTGAGGGCTGGCAGAGGTGCGGGGGGCTCGGGGGGCCATTACAGTTAACCACAGGCTGGGAGGGTCGAGTCGCAGCACAGAAGCAGGGCTCTGCCTGGCAGCCCCCAAAAGCGCTTCCCCCTGCTCCTGCAGCACAGCTGGGAGCGGCCGGCGGGGAGCAGATGAGCTTCGGGGCTGGCCCCAGGACTTTTCAATGAGGGAAATGGAAAGCAGAGCTCAGAGCAGGGAGGGTGTTTTGCAGAGGGCCACGTGCAGCTGGGGATTTTTCCTGCCCTGCTGAGGCAATAGAAGAGCGATGGGAAGTGACCTCTGGCTCCTGCACTAAAACGAGAAGTAATGCTATGAGAGATGTTAAACCAAAGATGAATTTCCCTTGGTAATCTGCCCTGTGTCATGCCCGGAGGTATCCACAGCCCGGGGCTTGCCCAGGCTGCAAAATCCACCCTCGCTGGGGCAGCTTGGTGGGAGCAGAGGGACGGGCAAGGAGCAGCGCCTGCCCGTGGGACACACACGGCTCCTACCCACGCCGGCAGGGAGCCGCGGGTGCTGCCAGCACCAGTCTCCGTGGGCAGCATTGAGGCATTGCCCATGGGGTCTGGCTGTACCCCACGTCTCTGGAGCGCTGGCGCGGCACCAGGAGGGAACCCTGCTCCTTCCTCGCCCTTCCCCAGCGTGGCTGAGCACCCTACGGTAGGCACTGCTGGTTTCTGCTCCTGGTGGGTTTAACTTACCAGGGAATCTGCTCTTCTCTGTGCCTTTCGGTGTAGATGGTACCAGAGCCCGCTGCCAGTGCCTGCAGACAGTGGGTGAGTGCGCGGGGAAGGGGCTCGGCGCTGGCGTGCTTAAAGGTTGCAAACTCGCAGACCGGTGGGGAGGGGAGGCTTTTGCCTCTGAGATCCTGTCCTCCTGAGAGGACAGACCAAGAAACCCGGGAGCTGCTGACAGCTCCGTGTGTAGAAGCAACTCCCGCGGGGTTACGTGGCCTGGGGGATGCTCAGGTCGGCACAGGGCTGTGCTGTCCCCAGGCTGGGGTGCAGGGACCAGCCGGGTCCCTCCAGTGCCACTTCCCCACTGCAGGGCCAGCAGCCAAGACTAGTTTGGGAAGACAGCACTGGGGAGCTGTCGATTCAGCCTGCCCCGTGCTCCCAAGCACCGTCTCATATAAACACCTGCAAAGTGCGGCGGCACGGCTGGGGATGCCCCGGGCAGAGTGCCGTGCACGGTGCCGGTGCCACTGCCGTGGGAGTTTGGGCTAGAAGGGGCCAAGGATTTTAGTTACTGGTGGCTGGGCTGCTCTAGCTCTGCCTCCTTGCTGCTCCCAGTGGTGCACGGAGAGCTGCAGACATGGGCACCAGCACCAGAATTACTCCAGGAGGGTCTGGCAGTGCCGGGCTCTGCCAGATGGGGTGATTCAAGGAACTGCATTCCCAGCTCAGAGCAGCCCAAGCGGAGGCTGGTGCTTCTGTGCCCGTTTCCTCCTCCTGTCGCACTGGTCAGCTTATCTGCAGCCACCCGTGTTCCCGTGGCTCCGCAGGGCAGGGCAGCCCCGCCGGGGCCGCGCCCCCC
>NW_009258264.1:302107-305144 GCF_000687185.1 Egretta garzetta
CCCCAGCCGAGCCGATGTCTCCTGGAAGGGAAGCATTCCCGCAGGGAATGTCGTGGCGGTGTCCGTGGTGAGGCTTAGGGGAGCTCACGTTTGCAGGATACGGAGGGCCTGAGACCTGGGGATGGTGCTTTTTATGGAGCTGTCAAACCGAACCTTTCAAATCCATGCATGCCAGGTCAGGTTGATTTTTGTGCAGCGCTGGCTGGGCACCGCGGGGTAGCTCAGAGGTGCAGCATTGCACCCAGAGCCTCTCCGATGTGGCAGGTTACACATCCAGGGCACGGACAGACTTAGGGACAACCCCAGAGACCATAGGAAGCACGAGGCTGAGCGGTGCTGGGCTTGTCTCCGCTGTGGGAGCAGCACGGTCTTCCCCATTAAACATGCATCTAGGTCACGATCAGCTCATCGGTCCGGCCTGTACAGTTCAATGTGTGGCTGAAAATGCTTCCTAAGCTGGTGTTGTCTTGGTGCCTTTTTTTTGAAAAATAACTAAACCAGAAGAGCTGCAAATGAACCTCTCCCGTTCAGCCCGTCGTCCGCGGCTGCACGGATGCTCTGGTCTGCGGCCACAGTTGGTCTGAGGTTTCAGCATCGACAGGGCATGTTGAAGGCTTTGGTCTGGCACAGCGTAATGCTGTGGGCTTTAATTCTGCTTCCCTCGGTCGCTCCGATCCAGGCCTGATCCTGCAGTGGTGGCCGCACAAACCCTGCTCCATGCAACCCCAGGGCTTTGGGTGGAGGCAAATGCACAAGCTCCGGGTCTCCTTTCTCACCAGGACTTTGGCTTTGGCCCCTCACCAGCTCCACTGGCCTTGGGGTAAATGCAGCACCTGGGGGGTGATTCCAGACTGCTTCTGCAGAACTAGAGCCTGCTGTCGTCCCGGCTTGCTTTTTGGGCGCACTGTTTAATATCTTTTTAATTGCACGTGAAGTCTCAAACACTTGTATCTGGTCAGTCGGCTGGACGTGTTTTCTGTGCATTGCGTATTCTCCCATGGCAGAATTGGGTCGGTGCAACCTTCCCCATCGCTCGCCGTGGTGTGAGCGGGCCAGATCCAGGTCCATCTCAGTGCACGGCATGGGCCAAGGCACCATCTGGTCCTGGCACAAGTGGCTGGTTCCTGGCTTTTAGCTCCCTCAAGCTGCCCAGCTCCTTGCCTGGCGCCTGCATTTTTCCCCACGCATCGGTCCCACACTGGGTTTTGCTTCACGCCTGCCTCCCCCTGCCTCTCCCTGTCTTTCTGTCCTGGTATGTGACACAGCAGATGACAACGGCCCATCCTGACCCACTGTGTCAGGGCACAGGCAGTGGAAGGGGCACGGGGATGCAGGGACAGCCCTGACGGGGTCTGCAGGAGGGATCTCCTCTTCCCTCCCTCCCTCCCTCCCTGCTGCTCCCCCAAAACTTTGCTGCCATCAGCTGCCGCTTTCCCCCGGCCAGGCACCCTGCCATGGCAGCCCGCACTGCCCGCGCATCGCTGCCGGGCTCCGTGCCGCGGCAGGGACATGGCCCAGCAGCCCACGCCGACTAGCTCTGGGGGACCCGAGCCCTGCCCACGATGGAGGTAGGTCCTGGAAGCTGTTGGGGTTAGAATAAGACCGTGGGGAGGATGACGATGGGCAGAGAGACCCGCAGGGGCTTTCGGTACCTCCGTTTCGGGCGCTCGGTGAATGAAACCCACCGGCATGATCCGTGCCAGCGCAGCAAAGACGGGGTGGGAAGCTCCGCTGAGAGCTGAAACCTTTAACGAGCCTCCCTACGTTATGTAAGAAAAATTACTGTCAGGCTGGTAAATTAGCAGGGGGAGCTGCTGCCGGCCCGGTGTGTCCATCCAGGGGCGGCACGGGAGCGGGCAGCCGGCAGGGCAGGCAGGGACGGCAGGGAACGGAGGGGGACACAGGGCTGCCTGCCCCATTCTCTGCTGCAGGCTTGAAAGGAGGGTGGGAAGTGTGAGTCAGGGCTCCTGCTTCTATTTTCAACGCCTGGGGTGGGTACCGCGGTCTGGTGGGAATAGCGGCTCCGCTCTGGGAGGCACGGGGCTGCAAAGGCACGTGGGGACAGGGACAGGACTGGGGACACCCAGAGCGTCCCTGGAATGCTGGGCTAATTGCAGTCACCAACTCGCAGGACAGATGCTGTCCCGAATGACGCTGATAAAAGTGCTCTGGGGAAGAGGGGCCATGGAAGCACCCGCATATGACGACTGCCCCAAAATCAGCCTCCCCACGTCCACTGCCCACCTGCATTCCTCTGCCGGTTGTGGCTTCTCCCCTGTGGCTTTCCACAGCCACCAAGGGCCCGGGGCACGGTGACACCCACGCTGCAGAGCTCCCAGATCAGTGCGGCAGCTCCTCAGGTCCACCCTGCCTGCCAGCATCCCTCGGCAGCTGGGTGGCACTTATTTTTCCCATGCTTGAAGGTGCATATGGTCCTTCCCACAGTCGTTTTGTCCCCAGGTTGTATTTGAGCTGGGACCCACAGTCACCCTTCGCAGTGATGGCTCGGGGTCGATGGAGCAGAAGCCGCAGCGTTAGCTCATCCCCTGCGCTTCCCGGTAGGCTCTAGGGTATGGAAAACAGAACAGTTCAAGGCATCAGTAAGTGTCTTGGGAGTTTTGTTCTGAACTTTGCAATAATTATGCAATTTCTTAAAGAATGGGTTTAAATCCCTTCCAGTCGCGGGTGTGTCGGGAGACCCCCAGCCCCACACCGGGGACACAGCCACGAGCGAGCTGCTGGGTCCCGAGCTCCTCACCTGCCACCCGGGCTTTCTCCCATCAAACTTACAGCAGCAAATAAACCAGCATTGCATAATTGTGCCCGGCCATGGCCCTCTAAGTACTGTTCGCTCAGCTTATTAGCTTGAGCCTTTTGCATATCTCAGCTCTCCTGGGCTGAACTCTGTGGATAAGAATAATTTTTCTTCCTGCGTCCTGCATTCCTCCCGCATCCCACATCAGCCCCTACTCTCCCCTCCAAGCCTGCCAGGAAAACAAATGCTGGAAGACAGCACTTTCATTTTGATGTGCCTACC
>NW_009258264.1:305162-311706 GCF_000687185.1 Egretta garzetta
GCTTTTACTAATCCCCCGGTTAAATCCACTGCACAGTCATTTAGGCCTGCTGGGATTTAGCAGGCACTGTCTGTTAATACCGTGGAGATGGGTATTGTCTTTTTTGGGTTGTTTTCAAAGCAATAACCTGATGCAGCTTTCAGATGATGTGCCCCGTGTCTGAGAAAGAGCAGAGCTGTCAGGGGCGCTTGGGGAAAGGATTTCACCCCAGCCATGTCAGCACGGATGGGCAGCATTGGATCCATGCTGTTCACCACCCGTCCTGCCCTCCCTTCCCCCTGCGCTCCCAAATATACTCCCATGAATAAATCCAAAAGACTGGCTTTGCAGGGGCAAAGGTTTGGGGGATTCCCAAACCTTTCCCTCCTTGGAAACAAAGTTTGAGCAACTTCTCCGCTTCACTGGCCCAGTTGGGGTTTCCCATTTCAGCATCTCCGGGGCTGCCTTTTCCTTTTCCACGGCTGGTTTGTCCCTTACTGTACAGAGAATTGGGCATTGGGGCAAAAAGTCTGTTTCCTGCTGCTTCTAATTTCTGCTTCTTGATAAGAAACGGAAGCAAAACCCTTTGCGGGGTGGCTGGAGGGCCCAGCCTGGCCAGCAGCTAAGAATGACCTGGCAGTGGGGTCTGAAAACTCTGCAGGGTTGTTGGGCATTTAAAAAATAAACAAATAAAAGTGCTGGTCCAGCTCCCAGCTCTGCCCCGGGTCTGCCTGCGGGCTGGGGGCTGCCGGGTCTCCCCTTTGCTCTCATCCTCCAGCCCCTGCCCCGTATTACAGGAGCGCTGCTGCAACGGAGAGAGAAGGAAAGCCTTGGGGAGGGGGCTGTGGGATGCTCCCACCAAGCTTCTGGTCATCTGCTTTTGCCTCCCAAGGAGGCTGAGACCCCCGCGTGAAGCACCAGCACTCCCAGGGTCCCGGCAGGATGGCAGCACCAGGGAAAGAAGAGATGCAAGTAAATAACAGCAGGGCAGCATTTGCCCCTGCTTTTCCAAGCCCCATGCGGGACCCGCTGCAGACAGGAGTGTTTATAAGCAGCATCTTGAGAACATTCCTCCCTCCCGTGCAAGGCATTTCCTGGTGATAACACACTCCTAAGTAATGATCTCGCAGCA
Source organism: Egretta garzetta (assembly GCF_000687185.1). NCBI lineage: Eukaryota > Metazoa > Chordata > Aves > Pelecaniformes > Ardeidae > Egretta > Egretta garzetta. The sequence goes on from NW_009258264.1 coordinate 306,274, forward strand.
TTATCCCTATTAAAGGGTCATTCGGGGAAAGTGTGATGGAAATTAGAAATTATTCAGGTCTGCCAACAGTATTTAACTTTCAAGCAGCTCTTAATTAGAAGCCAGGAGCCATTTATACAACCACTGATATTTGCATAAGAATCTGCATAGAAAACCCAGCAACTGCAAAGATTTAGTGATTTTTTTTCTTTTTTTTTTTTTCAAGTGGCAAAGCAGCGTGCCTGGGTCGGAGCGCGCGAGGCAGGACCCTGGGTTGCAGCCCAGGCTCTGCCAGCGATGTTAAGTGTGGCCTCAGGCGAGTGGTTTCCTCTCCCAATGCTCCGATTTTTCCATCTGTAAAATGGAAATCAGCACATGTCCAAACTTTCTAGGTGGCAGCTTGTGTTTGCAGAGGGGTCTGGCCTTGCCAGGTGAGAAAACTTGGAAAAGAAAGCAAAGGAATCCCTACACCTGCAGCCAGCCAGGAGCTGCTCCTGCAAATCGGGGTTACGGCAGAAAAACTCCTGTGTGCATCTAGGAGAAAAGCCAAAGTCTGAAAACAAGACTAAAATACCTCGAGGTTGCTCGATCCCTGCTCTCACGGCTGGTTTGGTGGGGGATTTGATGATGGGTTCCAGTTTCAGCTCCTCGCTCCTTTTTCCCTGGCTGGCACCGGGTGTCCAGGAGCCCAGAAACGCGGGTGCGAGGGTGGAAAGTCAGAGCTCGCAGCGGCAGATGCTCCTTGCTGAAAGCAATTGGTCAAAATCAGCCCAGAAACCCTAACGAGGGGTTTTTTTTATAATTATTTTGTTGCTGCGCCCTCTAACTGGCTTGTTCCCGGGATGCCAGCTGTAGTGGTATGGCTGGGAACACCCTCCTCGCTCTTTGCTTGCAGCTGGACAAGGGGGACGTGACCGCGCTCAGCCTGCCCTCCACCGCCGGGCACGGCGACGCCGACGGCACCGTCTGCCTGGACGTCCCCGATGGCACCCCTGACCCTCACAGGACAAAAGCCGCCATCGAGCACCTGCACCAGAAGATCCTCAAGATCACCGAGCAGATCAAGATTGAGCAGGAGGCTCGGGATGACAATGTGGCTGAGTACCTGAAGCTGGCCAACAACGCAGACAAGCAGCAAGCCTCCCGCATCAAGCAGGTTTTCGAGAAGAAGAACCAGAAGTCGGCACAGACCATCGCGCAGCTGCACAAGAAGCTGGAGCACTACCACAAGAAGCTGAAGGAGATCGAGCAGAACGGCCCTTCCCGGCAGCCCAAGGATGTCTTCCGGGACATGCACCAGGGTCTCAAGGACGTGGGCGCCAACGTTCGCTCCAGCATCAGCGGCTTCGGCGGCGGCGTGGTGGAGGGCGTCAAGGGAGGGCTCTCGGGTCTGTCCCAGGCCACCCACACCGCCGTGGTCTCCAAGCCCCGGGAGTTCGCCAGCCTCATCCGGAACAAGTTTGGGAGCGCAGACAACATCGCCCACCTGAAGGACACGCTGGACGACGGGCACCCGGAGGAGACTCTGGACAGCCACCACAATAACTTCGACACCATCCTGGAGGAGCTCCGGGAGATCAAGGACAGCCAGTCACATCTGGAAGACTCCATGGAGGACCTCAAGGCACAGCTGCAGCGGGATTACACCTACATGACACAGTGCTTGCAAGAGGAGCGGTACAGGTAGGGATGGGTGGGTGCCAGGGTGGCAGCATGGGTCACCCAGGGTGGCTCTTCAGGGACCATGAGGCTACCATCGTGGGCTTGTTCAGCAAAGCCCTGCATGCCAGGGGTGTGGGGAGCTGCAGCACTGCCCTCCTCGCTGCCAGACCCCCCGGCAGCACCGATTCCAGGGAGGATCATGAAACACTTTCCCTTCGGGAACCATAACCAGCTGCAGCCAGCAGCAGGGTGGGTTGGAGGGGACAGGCAGTTTCCCCAGCATCAGGGGAAGGAGGGCAGGGGGGTCCACGGGGGGACCTGCCCACCCCAGCGCCCCTCCACCCCTGTGCACAGGTACGAGCGTCTGGAGGAGCAGCTGAACGACCTCACCGAGCTTCACCAGAATGAAATGACCAACCTGAAGCAGGAGCTGGCCAGCATGGAGGAGAAGGTGGCCTACCAGTCCTACGAGAGGGCACGGGACATCCAGGTAGGGGAGTGTGAGGGCTCAGCCCCCCTCCACTGCACCCTCCATCCACGGGGTGAGGAGGGACCCTGGGCTGGGAAAGAGGGTGGGCAAGGGGGATCCCTTTTTCTAGCACACTCCAGATGAGGTCCTGACAGCGATGCTGTCACAGCAAGAAGCAGGTAACTAAGCCATGTCCCCAAAAATCCCTGTCTGTGCCCCAGTGAGTCCCCGCTGTGCTAAAGTCCCCGGGTGGGCAAGGCAGGGGAAGGCTCTAGCTGGCTGGCTGCAGTGCTGGGCCTTTACGAGCCACATGTGGGCCAACACATAGTCCCCACTGTCCCATTTTGGGTCATCTCCCGTGCTGCAGTAGGTACTCCCCGCATCGAGACCTTCCCCAGCCCAGGCAGAGCAGGACGGGCGTGCATTGCACATTGCGTGGGCCAAGGGTTTGCTGAGGTGGTCACTGTCACAAGGTCATGCACCCATGGGAGCTGTGCAAGAAACATTCCCAGCAGCAAGGTCTCAGAGCGTGGGGCAAGTACTAAAAGCCCTCATGGGGCATCCCCAGAGCTGCCACCAGCCCTGACGTGCTGTCCCTCGCAGGAGGCGGTGGAGTCCTGCCTGACACGGGTGACCAAGCTGGAGCTGCAGCAGCAGCAGCAGCAAGTGGTGCAGCTGGAAGGGGTGGAGAACGCCAACGCCCGGGCACTGCTGGGCAAGTTCATCAACGTCATCCTGGCCCTGATGGCCGTGCTGCTTGTCTTCGTCTCCACCATCGCCAACTTCATCACCCCGCTCATGAAGACCCGCATGCGCATCCTCAGCACCGCCCTGCTCGTCCTCTTTCTCTTCTTCCTCTGGAAGCACTGGGACTCCATCACCTACTTTCTGGAGCACGTCCTGCTCCCCAGCTGATCTGCAGCCCGGCCACAGCAGCCCCAGGGGCTTTCAATTTCCCGCAGAGGAGAGGGCCAGGGGGACGGTGGTCCAAAGCCTTTGGGTTGTTTCTTCACACGCTCGGTTTGGTTGCTTTCCCCGCCCGCCATCCTCGCTGCAGCCAGTGGCAATTGCTCGGAGCGTGGCGTGTCGGAGCCGGGATCCGTCAGTCCTCTGGGATGTTTGGGGAGGGTGGGATGGGGAATGAGGAGAAGTTTTTGGAAGAGACTGGTTATTTATGGGGTGCTGAGTTTTTCTAGGGTTTTGGGGTTGTTTTTTAAATGTCATTCTGTTCTGAAAGTCCATTGGAAGATGATCTTCTGCAAAGCTCTTCTGCCAGTGGGAAGGATTGAGCTGGACCAAATGCAGCTCCAGGAGAACTTTCTGCAGAGAGAGGAGAGGGGTTAGCTGGGGCTGGGTTTTCCCTTTCATCCTTGAAGACCAAGATGGTAAAAAGCTCAGTCCCATGATGGAGCGAAAGCAAAGCACGTGGAGAAGGAGAAAGCAGGTCCAAGGCAAATGCAGCAGGCCATGCACGTCCCACCAGCCTCTCCCAACCCCACCACAGCCTGGCCAGGGCAGAACAGGGCTGTGACATTGTCCCTGTGTCCCCACGGGGGCCTGGGCCAACACAGGGGACCCAATGCCGGAGATAGCACCGGCACAAGCAAGATCCCCTCCACTGGTTTCCCTTCATTTATTTATTTCCCCCCTCCTTCAGCTTTAGTTGATTCTGATCTCTTCAGGGACACCTGGACTTGCCAGCATCACGCCTCTGAGTTTTACAGCCTCTGCACCGTGTCGTGTGTGTGTGCGTGCGCGTGTGTGTGTGCGGTTTTTAATTTAATTCAAGAGTCTGTTTCCATTTGTGAATCAAAGCTGGTAGGGCGGGGGGAAGCGAGCAGCTGCCTTCCAGCCTCCCTGGCCCTACACAAGAGCACAGCATGCTGTCTCGGGTGTTTCTTAAATTATTTCATACATATATATTTATGTAATATATCTATACACACACACACATATATATATAAAAATATATATAAAAGTATATGCACAGTCAGATCCTCCTCTGGTGCAAATGGGTACCACTCCACCAACTTTGGAGGCCCTGAACCAGTTTGCCTCAGCTGAGAATTTGGCCCTTAACACTTTCTGTGGCACTTCCCAGCCCGATGCGCAGGGCTGGTGCAGGGCATGGGGTGCTCGGGAGGGCCGGGGGGTCCCACAGCAAGGGCAGAAGCAGTTCCAGTGTATGGAAGGGAAGGTGCGTGTCCTCTCCCACCTCCTCTGTGCTCCCGGGGCCAAGCCAAGCCCACCCATGGCCCCACATCGGGCTCCCTGCATCCCCTTGAGCATCATCTCTCACTGGCACAACTCCCAGTGCATCCCAGTAGCTGGGGCTTGGTGCAGGAGCTCTGCACAGGGCAGCGGGTGCCTGCAGGAGCCCTGTGCTCTGCCAAAGGAACCAGCAACACAAGGGACTAGGGGAAACTGGGCTGGAGACCCCAGCTTGTACCCTGGGGCCACAGCCAAGAGCTCCAAGTGGGAGCCCCAACCCCAGGGTGCTGGGTCTGATGCATCAGCAAGGAGAGAAGCGGTGGAAGAGACCAAGGACAGAGACAAGCCATGGCTTGTGGAGGGGGACCACAGCAAGAGGTGGCCCCACTGTGGTTGCGGAGACCTGGCAGCAGGGCCAGCAGGTACCAGATGCATCCCAGCCCGTACCAGATGCATCCCAGCCCATCGGTTTGTACCGTTAAACCACGCACGCTGCAAGCGAGCTCAGCAAGGGGGAGCAGGGGGGCAGCCAGGCGATAAGCCTGCACTATTTCTGAAGCACAGCAGCAGGTTGGGTTTCAGCTACTTTGACCTGGAAAGACGGCAAATGGATCTGAACTGGCTGCTGAGCCAGCATGGGTGGGGAGAAGCAAGGCAGCAGGTGGTGGGGCTTTGAGGGGGCCTGGCAGTACCCCTGGCTGGAGATGGATTGAGGGCACACGGATGAACCCTGCTCCCAGGCATCCCCTGTACTTACTGGAAAGCACATCAAGGAGGTGACACAGGTTTGAGGTCAGAGACAAGGCAGCCGAATCCCCGTGTGCAGGACAGTGCAGGAGCAGGGGCTGTGCCCAGGTGGGACAGGCAGGCAGGGACAGTCCAGACCTTGGCAGAGGCTCCCTGAAGCCTGGCCCATCGCTGCAGGTGGCACCCAGGGCACATCCTCTCTGGAGCGAACGGTCACATCCCCATGAACTTCATTTGAGCAAGGCAGGCTTGCCCAGAGCTGCACTGATTTCGGGGCAGAGGGCTGGGGAACCTGCCCCGTCCTGGGGAACCTGCCCCATCCTGGGGAACCTGCCCCATCCTGGGGCTCAGCAGCGCTACCTGCA
>NW_009258264.1:312756-314092 GCF_000687185.1 Egretta garzetta
GCAGCTGGCAGACAGGGCCTGCCGGCATCTTCCCATGCCTGGCAAGGGGGAGGTGGGAGCCAGAAAAATCCTGTGCAGGGAGCCAGGGAGCTGCCGGTGACATCCGTGCTGGTCGCAGGGACAATTCCCGCATGGCATGTGCAGCCCAGGGCTCCCTGAGGACTCGCATTCTCCCAGTGGGCACGGGCACAGCAGGGCAGGGGGGGCTCATAACGGCCCCCTTTGTGTGGGTGGCAGGAGGAGAGGTGAAGCTTTGACGTCAGCCCGGGAGGAATTCCTTAATGCCATTCAGGCCTCCCTCGCCCCCGTTGCTAATTGCATTTTATGTAATAGCTGCAGCTGGGCTCCCAGTCCGCTATTGAGAGCGGGATAAGACAGACTGACAGGGGCGGTGGGGGCCCGGGCAGGCCGCATGGCGTGGGGCTGGCGTGGGGGCACGCGGAGGCTGGTGCCCGCTGCACGCAGGGAGGGCAGAGACTGGGAGCTCAGCGGGGAAAGCCAGAAACGGGCCAGAGGGTTTCTGGGGCCAGAGGGTTTCTGGAGGGGCGAGGGGTACCATGCTGGCGGGGGGGACCTCTCCGGCCGGCCCAGCCATAGGAACGCTTCCCTCTGCAGTTTCCCTTCGCTCCCCGTTTGGGGCTGCTTTGCAGCATTGCAGCTGTGCCACCAGTGCCATCCAGAGGCACCCTGGGGTGCCCGGGCCCCATGGTGTGGGGCAACCGATGGCCAGGCAGCACTGGTCCCCTTCTCCTGCCTTGTGTGTGTGATCGCCTGTCACCGCTGCGAGCTTGGAAGAAGTGATAATAAATTGTTTTGGTATCTAAGGGGTAATTGCACTTAATGGAGACAAACGAGGCAGCGATTTGTCTCGTTAGTATTATGCCATTGGGTTTCCAGCTGCACGAGCCTTGGACGATAAACTCATGTATTTGCTGCCTTCTGCTCTGCTGGTGGAGCTCCCAAATATCCCCACAGCATCCCCACTGCTCCAGAGACCTCCCCGCATGCCCAAGGAGAGGAGCACCAAGAGCTGGAGGCTGCTCCCTCATGCAGGGATGCAGAGGCACTCACCTCCTTTTTGGGGTGCTGCTGGCATTGCCTCACCCCTGGATTGCCCCCCGCTCACCCTACTGCAAATCCTGGCATGGAGACCCTCACCCAGGCGCCCGCAGGGATGGCCAACCCAGGTACCCTGTGGGGGTGCAATGCAGAGGGGGAGTTTTCCCAAGGAGGAGGAGGAGGAGGAGGAGGAAAGGGGCTTGGGGGGGGATGTTGGCAATCGTCAATGGGAAAGACGACGGGACCCCAGACATCCCCTCCCCCCCCCCGGCCAGCG
>NW_009258264.1:314109-317205 GCF_000687185.1 Egretta garzetta
GCGTGGCCAAGCTTAGGCCGTAAAAAGAAAGAGCTGGTACCAAGGATAACATGCTTCACATTCCTGCGCTGTCTCCGGGGGAATTTCAACTGATCTACATGAAAAATACTCGCTGCCCCCGAGGTCAAAGTGTCTGGAGGAAAAATTTCCGAGCGGAAAAGCTTAAAGCAGTGCAGAGCCGCAGCCAGCTCAGGTCTCACCTGGCTGTGGCAGTGGTCGGTGCCTGTACCACCGTGGCTGGTGCCAATGCCACCATGGCCAGTGCCTGCACCACCACGGCCAGTGCCTGTGCTGTGGGCAATGCCCCTGCCCCTGTGACCTGTGACCAGTGCCAATGCCACCATGGCCTCCCCATGGCTGCTGCCACCATCCGTGAGCCCATCCTGCCTCCCTCACCCCCATTGGGGCTGGGGGTGTCTGCCTGCCCCTGCGTGCAGCTTCACTGGTCCTTCCTGCGGCCAGGGAAAGGTGGGGAGGGAGCCACTGCCCCGCACAGACCCTTTCTTCCAAGCTGCTGCAGTTAAAACCATGGCTTGAGAGTCCAACCTCCTGCCGTGAGCTCCTGCAGCCTCTCGGGGAGGGCAAGTCCTGGCTGGAGACAGGGCCAGGGACTGGCATGGGTCTCAGATGCCGCCTGCTGGCCCCATACCAGTGATGTGGTTTTGGGAACCACCTGCTTTCCAGACTGCTGCCATGTGCCCTCCTGCTCTTGGCCAAGGCAGGCGCTTTGGCTGCCTCTGGGGGTGTGCAGACCCCTCCCAGGAGTTGCCCTCTGCAAGCTCAGCACCAAGCGACGAACACCATCACCCTGTGGGCTGCAATCTTCTCCCTCTCCAGGGCTGCTGCCGGTGGGGGAGATGGGACCAAGGCACACATGCACATCATCTGCAGCCGTGAGAGGCACATCAGCCACACCATGGAGCAGCTCCTGGAGACACCGGGCTTTGGAAAGGCCAATGCCTATGGGTGCTGGCTGCTAGAAATGTGCTGTCCCTCTGCCATGGGCTGGTCCCAGGCCCTGCAGCAACACAGGGGCTGCCAGCCCCTGAGCCCAAGCTCCCTGCACCCATGCTCGGGCACACGGGGTGACCAGCAGCACCTCGAGCTCATAGGAACCTGGCAGCCCATGGCTCAGCTGTACAGGGGGGGCAGAGCAGGGGGAAAGCCCTGAGGTTACCCCCGGAATCACACAGAGCAGAGCCCCAGTGGATCTGGCTGCTGTTATACTGATGGCCAATCTAATAATTTAATTGCACATTTAAAAATAAATACTCGTCTGGGGTTGGGGGAAAGAAAGGCTTACAGAAGAAAATGAAGAGGAATTTAATTAAGGGCAGTGCTGGGAATGTCTCTACCACAATAAAGATAAGGAGGATCAATTGCTTCTTCCTAGGATCAAAGCGAAGGGCTGGAGGGGGGAAGCGGAGCTGTCGGGCGGCTACAAAGCACAGGGGAGGGAGGGGGAGGCAGGGAGAGAAAGGCACACAAGAGAAAGCAGGAGAAAAACAGCTAGATGAGATTAGAAAAATAATTGATCGTGTCGCTCCCCGAGGGCTGCCTGGACTCGCAGGTCAATCGTAGCATGGTGGAGGCTGGGGGAGGGGTCTCCCTGGCTGACCACCACCACCCCAGCAGCCTGCTGCCTGGCAAGAGCCCCCCGGGAGGAGCAGAGGGAAGGGGCTGCACCGTCCCTCCCTTTCAGACCACCCTATCTCACTGTAGGACCCAGCCGAGCACCAGCTGGGCACCCATCAGCTGAGACCACGGCTTGGTTGTGCTGATCCCCAGTCACCTGCACGGGGCTGAGCAAGGAGCAATGAGCAGGTCCCAACATAAATCAAATTAAACCTTCAGTGCCCCATGCCAGGCACCAAATGGCCAAAGGCATTGGCCAAAGGCTCAGGGTCCTGCTACCCTCCCAGCCTCTTGGAGGGTCCGCGATGGCTCTGCTGTCCCGGTGCCCCGTGCACATGGGCTGGTGCCCTCCCGGCTGCCGAGGGCAGGGTGCTGTTGGCAGAAGCAGGCAGGGCACAGAGGTGTGGGGCTGCTCCCCGTCTACAGGCACCCTCATCCCAGCCCTTCGGCTGCCAGCGGAGCAATACGGGCTTGCACAAGCCACTGGTCTCTCGGGCAGCGTGGGTTCCCAGGTTGGCCCGTCTGGGGTGAAACCCTGACAGCGCAGTGACTCAGGTGGCACCGTGGGACACCGAGGTTTGCAACACCTTGTCTCAGCACCGTGGGACACCAAGGTTTGCAACACCTTGTCTCGGCACCATGTCACAGTGACGGCATCTCTGCAGTGCCCAGGCCAGCGCCTCTCCAGCCGGGCACGGCTCCACTGAGGCCGGTGGACTGGGGGGAAGCCAGACCCCCAGCGAAGCTGCACCCCAACAAAAAAACCAACCCCCGCCTGCCAGGGGCCTTTTCTGCATCGGCTGGGAGCCTCCATCCCCCAGCCCAGCACCACGAGGAGCTTGTCCTGCGTCTCACATGGGAAGGGAGTGCGGGACCACTGGGACCTGTAGGGGAGGGTGATTTTCCCAGAGTATCTGGTTGCCTGTGAATGCAAAGAAGCACCCAGACGGGTTTTTTTTTTGGAAAGGGCTGGAACTGGTGGGTCCCACATTCGGGAGGTTGGTACCCAGCCAACCAGGGCAGTCCTGATGATCCAGTGAGGCAATGCTTTGCATCTTTAGGCACTGTGTGACTCCAGTTTCTTCAGGTATAAAATGGGAATGCCAATACCCATCTACCCACAAGACCTACCGCGGAGTTGCCAGGAGGTCTGCCTCTTGCTGGCAGTGTTTGCATAGGTTGGGACATCATTGCCATGTCAGGAGCAGGTTTGCATCCCAGCTGGGAACTTCCTGCAGTGGCACTGCCCTGCATGTGAGCGGTGCTGAGCCCCGACTCCCCCAGCCGCTGCCTCCGGAAAAATGGGCTCCTTTCTTGCCTCGCCTGCTTTTGCAAGAAGCCGAGCCTACACCTGGAGAAAGTGGTTCAGCCGGCTCTGGCAGGGAGGCCCAAGCTGGCAGCCTGGCAAGGAGACAGCATCTGGGTGTGCCCCGTCCCTGCAGAGCCCGATCCCAGCCCTGC
>NW_009258264.1:317888-318849 GCF_000687185.1 Egretta garzetta
TCCGGGCACCGTGTCCCGGGGACGGCATCTCTGCAGTGCCCAGGCCAGCGCCTCTCCAGCCGGGCACGGCTCCACTGAGGCCGGTGTACTGGGGGAAAGCCAGACCCCAAGCGAAGCTGCACCCCAACACTGCGACCCTCCTGGCCAGGTCTGTACGGCAGCGGGCACAGAAGGAGCAGGAGGCTCCAAAACACCTCTGCCAAGGGCCATTTCTGCATCGGCTGGGAGCCTCCATCCCCCAGCCCAGCACCACGAGGAGCTTGTCCTGCGTCTCACATGGGAAGGGAGTGCGGGACCACTGGGACCTGTAGGGGAGGGTGATTTTCCCAGAGTATCTGGTTGCCTGTGAATGCAAAGAAGCACCCAGACGGGTTTTTTTCTGGAAAGGGCTGGAACTGGTGGGTCCCACATTCGGGAGGTTGGTACCCAGCCAACCAGGGCAGTCCTGATGATCCAGTGAGGCAATGCTTTGCATCTTTAGGCACTGTGTGACTCCAGTTTCTTCAGGTATAAAATGGGAATGCCAATACCCATCTACCCACAAGACCTACCGCGGAGTTGCCAGGAGGTCTGCCTCTTGCTGGCAGTGTTTGCATAGGTTGGGACATCATTGCCATGTCAGGAGCAGGTTTGCATCCCAGCTGGGAACTTCCTGCAGTGGCACTGCCCTGCATGTGAGCGGTGCTGAGCCCCGACCCCCCCAGCCGCTGCCTCCGGAAAAATGGGCTCCTTTCTTGCCTCGCCTGCTTTTGCAAGAAGCCGAGCCTACACCTGGAGAAAGTGGTTCAGCCGGCTCTGGCAGGGAGGCCCAAGCTGGCAGCCTGGCAAGGAGACAGCATCTGGGTGTGCCCCGTCCCTGCAGAGCCCGATCCCAGCCCTGCTCTTGCTGGGCGATAGCAACCAGCAGCCCCCGGCACAGGCAGCCCCGGTGACGGTGCGCCCGGCTGGGCGGGCCGGCCCG
>NW_009258264.1:318883-319979 GCF_000687185.1 Egretta garzetta
TGCCTTCTTTGCACATATATAAAGCATAGGCGGGTTTTATTGCCCTATGGCAGCTGCCCATGCAGCCGTGCTCGGCCCCCGCGGGGGCTCGGCAAGGGGTGGGCTGTGCTGGGCAGGATGCTCAGGCAAACGGTTGCCCAGAGAGGGAATTTGTGGGTCCCACGATGCAAGAGCGGCTTTCACATCCCATGTGGGTGGCCCTGCAAATGACGGGCAGGACAGGGGATGGCTGGACAGTCCCTCAGCTGCAAATCACGCTCTGGCAGTGCCGGCAGAGCACAGCACCCGATCCCTGATCCCCTCTGCCCCATCCTGCTGTAGAGAGGACCACAGCCCCAGCACTGCACGCCCCAGGACTGCGGAGCTGCTGGTCTGGATAGATGGGCAGTGTCGTCCTGCCCGGAGAAATCCTGCAGGCTGCCTCCTCCGGCAGAGACCCAGCGACCCAAGCCATGGCTTCAGGAGGGCACTGGGGCTCTGAGGTGTTTACCAGCACTTGGTTATCTGGGTCCCCAGTGGGGTCTGGGGTTACATTTTTAAGTCTCAGGCTCGGATGTGATGCAGCCATTCCTCATGCTCCAGGGAAACAGGATCAAAGTTTCCGGGTGCCGCTTTCTCCCCTTTTTCGGCTGCTCCAGGCTGCAGCAAAGTGCCATTGAAGATGGGAGGACTTTCATGTGGGGATTTCTCTTCTTTAGATCTTCAAAGAAATCCAGCAATCAAACAGGTAGTTGTGGAGGCACCTTAAAAGAAAAAAAAAAAAAAAAAAAGCCCTACTTTGAAAGCATCGCATGCAAAAGAAACATCTAAACTTTGTTGCCTTAATTGTTCTGGCTGTCAAAGTTACGACAAAATGTCTTAGAAATATTGTTGGCTCTGGGCCCACCGCGCGTCAGACAGACAAAAAAAATGCTCAAGCAGAAAACCCAAGGAAAAGAAAACCAGCAACAGGAGATTTCTTCGGGAAGGAGCAGCGGTGTGGCTCAGTCATGGCCCTCGGGGAGATGACGGCCGGCGGGCAGCTGATAGGAAAGCCCTGGGGCATCCACCCACATTTCCTTGAGCTGCTCTGTGCCCTGGGCATCGTTAGGAGCCG
>NW_009258264.1:320288-321914 GCF_000687185.1 Egretta garzetta
CGGCAGAGCCACTCACTTCCCCTCCTCTAGCCAGCCACCCAGCCCCAAAATACCCTTTTCTCCCCTTTTTCAGGGTACACGGGCCCTGGGGCTGCTCATGGATGTCACACGGGGATGTGGCTCCCAAAACAGCCCCCGAATGAGCAGGGGTTATAGGTTTGGGCTGGTGCATGGTGCAGCACACCTGGGGTGCAAGCGACCCACCAAGCTACAACCATACCACCCACCCCAATGCCCCCCACCTGAAAAATCCCTGGAAATGCCCAATTTTCATGCCTGAAAATCCCCACACCTGCCCTCTGGCAACCTCCACAGCACCAACCCCTGGGATGCAGCCTCTGGGAATGTACCAGCCACCCCCAGTAAGAAGCCAGCACCCCGAGGACCAGCAGGACAGGGTCCAGGCTGTCCCCCAGCAGCCACGGTGCTTGCTGCGGGCCAGCTTCACCCAAATAACCCCTGGGGACAGTGACAAGGGAAGCTTGCACTGGGCTGGTATAAATCCGCAGGGCAATATGCTGCACTCCAAGCACTCCGGCATCACCTCATCATCCGGCACCACCTCATCATTTCCCTTTTCCCCAGGCCAGCCCAGCAGGAGCACAGCTCCGCTCCCACATGCCGAGGCAGCGCTGCCTGCGCTGGCAGCAAACACAGCAGGTCGGCTGAAATCACCCCCAAAAAATGGCATTTTCTCAGCAAAATGCCGCTGAGGTCATCTTCACCCGCTTCAAACACCCACGGTGGGGGCCGGGGCTGCGCCCCGCGGCTCCCAGGAGGTGGGAAGGAAGCAGGGGGTTTGCAAATCCTCGGGATGAAAGGGCTGAATAAAAGAGAGCCGTTAATAATAGTCATGGCCTGAAAGGGGGGCTCAGCCCCTGGCTGTGGGGGCAGCCGACGGATGGGGGGCAGAGGCAGCGGAACTCAGGTCTGGGATGAAAAGGCTGTTTCCAGGGGCTGGCGGGGGAATGCTGGGAGCACGGGCACAGCACAGGGAGGGGGGCACCAGCAGGGATGGGGGACAGCCCCTGCAGCCCCCTCCCACCACCTCCAAGGTGCCGTCGGGCTGGGGCTGCCTCACCCAGCCCGGGCATCTCCGACGGCATTGGCACATTGCTGCAACCCCGGACAGGGTGGGCAGGGGCTCTGCTCCCCGCCACAGCCCCGGGGGGCTGCCACGAGCTGGGACTGGGCTGAGCCAACCAAGACACCGCTCCTAAACCAGTGCGAACAGCAGGCACTGCCAGCCGGGACACGGGGGGTGGGGCGGCCGGCATGGCACTAAACAGGACCGCAGCCCATCGGGATGCTCCAGAAACCAAACCCACGGATGCTTTCCAAAAATGCTCTGTCCCATGGTGGCTGTCAAAAACTCAGCCTGACCCAACCTGCATCTTGGGATGCTCTGTGCCCCGGACCCATGGGTGCTGCAGCCCCCGGCTCACCCCATCCCACCTCGGCAGCCCACAGGGCACCGGGACTTTGCCCTGGCTAAGCTGGATGCCCTCGGAGCGGCTTTAAGCGCTCCGGTGTTTCTTAATGGCACGGGAAGCACGCAGGGAATGCGCAGCGGGGGGCAGAGCGTGTGTGGGCCCCCCATGGCCCCGGCCACGAGGGACGAGGGGT
>NW_009258264.1:321973-323288 GCF_000687185.1 Egretta garzetta
CTGCAGCTCAGCCTCTCCGTGGCGTGGCAGAAGGGACCTGAAATGTTTCCTATTAACCCCCCTGGAAATGGGAAATCGTTACAGTGCTTTATAGAGCAATAAAACTAGTTTCAATGCCCCAGCAGGAGAAGAAAAAAGGAGGCTGGGGGAAAGGGCTGGAGAAAAAGGCCATGGGGTTAGTCAGAGTTTACCTACTGGAAATTCTGATTCAAAAACATTTACGCAAAATAAATCATGTAGGTTGAGTCCTGCTTGCATCCCCTTACTAAATAATGCAATAGAGGAAACATTTGACTGTTTGGGGGAGGTGGGATAGGCTTGCCTATCGTGGTAGGGGCCACGGCCAAGCTCTGGCTGCTGGGGCTCAGCCTCGCTCGGTCCTTCCTGTGGTGGAGGCACCTGCAGGCCCTGCAAGAGGAGATGGCAGCTCCCTCCAGGAGGGAGCTCCTGCCACCAAAACCCACAGATATTTGATAAATCCAAACCCACATACCACCAGCATCATGGAAGTGGTTTGAGAGCAGAGCTGCCCACGGTGGGGAGGGGTCCATCCCCCTCAGCAGCCATCCCTCTCCATCGCAGCTTCCTCCAGATTTTGGGCTCTGCTTGCTCGTTCCCCTCGGGATCAGGGGCAGAGCACTGGCAGCATCGCTGCACTAGTGCCGTGGTACCCGACAGCAAGCCCTGCCTCCGGGGCTCCATCACACGGGAGCAGCTCAGCCTTAAAAACCCGAGCTGGTCACCCTCCTTGCAGGTGCTGGACCCCCACATAAGGGAGATGCCAAATCTCAGCTCAGCACCATGTACCCCTGGGAGGTGGGGAAGGCACCAGTTTAAGCCCAGTTTAAGCCCACACAGCAGCCTTGGTGCCATGCACAGCCCTGTCCCCATGGGAGCCATGGGACACCAGCTCAGGGCAGGCAGCTGGAGGCAGCAGCATCCCATCGCACCGCCCTGCCCTCCAGCTGCAGTGGCACAGCAATCACGAGAACAACACCCATCTACTGTTTGCTTTTAATTTAATGGTTTTCTCAAGACCACTTTGTAGGAAGGAGGGGAAAACACACACCCCCTGGAGAAGGGAAAGGGCCAGCGGACACGCAGCAATAGTGCAACAGAGCTTCAACGTGCGGCACAGGAGACAAGGGCACAGACCCCCACACCCCCCCCCCATGAAAAACATCTGGGTGGCCACAATGGAGCCAGATACATCCCGTGCTGCTGGAGTTTTACCTCAAGTCAGACAAAGGCAATAAATAACAAAGCAGTGCCTCGCCAAAGGCACTTTTTTTTTTCCTCCTCTCAACATTTAAAA
>NW_009258264.1:323614-324781 GCF_000687185.1 Egretta garzetta
GTGCAGTGGCTGGGTCACTGGGGGCTTTTGTCCATTTAATGTCCTGGTCCTTGGGGTGTCCCCCATCAACACCCCACAGCCACCACCTGTGCTCCTCCCCGAGGGGCACAAGGCTGCAAAATAAATAGGTGGGACGTGGCTCAGCAGCACCAGCAGCCCTGGGGCAGGGAGGGCTCAGCCCCCTCCCCAGCACGCACCACCCCAGGGAGCCCTGCTGGGAGGTGCCCTCAGCTCAGCTTCATGCTGATGGCCATGGCACGCCGGTAGACCTCAGTGACGTTGTCACAGCCCACCAGGGACAAGCTGCTCTCTCCCAGGGGACTCCGGCAATGGGTCACAGTCCAGCGGCGCAGCCTGCGCCCTTCCTCCACCTCCTCCTCTTCCTCCAGCTGGAGGAGGCTGTCGGCAGAGACGCAGCCCCGCATGCCCCGGCCGCCATGGGGAACACGGGCAGGCAGGTCAAGCTGGTCAAAGGACTCCGTGGAGAGGATGCTGTCCTCGCTCACGGCGTTGGATGGGCGGGTACGGGGCACCTGGGGCAGGGGCACCTCGCTGAAGCCCCCAAAGCCCTGCCCAGGGGGACTCTCTGGCTCGGTGCTGCTGGAGGAGTACTTGCTGTTGTGCTTGAGGATGCCTTTCCGTTGGGCAGGGAGGCCCTGGGGACCTTCCTCCGGGGAGGGGTTGTCAGCAAACACACTCCCATCAAGGTCCAAGCTCCCTGCGTCCAGGACATCCCCAGACTCGCAGCACTCCAGGGATGAGTAATAACCCGACTCCCTTGTCGAGGGCTTTTTAAGTATTCCCTTCTTGGGCACAACCATGGGCACTGCCCCAATGTCCTTGCTGCAAGGCAGCATCCCCGAGGACAGGATCCGGGTGAGACCTGCAGCGGCCACCTCACCATCCTCACCCCTCGCCTCTCCCACGGGCACTGCCAGAGGGGGGCCAGGGCCCGGCACCTTCTGCTCGCAGGAGTTTCTCTTCTTCAGGATGCCCTTGGGCCGCTTCAGGATGGACTTGGAAGGGTTCTCCGGGGCCAGGGTCACCTCTTGCAGTGCATGGGAGACATCGTTCTCCTTCTTGGACTTCTTGAGGGAGCGCTGCCGCTCCAGGGCCACACCAGGGATGTGCTGCTTCAAGAAGCATCGCACCTTGGAACTGTTCCCC
>NW_009258264.1:324795-329118 GCF_000687185.1 Egretta garzetta
GGCGAAGCCACTCTGCCACCGTGGCCCGGGGGGACTCACTCTCCCGCAGCAGCTCTTGCTCCCCGACGGGCACTTTGTAGCCCCAGTTCACCCACCAGTGTGTGGCAATGTCCTCAATGGTGGCACGGCGCTCTGGGTTGACCATCAGCATCCACCGGATCAGCCCGCAGGCATCTGGGGGAACAGGCAAGTCAGGCACCGAAGGGAACACGCGGAGGGGGAAGGCACAGGGTGGTGGGGGTCTGCCTACCTGACAGCTTCGCGGGCTCCCGGTAGTCCCCACTCGTGATCTGCTTGACCAAAGTCTTGTAGTCATGGCCGTCGAATGGCATCGTCCCATGGACCAGGATGTAGAGGAGAACGCCCAGGGACCAGCTGTCCACCTGCCGGAGGGACAGACGAGCCTGGAGGGGGGCAGCAGGACGGGGCTGCTCTGACCCCCACCCCAGCTGGGCAGGAGCCCCTGCCAGAGCCTCAGCAGCTCCCCAGGGGAGGGCAGGACCAGCTCCAGCCCCTGAGTCCCACCACATCCCCCCCACTGTGGCTGCCACACAGCAACCATGCGGCACTTGGTCTTAGGGGACCAGCTACCCCAAACCACACAGGCAGGGGTACACAACGCTCCTCTGGGAAAACACCCAGCGCTTTTCCCTGTGTCCAAGCAAAGAGGCAGCAAGGCATTCTGCCACACAGGGCGGGGAGGCACAACCCACCTCCGGGCCCTTGTATGGCCTCCCGTTGATGATTTCGGGCGATGCGTAGAGAGGGCTGCCGCAGTAAGTCTGCAGAAGTTTGTCCTGCTGGTAAACATTGGAGAGGCCAAAGTCTGCAATCTAGAGAGACAGGTACAGCCGTTATCGAGCAGCAAGGCTCCCTTCGCAGGTGGAGCAGCATTGCCACCTGAAGCTCTCCCACCGCAAGCTTGGCTGAAACCAGGGCTGCCCTTGGCACCCTGGTCCTGGGTGCCCTCAGCCTCCTGAGGGAGCAGCAGCAGCCTGGCTTTCCACCCCTGAGGCTGCGCCTGCCCCTCTTCTCCTCCCCCACCCCAAAAAGCTCATCCCAGCCACCGCAGCAGCCACCCCACAGCTCTGCCCCTCCAGCCCCATCAGCGGGATGCCGGGAGCAGAGGCGGCTGCAAAGGTGTGGTTAGAGGGAGAGCTGCCGGGCTCTCCTCCAGCTCATTCACAGCCTCACGAGGCTGCTCCAGTCCCTATCTGCTCCGCCTAGCACACAGGCATTCATTATCCTCATAGCACCCGTCACCTCTCAGCGAGCAGAAGGTACAGTCCCTGCTTGCGAGCTCCCAATTGCAAAATTACCCCTTACAGAGATAAAGCCCCGCAGCCTGTTTGTCACCGACCGCACTGATTCCTGCCTGTGGCCGTGCCCTTCCTCCCCGGGCGGCTGCAGCGCTCCCGGCCGAGGCAAAAAGCATCACTGGGGGCCAGCAGAGCCAGGATCTGCCCCGCACCTCCCTCCACCAGCCTGGCCCATGGGTACAGGAACCGGGACTCTCACTGGGAGAGCCCTTTCTTATTCAGCCAGTCATGCTTTGACCTCAGTGTTCAGACTTTGCCCTCTTATCAGCAGTCAGATATACGATTATGGCTTTAATAGGCAGCACTGAGGCTCTGCCTCTGCAGCCTCTCCCTCTCAGCTGCCGGGCACAGACAGCAGGGGCAGGTACCGGTGCCCTCCTGGCCCCCCATCCCCTGGGCAAACAGCAGCACAGGCAATGCCAGCAGCCCCTGAGCTGTGGGGGGACCACATGCCCTGGGGGGACTGGGGTGTCGTGGCCACCCCCAGCCCCTCTGCACTGGGCAGCATCCCCTAGACCCCTTTTGGCTGAAACCCAAAGCGTGGCCAGGCTCTGCCAGCCCCTCACCTTGATGTTCCCATTTGCATCAAGAAGGATGTTCTCCAGCTTCAGGTCCCTGTGAACGATCCCATTCTGCATGAGGGAAGGAAAAGCCGGGTTTAGTTTACAGTGTGTTTGAGGAAGGGAAAGTCAGGCAGCACGGGGAGGTCACTGCCGTTCACTGGTACGGTGGCACGTAAACAGGGCACGGTGACGGGAATTAGAGGAGCAGTAAATAACCCTGGGTGCGTGGATGAGGACAGGCTGTAAACCACGTCCCAACATGGGTGCTACCACCTCCTCATCTGCTGCTCAGGAGCATGAGCAGGGTGGCACCCACACGAGCCAGGCGCCAGGCTGGGCTCCCGCACCCTCCCCAGCCACGCACCCACCATAGCAGCTGATGCCAGCTCCTGGTGGGGCACGGTGGGCACAGCTCCATGCCTTACCGGGATCTGCTGCTACCCAGTGAAGCGAGACCCTGCTTTTCTTTGGGTTCAGGAGGTGCCTTGCAAACCCCTCTTCCTACCAAGGGCACGCAGGTACTGAGGACTGAGGCATGACCAGGCATGGCCTTAGAGCATCCTCCAGGGAGACCCACAGGCTCGAGGGTCCTTCCAGGGCAGGCACAGCTCGTCCCACAGCCCCAGACATCCTACATCCCTTTCAGGGGACAAGATGGGGGACCCAGGACTCAGCTTTCAGTCCCCGCATCTCCCTCCTAGTGGGTGGGACAGGAGTCGATAACTCCAGGCAGGATTAGTCAGCCCCACAGGCAGCAGAAGAAAGCCAAGGCAAGGATTTCCCAAAAGCTGCTCGGGCACTGCCTGAGGGCCACCACACCCTTCAGATAAGAGCCAGGATTAACCCCTCTCCCAGGAAAGGCCAACAGCCATGAGCTCCCTCACCTCCCAGCCCAGGCTGAGCTTCCCCATGGGGCACTGGATCTGTGCCCAGCCCCGGCTGCTGCTGCCCAGAGCCGGCCCTGCCGGGCACACAGGAGCCGATCCCTCCACTCTCCCTCCCGGAAAGGCGGTGGGGAGTGTGGTGCCAACCCACCTTGTGGCAGTAGTAGACAGCCGACACGACCTGCCGGAAGAAGTGGCGTGCCTCCTGCTCCGTTAGCCGCTGCCGCTCGCTGATGTAGTCGTACAGGTCCCCCTTGCTGGCGTACTCCATCACGATGACGATCTTGCTGCTGTTCTCAAACACTGCGCGGAGAGGGGAAGCCACAGGGTGTTAGGAGGGATGCTCGGAGCCATGGGGCTTCTCATTAGCACGTGCCTTTTAATGAGCAGGTGGAGCCCTGGCTGGCTCTAACAGACTGCCCGTCCCGTCGCCTGTGCCCTCAGTCTGTTTTGCAAAGCAGAAGGTGTTGGGGTTTCTGCAGGTACCTGCAGGTCGGAGGGGGATGGCCAGAGCTGCCACCCACATCCCACAGTGCCACCAGGGCTGCTGGCCAAGCAGCCCCGGCAGCCACAGAGCACATGGGAAAGGGCTCTGCTCTGCCAGGTGACCAAGACGCGTGGTTCTTTGCTAGACAGAGCCCTGCCAAGGCAGAAGGCGACCGAGCTACCAGCTGGGACAGCCGGGTGGCCTTTCTGCATGTTCCCATTGCTCCCAACAAGGCTCTGGCTCAAGCCAAGAGACGGAGCATTTACTGCCTGTTTGCAGAAAGCTTCCTCAATATTTTTGAATTCCAGCAGCCAGCGTGACTCAGTCTTTGCAAACCCTGCGTATGAACTGCCAATCCACTTGCTTTTGTTTAGAGGACAAAAGGACTCAGGATGCCTCACATACACCAGCAAGGCGGCGATAGCGCAGGCGCTGCCACACGCCGGCACAGCCCAACGAACCCCAGCAAAGCCAGCCCCGAGAAAGAACACGGGCCACACCGGGTTTGCAGCCAAAGGACTCCATGTTTAAGCAAAGACTGATCCAGCTGGAGATTTGCTCTAAGTCTGCTTGTAGCAACCCTTTGGTTGGCGTTACCCCGACACCCCGGGAGCAAAGCCCAGCCCTGGCTGTAAAGCCAAGCCCAGCAGCACCAGGAGCTCTCCCAGCACCCTGCAGTTCAGTTTTCCTGTGCCCCAGGGGAGAGAATGAGAAGGACTCCAGTACTGAAATTAGCTCCTGCCTCGGGCTGTGAGCAGAGCCTCAGAGATTCCCACTGCTCCGGCACTTGCTATGGCTGGGGCAAGCATCCAGCAGTACCAGGGCCACACACGGCACTGGGCTTTGCGGGGACCCTGGCCACCTGCTCCCCCCCACGGCACAGCCTCCCACCGGCAGCGGCACTGAGGATTCCCACCTCAAAAGGCCGTGTAAACTCTTGGAGCTGGCTTCCCTCTCTGGGAGGGAGGGAACGGAACGGGAAGCGGCTATTTCTGGAGCAGGTATTTCCCCTCGCCACCGCTGCTCTGCAAGCAGGCGGGGGAGTGCGGCAGGGAAACCATAGCCCGGCA
>NW_009258264.1:329306-334157 GCF_000687185.1 Egretta garzetta
GGGGAAA
Source organism: Egretta garzetta (assembly GCF_000687185.1). Classification (NCBI taxonomy): domain Eukaryota; kingdom Metazoa; phylum Chordata; class Aves; order Pelecaniformes; family Ardeidae; genus Egretta; species Egretta garzetta. Next base: position 329,314 of record NW_009258264.1, read on the forward strand.
CATGAGCCGGGCAGCATCTGCCCCCCCTGCCGGCGCTGAGTCACCAGCACGGCAACGGCAACCAGCTTCTGCTTGGAACAAGCAGAGGGAGGAGAGCCATGAGCTCTAACCCCGCTGCTGCGGAGCCATGAGCTCTAACCCCGCTGCTGCGGAGCCTGCCCCGGTACCCGGCTCCGGTCGGGGATGCTGCTGGGAAGGAGAGGGGAGAGGAGGGCTCACCTTCGTGGACAGCGATGATGTGGGGGTGGTTGAGGGAGGACATGATCTCAATCTCTCTCCGGATATGGACAAGGTCCTGCTCATCCTTGATTTTGTCTTTCCGGATTGACTTGATAGCCACCTGCGGATAAGCACAGAGGGTCACCCAGCGGTCAGGAGCGTTGTGGCCTCCCAAAGCCAGTTGCAGAGCAAGAAACCCACCCCCCTCTTTTGGGAAGGGGCTCACAAGCACGAGATCAATGGCCCAGCTTCTCCACCCAGGCGTGCTGTACCCGACAGCCGTGCTGCACGGCTCCACCAAAGCAACTCCAGTAAAAGTGAACTTTATCAGTTAGGTTTTTGTACTTTCCAAGACCTGTTGCTGTGCATGAGGGAGAAGCTCCCCCCGCCTCCCCCCAAGGGAAACCTGCTGCCAGCTCCTACCAGAGGAGCTCCCCAAGCCTCCTCCCGCAGGTAGCGCAGCCCTGCTCCGCATTTATGTGCCGTGGTTTACAGGAATTGTGTCCCAGGCTACAGCCGCTGCTGGACCACGGCCAGCCAAAGGAATGTGACCTGCACACATGACTTGGAAGATAACAACAACAACGTCTTCTCAGGGTCATGAAAGTGAAGAAAAAAATAGAAGTTTTGTTTTCCTTGCAAATAGTTATTTCAAGGAGCTGACTATGTAGACCTAAGAGAAAGTTTGGTATTAAAGAGTAGATCCCTTCTAGTCACAGGACTGCACTCCAGCCAGCCAGGAGACCCAGCACCGATGATGCAAGCCACTTTTCCAGGCTTTCACTTGGGTTTTGAAGTTATCCTCTACAAGGAAATTGAAAGGGGAGGAGAAAGAAGAGTAAGTGCTGGAGAATAGATGCCTTCTAATCCTCTTTCAAAGGGGCTGGGGAGAGACAATGTGCTCCTAAGGTTGAATTTACAACTGAATCCAGCAGAACCTCTTTTTTTGTATCAGACAAGAATGCGGAACAGCATTAATCCTGTAAAGGGACCCCCACACTGGTCTCCCAGCAACAGGGAGAGGGGCCATGGACACCCGCCGGCCCCAGCTGCCAGCACAGGAGCGATGCTCATGGCTACTCTGTGCAAGGACCCTCCTCCGCCTTCGGCTGTGCAGGATGGATGCTCAGCCTTGCTTCCCTACGATTTAGGGGTGTCAGAAACCTCACTCCTCAAGACCGAGCCCACCAAGCAGCAAAAGGCTCAGAGCAAGTCTGCAACCCTTGCTAAGCAAGGCCCCTGGCATGCACAGCAAGTCATCAGGTGTTAAAGCAGCGAGATCTCAGCTGCCACATCACTGTCTTCATGGGAGAAGGACACGGTGATTTTAAGGGCTCAGATGGGCACATGAGAGATGGCCCATGGCATCTCTCTGCTGCACTGGGCCACTCCAGGCCAGCACTGGCCAGGGCAGGGGTTGCCTCCTGTGTGCTGGAGGAACACGGTGCCTGCACCAGCCCCAAGGGCTGAAGCAACCAAGCAGAATGGACTCTGGCCAAACTAAGTTCAATAACCCAGGCCCAAGTTTCTGTACAAAGCAATACTGAAGGCACTCAACAGCTTCCTGAAAGCTAGGTATCCTTTTCCCTAACCTTTGTGCTTGGTTCACAGGTTAAAGTTTAACAATTTTTTGCTCCGGCCCCTGATTACCCGACCCCCACTAGAATGCAGGCAAAGCTTTTATGCAGCAAGTCAGCCTGCTCCTGCCCTCCCAAATTCCTGTTGACTCCCTTTATTCATCTCCCCCTAAAGCTCGACATCCAGCCCAACAGCCTCAGCATTTTGGGGTGCATGCAGCACATTTGCTTGCCAACCAAGATGCTCACGCAGACACACTGCTGAGCCAGGGCTCAGGGCAAGACTTGGTGTCCATAAGAAGACCAAGTGGCTCCAGGCTGCCAGCGCAGGAAGCCTTTGGAGATGCCACTGGCTGTATTCAGCAGTGCCGGAGAACGTCCTGGCCCACGAGCCTGGCAGTTAGTGACCTCCGAGGCAGACGGAAGTGATGGCTGGAGCAGCCAGCAGGTTTAGGGCACTGTTAGAGCCCCGGGGCTCTCTGTGCTGAGCGCTGCCGCCAGCTGCCTGTGTAACAGTCGGGCACAACGTGCAGGCAGGCTATGGCGCTGTTAGGGTCCACATCGCATGCAAGAGAGGCTGAACTGGTCACTCAGGGTGGGATGATTTATCTGCCTGTTAAGCCCTGCCGGGGATGCTTGGCCATCCCATCCTTTCCCCAGGGGTGCCAAGAAGCAACTTTGTTCCAAAACATCCCCTACCTAAGGGGGCTGACAGCAGAGGATCTCCCCTTGAGACAGAAAAGGCCGTGCCCGACCACCCTGGAGACGGGGACCAGCAGCTTCAGGGACAGACACTGCCACAGCCTCCACCATCGGTGCTACAGAGAAGAATCTCCTGCAGAAAACAGCCCCAAGAAGTCCTGCAGGAGCCTAGAGAACCTGACAGTACTTTCCAAGTCAAAAAGGCTTTTAATTAAAAAAGCTTTTTGGGGGCAGAACAGGTATTTTCAGCAGCTGCTGAAAGATGCATTAAGCTACAACCCCAGGCAGCACTTCAGAAGTTGTTCCAGATTGCAAGTGCAGCATTTCATGCTCCATGAAATATGGATTACAACCCACTACAGAAGAGACCAGGGTTCGCCCCTTCCTAGAGATCAAAAGAGGCTTTGCTGCTTTGGAATATTCCAGGTGCCTTCCCCTTGACACCACACAAGCCCGCAAATGCATTTCTGACACTGCAAGAGAGTCCCACAGGAGGTCCCTCTTTCTGTTTGACTTGGCTGCAGGCCAGGGCTTGGGAACCAGGCTGGGAGGAGAAAAAAAAAAAAAAAAGGCCCCTTTCTGCCATGCAAACGGGTGCAGGAGCCAGTTTGCTCCACCATGGCACGCGTTACTGCATCTTCAAACCATAAGACGCAGGGGGGGGGGTGGAATAAAAGGTAAGAAAAAAGAACCAGCAACTCTCTCCCCATCTGCTCGATATTTCAGGGACACAACAATTTCCCAAGGACTGGGAAAGGCACTCAGCAGAAGTATCCACCAAAAGGCATGAGCATCATTTCACCCAAAGGGTTCTGGGACAGAAAACAAGGGGGTTTCAGACAAAGAATGTTCATGGAAGTCCCCAAAAATCCTTTGGCTGTGGGAATCTGGTCTTCCCTGCATCCACCAACCCATTAGGCACAGCTCACTCCAAGCTAAGTCCGGGTAGGGTGGTTAAAATTCAGAGGAAAAAAGAAATCTAGGCAGTAAAACGAGATGGTTCAATATTCCGTGACATCCAGCAGAGGCAGTTTCTGATTAGCCAGAGGCAAAACCCATGCATGGAGCAGCTCCAGCTTTACAGCCTCAGCGGATCCACAAGGGGTAACCGGCGGAGGCAGCAGTACCTGCTCTCACACCTCGGTGTTTCGGAAGTGAAAGCCACTTAGAGAAGGAGCAAATAACAACCCAGCTCAGGATAAGCCTGAAGATTAAACAGGTTCGGAAATGCTGAGCGCTACAAGAAAGAATTTGTGGGAAGAGGAGAGATTTGTGGTTAAGCCTCCTGTTCCTACGTGGCCAGCTCGCTGAGGTACTAGTTAGTCCAGCGTTTGACTATCTCCAGCATTTATTGAGGAGTCATTGGCCTGTATATTTAATTTGCATTATAATAGACCAATGCTGCTAGACGAACCCTGTCTAACCTAGTCCCTGTCCTAAGGGACCTCCACGGATAGGTTGAGTTTTCTGGCAGTTCTGAGGTTCCCTGCACAAGCTTTGTTAGGTGCAGACAGGGAAAGCCAAGTCTTCTCGCCCATCCTTCTAGGTCTGTGGGTGGAAGCTGCATTTCAAGGCCCTGATTATGCAGCAAAACAGCAGCTTCTTCAGAATCAGATAGGCTAATGGAAACAGCAGACCTGACTTAATCAAGAGCTGTCACACAAGAAAACCTCTCAGATTTATAGCTGTTCTCCTTGACCTCAGTGATCCAATCTCACACCCCGCTCTTCTGCTCAGCCCGCAGAGCCGGGCCAGCCTCACCACCTGCAGGTGGACCCTCGTTGCTCACCCATAGTCTCAAGATGGGTTGGTGTGCAAGTGCCTTTCATGGGTCCCATCCTGCACCACAGGGTGCCCAGGACTGAAAAGGGGCAGGGAAATCATGTTGCCTTTTGAATCCTTGCAGGCTCCTCAAGGACAGGGCTGGCGGGACAGCAGCCCCCTGGCCCTCCTGGGGGTGAGGGCCCCCCACCTCTCCCTGCACACTTCCAGCAGGCTGGGTGGCCGTGCTCCGGGTTGAGGCGTGCATTGCACAGAGGCACTGGCTTCAGAGGGGCTGAGGCATTGACTGAATCACGATTTCAATCAGACAGTGGGGGCTCAGAGGGGCTCGGCTTTGCTGGCGTGCCGCACACCACCACCGAGGGCCAACACACAAACCCGACCACGAACCAGGGCAAGAGGAAGGGAAAAATCCTTGAGACTCAAGTGCAATATTTGCTCTTCGCTGCCGGGCGTCTGCAGGCTCCTCTCACCAGGAAGCCCGACGCGGTCAAGTGGGCGAGGGGAGCTGCAACCCCCCCGGGGGACCGGGCGAGGCCCCTCCGGGCTGTCCCCGGCACCGCT
>NW_009258264.1:335068-344831 GCF_000687185.1 Egretta garzetta
GCGCTTTGGGGAGACAGACGTACAGCCGGCCAAGACACACAGACACACATAGATGTGGTTTGCTGCGAGGAGCCACAACGCACCCAGGACACTCTGAGAAGAAAAAAAAATACACATAGAGGGCAAAATCTGAGAGAGGAGAGGCCTGGGCGAGCACAGCCTGTCCACGCTTGCCACAGGGCGATGCTTTGCCCTCCTGGATGCAGGGCCTGGGAGGGAGCAGCGTTCCATGGCCGGAGCTGGGGGGGCGGAATGTCTGCAGGCTGCTCAGGCGCTCCCATGCAAAGGTGTTTCACAGACATTTCTGCAGCACCTTCCCGTGTGGTCTTTTTACCCCTGTGGTAAATCTTTGTTTTGAGATATTAAAAGAATGCAATTATTTCCCAAAGCAGCCAAAACAAAAGCTCTTGCCGAGCGAGCTGTGTGTGAGGACACACGGTATTGATTGAAGAAAGAGATAGCTGCAGCATTACTCATCCCCACACTCAGACCTGGAGTTTCCCACCACTTCCAGAAGCCCAGGGCAGCCCAGCAGGGTGAGGCAGAGCAGGGGCTCATGAGCGTCGGCAAGGGATGATCTAATCCAGCACCAGCCCCTCTCTGCGGGCTTTGTGTCCCCCAGCACGGAGGTGGCATAGGATGGGGCTGTGCAATGGCCCAGCGCCCGCTCCCAGCACGTCACGGCCGTGTCTCTGTGTCAGGGTGAGACCCAGGCAGGCATGGCAGCCCCCGGCCTGGTCTCGCAATCTGAGTACCAGAGGACTGAGATTATAAAATGCCCTGTTGAGGACATTCACCCCGCAGGGTGGGTGTAACAGGCAGCGGAGTCCAGGTCATGGAGACAACCGTGCACCAAGCTCCTCCTCATCCGTGGCTGTGATCTCCCTCGGAGCTGGAAGGGCTGCATATTCAATACCATTTCTATGCAGTTAGGACACACAGGTCCCTTGTCCTGCCAGTGTCCCTGATTTTTATTGCCAGTGGCTGTGCGGCACCTTCATTCCTCACAGGATGAACAACTTCGTGCAGCTTCGGACTGGTCCTGCACCCTTTCCACCCTCAAAACCCTCCTCAAGCTGAACACATGGTAACCCATGGGCAAATCTCACTCCCCACTTCAAAACTACTCATCTCCCACCAGTGTGTCTGAAGATGATCCTGTGCTGAAGCAGAGCTGCAATACTGAATTATTTACTGTGCAGTAACAGGAGCTGCATTTCAATCTGCAAGTGGCCAGCAGGGCCCATAGGGAAGATAAACAAGGCATAGATGAGATTAACTGCACTGCTGTAATTTCAATGTCAAAGTAAACAGATAGGATCCTGTTCAGGCACAGCCCAGAAATTGCAGCAGAGTTGAAGGGGGAAGGTACAAACCCGATTGCAATAAACAAAACAATTTCACTTGACTGAGATGAAAGTCTCTGTGTCTCGGGGATACTGCAAGCCCGCAGAGTAACGCTGTCGACAGCAGCGGGACCGCTCGTGGTTTAGCCCTCCGGTCCAAGAAAGCACTCGAGCATGCATTTAACTTTAAGCACATGTTTAATACTCCCGTTGATTTATAAGGATGCTTTCCAGAGGCTTTCCCCATGATGAAAGGAAGCGGAGCCTTGGGTAGCTTCGCTTTGTGTTTCTACCAGATAAATTCTTTTCTGCAATTTTCTGTGTTGTTGCTGATACATAGGCTTAGGTATGCTTTTGTTCTAGACTGGCTCAGGAAGCCTATTTTAATGGAAATGTCAAGGGACGGAGATCTAAGTCCACTGGAATCCACTGATAAGGATCCTCTATTGTAACAGCATTGCTACTGCTTGCTCGGCAGTGGGGAAATCCACTACAATTCCCCCGGCTGCAGCCTTACAAATCCTAAACAGGGTTTCTCCTGCGGCAGCCCTTTGTACCATAGGCCCCGGTGCATGTCCGCTAAAACCAACATGAAAGTCAACCAGGAATTTGGCTTGATGTCAGGTAAGCCTGCTCAAAGCGAGTCTAATCAACTCGGTGCTTTGTCATAGCGGAAGCTCTATTTGCTTGCAGGCTCCTAACCTTAGATTTATTTATTTATTGCTTTGAAATATAGCTACAGCCCTACCTCAGTGCTAAAAACATCCACATCCTGGTTAAATCCTACGGCTCTGCCATCGGACTTGGTGCCAACAGGCTCTGTTCACCTCTGCTTGTGGACTGGTAAAGGAATAAACTTTCCCCAGAAGACAAATGTACAGCAATGAGCCCTCCAAGAGGGAAAGGGAGAGCTCTGACAGGCATTAAAATGCCAAAGACAACAAAAAGTTTAATGATCGCCTCTCCTTAGTGGTCTTCCAAGCTGGCAGCATTCCTCACCTGCTGCTGGGTGGTGCTCAGGCAGGTGTGAAACCCATTCCTCCTCTGAAAACACTGAGGAAACTGGGTTTGCTCTGATCCTCCCAATTGGGTGCCCCATCCATCAGCAGAAGAAGGGAAACGCATTAGCACCAATAGGAGCCTTTTGAAAAGTAATTTATGGCCTATCACATCTAATGATTACAGCAGAGGCCACCTCTACAGCCCAAAACCATCCATCCACGAACCCATCCATCCATCCATCCATCCATCCATCCATCCATCCACCCATCCATCCATCCATCCACTCAGGACATACATCTGCTTTGGGTAAAGCCCAGCTCATTTTTTTCCAGCTTGGTATCTATCTGGTGGGCAGATTTTGTGCCCAGGACAGTCATTTGTAAGGATCATTTTTGCAAAACCCCGTTAGCCTGATAACATTTGCACCACGGCGCTCGTGACCCCAGGCCCTGCCATCCCTCCTTATCGCTGCCAGCGCAGGCAGAGGCACGGTGGGGAGAGCAGAAGGGAGCTCCCTGCAGCGTGGAGCTACGGAGATCAGGGATGTGCTGCAGCCAAGGATGGATCACGACTGGAGAAAGCAGAAACAGGGCTTCATTCAGCTGGACAGAGTAGAAAAAAATGCATCGCTCTTTGAGGGGCTCCGCATGTAGAAATGTGAGCGGTGAAGCACACCGAGAAGAGAAAAAGAGCAAAGCAAAACTGTAATTAGGAGGGACCCGGGTTGTGCATGCAGGCACGGCCCCACCGGGGTGCAGCCCGTGGGGAAGGGCAGGCTCTGGTATCCTGCTCACTCTGCGGCTGAACCAGCCACAGGGGCTCCCAGGACCTCATCTCCCGGTCGCTGGTACGGAGCGAGCCACCTCGGGGCAGTGACACACAACTCCTTTAATTGCTAAATTTATGACATTTTTTAGTCCAATGATGAACCCAGGAATCAGCTGCTTCAAAATATGAGTTACTTCTCTGGATGTTGAATTGCCGTGTGATCAGGTGATAACACGATCTTTATTATTGTACGGTATTGACCTTAGAAATCGCTACAGATAGATAAGAGATGTGCAGTGGTCTGAATTACACTTTAATCTAAAAGTTTACTGAACAAAAGGCAAAACAGCAACCCCCATCCCACTCAACCACTGCAATATAAGTTAACCCCTACAGCTGAAGCCCCCACTTACAACCAGCAAACCCCAGACAAGTGGGGCCAGGGGCTGAGCAGGGACCCGTACGCATTTTTCTCCCATACTGGTGAGCTTGGAGCAGTTCCCCAGGCTTTGCTCTCCCCTCGCACACACGCCAAGGGCTCTCTGTAACACACAGTTAATGGGAGTTTGGTGCACACACCAGCCATCACAAGTTACCCACACGAAGGAAAGGAAATATTATATATAGATATAAAAAATATATTATTACATATATTATTCTTCTAGTATACCATCTCCCCCAGGGTTCCCCTACCACAGATCAAACAGATTGTACAAATCAAATGACCCAGGACGCCCTGCGATACGCTCCCAGGCACTGGAAGGCCACGGCAGGGAAGGTCACAGGCTGCAGAAATACCGAGGCATTTATAAAAAAAAAATATATAAATAAGCAAACTCCCCCCAGAAAAGCTGGAGCTTTTCTTTTCCAGGCAGCAAGCGTCTGTATGCCAGGGTAGTGACTCGATGCCCGTGACAGAGCCGGTGGGTGCCGATGGAAGGGGTTTGTTTGCTGGCAGGGGCTGGGGCTGGCTCAGTTGCAACTCAGGGCTGGTGTCCCCGCAGGGCTGGGGACCTTAACGGTGCCAGGGCAGCACACACAGCTGTGGTGTACGGGGACGGCAGCCACAGAGGGGTCCTAGCGTTTCCCAGTGCTACGGCAGCTCTGGCAGCACGGAGGAGCTCTATTCCCAGCTATCTAGGCAAAGAGAAATTCATCATTGGAGCTGTTAGAATAGCGTTCACACAACACTATGCTGGGTCCCCTTTTGGGAAGGGTTGGCCGACTGATGGCCAAAGGGCAGCAGTGACCCCAAAGAGCATCTTGCCTTGGTGGCTAGGGCCAGCCGAGCAGAGCAGGGCATTGCTGTGTGTGTTATAGGCCCATGGCAAGGGACAGGAGTCACTCCTGCTCCAAAAGCAGATCCGTTAGCGGCTGCTCTAAGGAACTTTTCTCTTTCTGCAGGCAAAGCCTGCTCAGGGACAATGAGAAGTGATGCTTTTTGGCAGGAGGGCAGCGCAGCAATCGGCAACAGGACTGCTTGGCATTGCTGTGTCAGAGCAGCCACCGGCACTGGTACTGAAAAGCCTGGCTTTCAGCAAGCACGACTTCGAGTACCGGGAGTTCAGGCGAGGACACGGCCACAGCCAGCGCTGGGATTTGTTGAGCCCCATTAGGTGGCTGGAAAACTACAAGAGCTCAGCTGGGTTTCAGATAAAGGCGCACAGAGAACAGGCTGCGACTGCCGAGAGGGTTGGTGGACACAAGGCTCCTGTGAAGCCCAGGGGCTGGCTGGGTCAGAAGGACCAGCCCGGAGCTGTTCGTGGCTCCCCAGAGACAGGAGGAACCGACTGACAGATCTGCTGAAGATCAGGAAGAACGAACGCCACCACGCACCGTTCAAAGCACTCGGTGCACTGAGATGTGATCCCATTTCAATGCGAGCCCCTGCGAGAGCTGATGCATACATAAAAAAAAAAAAAAAATAGCGCAGAAAATTGCCAATCCATTCTCAAGATTGCTGGCAGCAATTCTCCAAGGCAGGTCAAATTTACTATGTATTTTGGAAAGAAAGCTGGGTTGAAACCCAGTTATTTTGTATTTGTTTGCTTTATTTCTAAAAGATTCCCTTTGCACCACCATCCACAGGGGTTACAGCAATTTAAAGGCCAGCTTCAGCAAACGTGCTTCGACACCAACTGGTCTGCTATGCTGAGGTCCAAGTACACCCCTTAAACATACTGCAGACTTGGCATCTAAATTGGTTTTCAATGTCAGATGACAGACACGGGTAATCCTCAGGATGTGAGACGAGGTGGGCAGTTCATTGAATTCCCTGCCCGTGAAGAACAAACACCACAGTTTATTTTCAGTTGGCTTTGGGAAACCTTGCCCAACCTAGCAAGGCAGCAGCAGCAGCCAGCGGAGGCCACCCCCTCCGTGCGAGCAGAACGGCCCCAGCCATGGCAGCCACAACTCGGGCACGGAGCCTCAGGAACGGAGCAACCCGGGGTGGTGTGGTCAGACCTGGTGTGCATCTGCCACCCGCTGAGCTGGGGCGATGTGGGAATTCATGCAAGGGCCTCCCTGAGATCTCCTGAAGCAGCTCTGTGGCTCAGACGGCAGTCCCTGCTGCGGATGATAGTGGCTGACAGGTATGTGCTTTTGTAACACGGGACAAACCCAGCCGTGGGCGCAGCCCGTGGGGTGAGCCTGCAAGCTGCCGGCTCCCCGACCTGCTCACCGTGGTGGCAATTTTGTTGACTCACATCCCCCAGGAGCACAGCGCAGCTGCAGCCTTTACACGGGGAATGTAGACACAGCCCCCCGTGCCATCACACGCGAACCTGGTCCCACGGGCACACGTGCCAACTTACCATGGACCGGCAGCGCCGGGTGTCTGCACGCAGCGAGCTCTATGTCCGCACGACTTTCCCCTCTGTCCATCTGTATGTACACAGACACCCTCCCCCTTCTCCTCGCATCACAGGGCATCTCTGTGCCATGTCCCTGAACAGCCAAACCATTCCGGAGGCCAGAGGGGTTTGTCACCACCCCTCACCCCGAGAAGCGGCCATCCCCCCCACGCAGCCATTGAAGCTCACCCGCTGCCGCTGGCAATTCCCATCAAAGACCCCATTCCACAGAGCTCGTTTGATCATTGGGCTCAACCTCCCAGCTGAGGCTTTACCATGTCCCTCCAGGCAGAACGGGATCCATCAAATATCAAAGATGGAAGCACCCAGCATCATCTGCTGAGAAGCGCATGCAACATGCATCGGGAAAGAAACTCTGCAGTGATTCCCTGCGGAGTTCAGGGAGCTGCGGCCATGGGAGCAAGAGCAGGATTCACCCATACAGACATTTCCTTGACTGCCACCACGCAGCAGCATTAGAGAGCATCTGCCTGGGGGGCCTGAGGAGAGAATGCAGCTCTGTCATAGCTACCGCAAGGTGTTCGGACTCAAGAGGCGATGCCTGTTCATGGAGGAGGCTGGAGGAGCTGCGTAACATCCTTTTCACATCACGTTATTTGCTGGATCCTTATGCTGTTAGCCAGGATCCCTGCACAAACCCAAATGGCATTTTGGAGCCAGCCTGCCATCCCACCAGCATGGTCCAGCACCGCCTGGGCAGGGCAGGCCCCCGGCTGCAGCAGGATGCTGCTCGGAGGTGCTGGTCCAGCCTGGGCTCAGCCCATGGTTGCCATCTGCTGTTGGGAGCATTGGGAGGAGACTGGGAGCTCGTCCAGCACTGCTCAGCCCAAACAAGCACAAGCACTTGCTTAAAAACAAACAACTCTACATGCACAGTCAGGGTGCGTCCAATGCACCTCCCTGCTCCCCAGCCTTGGCGCAGGGTCACATCTCCATCACCTGGAGGGCAGGCACAGCCCTTTTGTTTCAAACAAAAGCAGATTATCTCCTGCAGCCTCCGTTTCCCACAGCGGCAGGAACACCACAGAGAAGGGCAGGATTCAAGGTGCAGTTGTGAGAACCATCAGTGGAGAGACTTAATCCTCCAGCTCAGGTCTGCCAGCATGCTGGAACTAGTGAATGCCACCATCGAGGCTGAAGAGGTAGTGGGAAAGCCTGGAGGATTTCCCCTGCTCCAGGAGGGGATCTCAGCCCACTTGAAGGGATTTCCCACGAGCTGAGAGGAGCCAGGGAAGGGCTGCTGGTTCGCAGAGGCTGGGTGGCTGGCAAGAAGGTGGCTGTTGCTGGTATCCCACAGTATCTCCTTCCAGTCTTTGATGAGCCTAGAAGTGACTTTAATAACCTGGTGCTGCCTAACAGCTCACTGCTGATCGCTCACCCATCAGAGCCCTTGGTCCAGAGGAGATCCATGGATGAGTCCCCAGAGAAGTCCAGCAATAGCAGGGGAGCCCAGGAGGGCTGGGGGTCAGGAATGGCACTGACTGAGCCATTTTTGGGGTGCAATGGAAGTGCTGTGGATGGGTTGCACGCTTCCCTACCTCCAAGTCCCTGCCATTAGGTCGCTTTTGCTTAGGGTCATTCACGCTGCATACGTGGGCATTGGGCTGGATGCTCACGTAGCCTGTTCAGGGCGAGAGGCTGTAACGTACTCAGTGTTTTGAATTATGGGTTGATTTTCCCTGACCTCTGCAGCAGTCTCGTTAAATCTCTTATTGTATGCTTAATTAGCAAAGCTCTTCCAGCCCCATCTTGGGCTGCCCTGTCACCCAGCAGAACAGCTCAAAAGCATGCTTAAAAGTTTGAAACCTTTTCTTGAAATAATTAAAGATTAGTTCAAAAACACAGCCAGGTTCCTTCAGCAGGGGTCAGGCACTGGCAGAGCCCAGAGGTCCCTTAGCCACATCGGGGACCAGGCTGAACTCCAGCCACCAAAACCCAAATCAGAGGGTCTGGATGGAGGGGGTGGGCTCCCACAAGCAGAGCCCAGCACAGGGAGAGGTCAGACCTACCCTCTAATCCTAGTTTTTGGCACTGACCATGTAATTATGAGTATGACTCTCTTCATCTTCCCGCTGCCTGGTTACCTCTCTGTGTTTGCTAAGCCATTTATGATCTGCTGGTAAAAAGCAAACAACATTACTACTAGGGAAAGTGCTTCAATTCTTCAGGTACAGAGGTCTCCGAGTGGGTGTTATCTGGAAGCATGGTGCAGCGGAGGCGTGCTGGAAGCGTCTGAAGTCTCGGCAGCTGCCTTTCCCGGCAGATTTTGGGGAGAAGCCAGCAGACAGAGGGGGAGGTGGCTGCTGAGCACGCTGGGGGTCACGGCCAGAGTTCATGGCTGCTCAGGAAGCCTCCCCAGCCCCTGAAATCAGGATAGACATGGAAACAAACTCCTGGGAGAGCTGCTCAGGGTGGGAACTACACCTGGAAAAGTCCAAACAACAGCTGGGCTTCGAGCTCTTGTAAAAACTTAGCTCTGCATAGCACCAGCATGGGGAAAAGCACCCCCCACCAGGAGCACCCAGCACCGCAGAGCGACCTGGGGACACAGCGACTCTGGGGATGTGCCAGGGATCCTGTCTGGTGACAAAAGCTTGGGTTTCACTACAAAGGCAGCTGACCCAGACCTGCTTCTCTCTGTGCTGCGACTCGGAGGGCTCCTCTTTCTCACCCTCTTCTAAATGCTCGGCATATCCCTAGCTTTGATTACTGACCATATCCCCCCAGCCTCGTCCCTGGTCCCTGCCATCTCTTCATTAAGTCCTAGAAGGGGTTTATTCCCATGACGCTGTTTGTCTGTCACTCTCTTCAGCCTTTCTGGAGGGAGAAAGCAAAGGATCAGCCCCCAGCTGTGCTGCAGCCAGACAAAGGGAACGGATTCCTCCTCCCCTCGCTCCAGCTTAACAAAGCCAGCGCAGCAGCACCAAACCCTGAGCCTCGACCAGCGTGGCCTCACTGCAAAGAACAGGGCTCAGGGCTAATGAGAAAGCGAGAGCAGAGGAGCATCAGGCTGTGCTGCCTGTGGGAAAGGTTCCTTAAGGACAAAGGAAACCACTTCATTAATAGCTAGAGACTCTCGGCTGCGATGGAGAGCTGCTGTGCCGGGAGACACGGGGCTTGTTCTAGAAGAGTAGAAGGCTCCCTCTCTCCCTCCAAGCCTCCTCCATCCTCCTCCAATTTTTCCAGTTCAAAGGGATGTTTTATCAGCCTTCTGGGGTAATGCCAGGGCAGTACACACAGAGAGGTGCTCTTAGCACCTTCCCTCAGCTCTGCTAGACCCAGCAGAACTTTAATCATCCAGGGATGCCGTTAGACAGAAATGCCTGGCCCCAGTGCCCTGCTCACCGTTCCCTGCAGCTTCACCCCCCCCAGCAGATCTCACCCTGGAGCCCTCCCCGACTGCACCACGTCAAGATCATCCCAGCTGGGCTCCGTGCTCCTCACCAGGGGCCTGGAGCTCAACCCAGCGTTGCAGCTCCTCCAGCCCGGCCAGAGCAGCGCGCCTGCGTCAGGGGCAGAGCTCCTTTCTGCAGATAGATATCTTCATTTATACAGCCCCCCAAAACACGGTGCCTAAGCGTCAGGACCACAGATGGGAAGAGGACAGGGGCCGGGGACAGACGCGGTTGTGCCCGTGTACGCAGCCAGCGAGGAGCGGGTGGGATGTCAGGAATTAGCCAGCAGGTTGCCAGCTACAGAGCCGGTGCCTTCCCCCTTTCATCCGAGCTGCGGGGCACCCCGACATCGGAGGGAGGGGACTCGGGGCTGCCA
>NW_009258264.1:345105-345306 GCF_000687185.1 Egretta garzetta
ATCGCCCACCCCCGCCAGGGCTGCCTGGGGTCCCACCTTTCCATACAGGTGGAAAGATGGGGAAAATCTTTTTAGTAGGGCCAGCTGTGACAGGACAAGGGGGGATGGTTTTAAACTAAACCAGGGTAGGTTTAGACTGGATCTAAGGAAGAAATTCTTTACAATGAGGGTGGTGAAACACTGGAACAGGTTGCCCAGAGA
>NW_009258264.1:345376-364473 GCF_000687185.1 Egretta garzetta
CCCTGCTCCTGCGGGGGGGTTGGACTAGGTGACCTCTAGGGGTCCCTTCCAACCCAAAACATTCTAGGATTCTATGATACAGCCCCAGCCCTGAAGAGCAGCCTTTAATGGTGCCACCGCTACAAAGCTGGAAGTGTAACCCAACGCAAACTGCCCGGGGAAGAAGGAAACCAAAGAGACACCGATGGCTGGGGTTCTTCTTGGCTTTGCTGCCAACAAAGCCACGGCCAAAGCCACTGCCCGGCCCTGGGGGTGACAGCACTCCAGAACCAGAGGCAGGGCTCCGTTTTGCCCCTTTCTCCCAGGGCTGAACAGAAGATCCTAACTCATTACAGGAGCTAAAACCAGTGTTGGAATATTGTAGGTTGAGACCATCTCTGCGTGAAACCCAGCAAAGGCAGTATCTGTGCTAGTCCTGTGCCAAAATTAAGGTCTTCCCTCCAGCCAGAACAGTCACTTGGGCATTCATCCCTCCCAGGAGCATTGGCAGCCCCTGGCTCCGGCTCCTGGCAAAGTGACAGTCTGATGCTACAGGTTTGCAGGAAAAGCCTTGCTATGAAGGCGAAAGAACGATCCCCTGGATCTGGCTACAGGCTAGGAGTTTCTCTTGTTGCAAGCCAAGGGGATCTGTGCAGGGAAGCAGATTAGATTCCAGGGTGCTCGAAGAGGGCAACATCACATCGGTTCTCCCTGAAACACCACTGACCTGTCTGGATACTCTTAACACCTCCGAACCCATCACCTTTGGTCAGGATGGCAGCAGGGAGATGCCCGTGTCCTGATCCCCAGAGTCCTTCCTGCTGGCAGGAGACACGGCACACACCAGTGCTACGAGCAGTTCCTTCATTTGGGTTTCCCCCTAGAGCTCTGAAATTGGCTGGAGGGGACCTCTGGCCAAGCGCTCCGTCCCTCCACGGGGCTGGAATGGCAGCACCCAGGAGGGAGAGGGACAGCAGCCCCGGCTGCAGGCTCCTGCCGGCCACAGCTCCAGAGCAAGGCTGGGTTTAGCTATCGGCAGGCAGAGCCTAGGTGCCAGGCTCCCAGACAGCTTGGGTGATGCTCACCCAGCCTCAGGAGCTGCCCAGCACCACCACCACTGCTGGAGGCAGCGAGGGGCAGGGTCCTCTGCCGGGCAGGAGCTGGCTAGGAATCGGAGAGGCACAGGGCCTCCACGGCACTGCTCAGGCCCTGGCTCACCCCGCCAACGGCCAGCAGGCAGTTCCTGACCACGATGCTGGAGCAGGCACAGCGCGGGGTGGGCATGGGGGGTAGGCTCTCCCACTTGTTCTTCTCGGGATGGAAGGCCTCCACGGACTCCAGGACGGTCGGCTGGTTTCCTGGAAGCAGAAAGCAAGGCACTGGGTCACCTGGGAAGCACTGGCAAGCATCCCTTGTCTGCTCTGGCACAGAGCCTGTACTCTGGACCCCATCCCCTTACGGGGTCTGTTTTCCAAGCTCCCTGAGGCCATCCAGGGCCAGGATCTCTCCCCTCTGTAACGATAACACACGACTCACATATGCTTTTAAAGTGTTACCACCATCCCCAGTGCCCCACCTAGTCCCCCAGCCACGACGACTCTGCCTTTCAGGTAGCCAGCCACAAAGTCTGCTCGCCTTTTCTTCAGGTAGAAGGAGCGCTCCATCTTCATCCAGCCACCTGGAGGGGACAGGACAGACCGGGCATTGCAGGAGCATCCACTCCTGGGAAACCATCTGCCTCCCTGATCTCCTACTTGCTTGTGGAAGTGCAGTTTTGCTGCTGCACTGTGGGGTTATAAAGCCCCATGACATGGGGGTCAGCTTCCTCACCACTATGTCAGGAGGGGGCTGTTGAACCCGGCTGCCTTGGGGCTGTGGTTTTCCCCCCTGCTGCCTTGACTTGTTAACCTCAACTGCGGGTCTTCCTCTAGGCTGGGCTCAAGGCACCAGCGATCCAAGGACTCAGCAGACGAGAGCTCTGTGCTCTGCAAGGACAGCAAAGCCCCAAAAGTATGCGTGCCACCCACCCTGCTCCTCTGGCAAGTTCAGAGCTGGGACAGCCCCCACCTTGTTCCATGTCAAACACGTCCACGGTCCTCATGAACTTGGGCTGCCGGTAGAGTCGTCCCTGCCGCAGGCCCCCGAGACTGAAGAGTTTGTCTTCTGTGGGCACGAAGCTGGAGAAGGCCCTTTTGTTGGGGATGTTGGGGAACTTGGTCCATGACCTGGTCTCTGTGTCAAAGACCTCGAAGGCGTTGATAGCATACTTGGACTGCCTTCCACCTGGGGCAGGGGAGATGGAAAGGAAAGGGTCAGCTTGGCTGACAGCACCGAGCCAACGGCAGCAGGAACCAGAGGAGCCTCCTAGGACAGGCTGAGAGCAAGCTGGCAGCTGATATGGTGTCCCCAGGTCTCAAGTCACCTGGATGAGGGCCTGCTGAGCCAGGTAACTTCTCACCCTTGCACTCCCTCTCCTTCAACTGCAGGTTCATGACAGGAAAACACTTCATTTTTCAATGCATCACACCCTCCGCTTCCCTCCACGCCGGCAGCAGTGGGTCGCTGGCACAGGAAGGTATTTAGTATGCACTGGTTTAATCAAGACAAATTCAGAGCAGAGCAGGGCTCAGGGCGCCTTTGCAATTCAGATGAGTTTGGTGCCCGTGCAATCTAGCAAGCCCCAGCCCCGCTGCCGAGCTCCTGATGGGGCAGCAGAGCCAGAGCAGCTGCCGGAGCAGCTACCAGCGCCGGAGATGCATATTATTCTTCCAGCCATCAGATGCAGATGAATACAGCTATTCTCAGCTCAGATGCTCAGCGTGCCTTTGAAGGCAGAGCCTGTGCTTGCTACCGGGCCCACAAACTGTTAGCCAGCAGCAAGCAAACCACAAAATACATCAAAGAACCTTTTCTGGTAACCCCTAAAGAGAGCCAGGGCCGTCTGGTGGTTTGAGCAATCAGGCCTCCTGATTTTTGATCCCGATGTGCCATTTGGCCACAAACTAACAGCAGCATTTCTCTGCCTTAGTTTCCCTTTCTGTAAGGCAAAACTAATGAAAATCATTCCCTGCAAAAGGCTTGGTCCAGCATTTCCCAGCTACAGCAGGTCTTTCCTCTGCCAAGAGCAGACCCGTCATGAAGCTGCATGGTAATTTGCTGATCTATAAATTGCATAGAAGTATTTTTACTCACTAGTTGGGTCCAAGGGCTTTTGGTGAAGACCCAGGACTGCAAATTGATCAGGCAAAGCCCAGCTGCACCCTCGACTGCCAGCAGCCACGGGTGGGCCTGGGACAGGGGAGGCCACTCGCCCGGCTCAGAGCTGCTGCAAGACCCGGGGTGTTCAGGGGTGCAGGGGCTCTCACGGGTGCTCGCTACGGAGCTGTGAATCCAAACCCAACACCAGCGCCACTCAAAACTGACAGCTGCAGTATTGGTATTTCTGAATGCATGAGAAAGCAGGCAGGGATGGAGAGGAGCGTTCCCAAAAGCTGCTTCCGAGGAGGTTTCTCAGTGCTCAGATCAAAGGAGCTGCTGCCCAAGGAGGAGGAGGAGGAGGCGGCGGCGGCAGGGCTGCTTCTTACCCAGCACGTAGATCTTGCTGCCTCGCAGGAAGGACATGGCAGCGTACCTGGGTGTGGGCATGGCCGCCAGTGACACCCAGATGTCCTTGAGCATGTCGTAGTGCTGCAGGTAGTTGTGCGGCCGCAGGTCAGATCCCATCCCACCAGCTGCATAGACTCTGTAGTCTGGACAGGGCCAAGAAGCAAAACAATCCCACAAAATTATTGTAGGAAAGCATCAGAAATACCCCCCGGCAAAAATGCACGTGGCATCGTGCGATGCGTTCGCTCCTACCCAAGTCCCTGTGCGCGTCCCGAGCTCCCATCCCCGGGCAGAGGGGAATGCACCGAGCTCCCGGGCCCCGCAGCAGCGCTGATGCTCTTCCCCCAGCCCCGCTCCCCCGTCCGGGGGCTGCTGCTCCTGGGCTCAGCTCCTGCTTCGCCCCACTGAGGTCTGGCACAGGATGGCAGCTCCACAACCCAGACCAGAAGGCTCAGAGCTGAGACAAGGCACGGAGGCTACTTGTCCCTCACCAGATCCCTCTCAGCTATATCCATCTCTGGCTAACAGCAAACCTGGCTCTCCAAAACAAAATCCTTCCTGCGCAGCACCCACATTATCTCTTTCAACAAGCACTTCATTCCACAGACGAGATTCAAGAGAGCAGCGACAGCAGCCTTGCCCTTGCAAGCAGCATTAGAAGGCAGCTGAAAAAGCAGAGACCAGCCTGCACGCTGCAAGGATTTGGGCAGCTATTTCTGTTCCTGGCCTCTCGCACCAAATTGACCCTGCTCTATCAGTCAGGCAAGCTTATACTCAGAGAGAAAAATCATCTCCGAGATGGTAAACATTATTTTTAAACATTCCTTGACAGTAGCTCTTAAACCCACTTAAGCAAACAAACCAAGCAGCTTTCAAAGAAGCTGCCTGGAGATTAGATTCATAATCCCAGGCACGGTGGGAAGCCGGCTGACCTCAGGCACGCTGCTTGGGAACACAGCTCCCAGCCCCAGGCTCTTCAAAGCATGGCAGAGCACGCTAAAGGAAATCAATGCTCCACATCTCTGCTTAGAAACTAAAAAATGAGATGGGCTGATAAGGCAGAGCCTCACGGGCATTTAACAAGCCCCACTTAAGGCAGCAGTTAAGCTTTTGGGGGGAGGGGAGCTACGCAGGAGCCCCCCGTAAGGCCAGCCGCTTCCCGTCCTTCTACAATGATTTGAGCCCATGCCCGTGAAGCTGACTCTCTCCTGGCTGGTTCTGCGTTTGGACCAGAGATGCCTCTTGGAACCAAAGCTATTCTGTGGCTCCGAGACCTTCACCTCTGGCTCCCCAGCTCAGCCAGGTCCTCCCAGCCTGGCTACGCTCAGCCAGCAGCCCCATTCCTATTTTTCCAGCGTCTGCAGCACACAAGGACCAGAATTTGCTACAAGAACCTGGAAAAGTTTGACTTCAGACCCTGATGCTCGACCCTGTCCAAAATACCCCCGGGTACCGGCACAGCCATGGCCCTTGTGGCTCCAGGGCTGATGATGCAGAGCAAACCCTGGGTTCATCTGCTTTCGGCTGCCTACAGGACAGTCATCTTTAGCAGGTGGAACATGACAAATACAAGGGATTCAACTTCTAGAAGCACAGAAAAGGTTTTGGAGAACAACGTAACCCCATGCCATCGCCCAGAAAGCTTTTGTGCCTGATGCATCAGACGATGCTACCCCTCCCCATCCCACCACCCCGCAGGCATCCCCTCCCTGCCCTGGAAGGACACAGCAAGAATTGAACCCTCCTTGCCTTTTGCCGTCACCGAGATGCCCATGGCTGCCTCTCTCAGCGAGTTCCTCTTCTTCCACTTGCCCTCATCTATGTTGTACATCTCCACTATCTTCAGCGGCATCTGATTCACCCCGACCCCTCCTATCACCATGATCCGCTTGCCCAAGGCGGCCACAGCCACCCCTGCCCGGGCCGTGGGCATGGGGGGCAGCGAGGTCCACTGGTCAGCCTCAGGGGAGTAGACCTCGAAGCAGTCCATGGGGACGCCGTTATCATCGCAGCCCCCGATGGCAAACACCTGCCCGCCAGCTTCCACCAGGGTCGAGGAGACCCTGCGGCCTGGGGCCGAGGTCCCGCGGCGGGCAGCCCCCAAAGCCACCGGTCCCCTCTGCCGCCCCCCCGGCACAGAGCAGCAGCGACCGGTACCTTTCATTGCGTCTCCATTAGTCCTGCAGTTCCAGATCTGCCTCCTGCAGAGAACAGTCCTAAAAATAAAACAAAAGACAGGGGGGTGGAAAAAAAGGCAAGGGGTGTGGGGGTGGGGGGGGAAGGCAAGAGAGGTTCGAGTCTGTTATCCTGTTTCCTGAGCATCCCCGCCCCCAAGCGACATTCAAACTGAGGAGGCTGCAAGGCGTCTGCTTACTTCCCCGGCTGTTTTCCTGCCTGCCGGGGAACTTTTCCTTCTGTCCTCCTTCGCCAACCCAATTCACTCCTCCTGACCCCTGCGTACACCCTCCTGCAAGCCCTGGGGAGCACCCGCTCCAGTAGCCCCGGGCTGGGAAAGGCAAAAGCCAGCACTCACCCCTCCAGCCCTGACCCAGGGGCTGCACCTTGGAGCCGTAAGGGATCCAGAGAGCAGCCCAGGATGGAGAGGCACGAGCTCTTGCTGGAAACCCATGGTTCTTGTCTCCCAGAACGGCCGCTAAGCATGCAGATGAGATTAATTAGTGCAGGAGGACAGAGAGAGGGCAAACCAAAAGGAACAAAGGCAGCGGCTTGCTCACTCGCCCAGCGTGGAATAAGGTGCGTTCTGCACTGAGCATCTCCACCTTCATGGTGTAACTGGGGATGTTTAACAACTGCCCTTAAAACAAAGCAAGATTTATCTGCACCCTTGCAGCCTCTCCCAGCACACACCGCCTGCACGCACACATCTGGAGAGAGGGCTGTAGGGTAGCACGAGCAGTTGCCAAAAAAGCCCAAAGGCGGCATACGCCTGGCTGAGCACTGCTCTGCTCCAGGGCTGCATCGTTCCCTTTTCTCCCGTGGGACAGACTCCCGAGGCTCTTCCCCGTGGATGCTAAGGTCCCACTGAGCCCCTGAAAAGAGCTCCCCTGGCAGCAGAGCCGGGCTGGCTGGCTCTGATTTTCTCTGGACCATAGTTTGGAAGTCCCTGGAGCAGAGGTTCACGCCCGGAGCTGCTCCCCTGCCTCCTGGCTGATGCCCAGCCCAGGGCCAGTGCCCCAGCCCGACTGCTGCTCGGGGTTATTTGTTCTGATACAGCGCTGAGGATGCGGGGTG
Source organism: Egretta garzetta (assembly GCF_000687185.1). Taxonomy (NCBI): domain Eukaryota; kingdom Metazoa; phylum Chordata; class Aves; order Pelecaniformes; family Ardeidae; genus Egretta; species Egretta garzetta. Next base: position 352,214 of record NW_009258264.1, read on the forward strand.
GGATGCAAAGAACCAAGTTGCTCTCTCCTATCTAAGATACCTAAGCACAAATAAAGCAACCAACTGTTATGGGCCTTGGGTTTCTTAGGGGGATGGACTCCCCTCTCTCCCAAAAAGGAGAACCAGACTTGTCTCCTGCTGCTTTATCTGGAGCAGAGAGTAAACAAGTCGGCTCTGCAAAACTCCCTGACCCAGGAACAGGTCACCCCCACACACACCCCACGGCCGTGCCCTGCCGCAGCACTTACTCCCCAGGTCTGACCACAGCCCTTCAGCTCTCCCAGCCCTCTGACAGCCGGAGCAGACAGAGCCTGTAGCTTAGCAACAGCCACCTACAGCCACCTTTCATCACCCATCACTTTGGATGATCTGGCTGGGTATCCTGATGCTTCCTGGGGACCACAGCATGGAGCAAAGATGCAGATGCCCCTGGAAGGGGAGAAACCTATGAGGAAAGGCTGAGGGAGCTGGGCTTGTTCAGCCTGAAGAAGAGAAGGCTGAGAGGGGACCTCATCAATACGTACAAATATCTTAAGGGTGGAAGTCATGAGGACGGAGCCAGACTCTGCAGTGGTTCCCAGCGACAGACAAGGGGCAATGGGTACAAACTGAGACATAAGAGGTTTCAGTTGAACATGAGGAAAAACTTTTTACTCTGAGGGTGACAGAGCACCGGAACAGGCTGCCCAGGGGGGCTGTGGAGTCTCCTTCTCTGGAGATATTCAAAGCCCACCTGGATTAAGTTCTGCGTAACATGCCCTAGGGAGAACCTGCTTGAGCAGGGGGGTGGGACTGGGTGATCTCCCGAGGTCCCTTCCAACCCTTGCCATACTGGGATTCCGTGATTCTGTGAACGCCAGGGCGCACCGGGCTGCACGCAGGGCAGAGGCACATGAACTGTTGCTACTCTACCCCAGGCTTATCTTGCATGTAGCATGCTGGGGACACCACATATTTCTCCTATAAATTCATGCCTGTTGTGTTCATCAGGTAAGCAGGGAGACAGAGGTGGCCCTCGGACCACAGCCAGGGCATTTGCTGTTATCTCAGACAGGTACCACACAGCATCCCCGCAAACCCCTCATCGGGACTGTAGCCCGCAGGGCCCATCTGAAGGGGACATCAGTTTCCACCATCCTGCTCGTTCCTACATCTCCTCTAAGTGTGTGAATTAAAGGAGGGTGATGGAAAAGTGTCAGTGAAACAGGTCTCAGACAACTTGACTGAGACCCATCAAAATCATAGAATCGTCTAGGTTGGAAAAGCCTAGGTTGGAAAAGCTCACCAAGCCCAACCATTCCCCTACCCCTGCCATCCCACCGCTAAACCCTGTCCCTAAGCACCGCGTCTGCCCGGCTTTTAAATCCCCCCAGGGATGGGGACTCGACCCCTGCCCTGGGCAGCCCCTTCCAGTGCTTGACAGCCCTTTCTGTGAAGAAATTTTTTCATGTACTTCGTGTACCAGCCTGAGCTGGCATGAAAACCAATCAGTCCAAGCAGGGCTGTTTATTTTAACTTATTCTCCCAACCGAATTTCCGTAGTCCACTAAACATCATTTATTGCCCAAAGAACGTGGTTAACAAACCCATAAACACTCCTCAGGCTGTAACCCTCCAGCAGCAGGACCCGGCACGGGCACATGCGCACATCCCCGGCACGGCGGGGGCCGCGGTACAAGGGAACACAAAGCAACAATAAAAAGCAGCAGCAGGTCAAGCCATGCTTTGCATCTTCCCAGCAGCTGAGGAGAAAGGGAGCAAACAAGGGACTGGATCCCCCTCCTCCCTTCGATCCCTTGTCATCTGCTGCACATCACCGCCCGCAGCTGGATCAGCCCAGGGATTTTTGCATTGGCAGCTTAAGCAGCTCTGGACAATCGCTTTCATGAATAATTTATTTTCTTTCCAGGTGAATTTTCGTGCATTGCCACCGACAAATTCAGTAAATTAAAAGAGCAGAGCCAGCTCCTATTTCCAGGAGGGTGACAGATTTGCATCCTGACCTCCAAGAAGTCATTTCCCTGCCCTGCGCCTCAATTTCTTCAACTATAAAGCGCGGCCCTGGGATGAGAAACAATCAGCATCACTCAAATGCCTGACAGAAGCAGAACCTCACGACTGGTGCCAGACAGCTTCTGTCATTAAGGCGATCCAAAGCTCGAGCATAGTTTTCTAAAATTGCCTAAAAATTCTTTTTCAACATAGTAGCACACAAAGCGTGATTCAAAGCGCTTGGAGTTGGCTGAGTATTTCTGTTTAGTGCCGGGCAGGGCCTTCATGAGAACAGGCAAAGCAAAGACCTGCAAATTCAGCCCAGCTGTGGTCCCAGGCAGCGGGAGCCAGCAGATCCAGAGGGCCAGCAGATCCAGAGGGCAGGGCCAGCACCCTCCGCAACAGCAATGCAAGGCTGAGCCTGAATTGAGCTGCCTTGGCACAGACGTAATTTGCTATTCTTCTCTTTCATGCTCTTTCAAGAAAATCAAGGTCAGCCTGAAACACCGTACCCACACCCTTTTCCTCTCCATCATCACCTGAATCTCACTGGGAAGCAATGCCGGCGCTGTGCCGTGGGAGCTGGGAGCTGCCAAAATGTGCTGACCAAACAACCCCACGCGCTGCAGCCATGTTCTCCTCCCAGGCAGAGGGAATTATCACTTAATTATACCAAACAAATTGGAAGCATTAACTTTTTTTTTCCCCCCTTAAATGGCGACATTAAAATCAAAATGAATGGTAATTGCTTTTCTATCAGAGGAGATGGCAGGCACGGTGCCCAGCCCTTACCCTTGCAGGACAGAACCCCTCGCTTTAAGGGCTCAGGGAGCAGCACAGCACCCACACCCCCACCCCCAGGGTCTTTGCCAAACTGTGATGGAGCATGGCTGGGCAGGGAGAGCCCCACGGCACCCACCGAGAGGGGGACAGGGCTCCAGTGGGAGAGGGGCTGTAGCACCCAAATGCTCCCTCCAAGGAGAGGCCATTCCTCACCCCGCAGGATACATCAGGCTCATTTTAGAGAGCTCCTGGTTTAGTGGCATTTATTACCTGCAGAGATTGGTGATTTATAACCGAGGGACGCTGGTGGGTATTAAAGTGGTAGAGGGGCTGAAGAGGGCAGAGAGCTCTCGGCGCTGCTGACCGCAGCTGCTTTCATAGAATCAGAGAATCGTTTAGGTTGGAAAAGACCTCTAAGATCATCAAATCCAACCACTTTCCTTCCTACCTCACCTCTGCCCGGGATTTAGAAGTTTTGCTGCTCCAGGTTTGAAATTCCCTCAGCCGCAGAGGACCAGCACACGGCCCAGCTGGAGCCGAAATCTCCGCCCTCCAGCCATCAGGGTGTGCTTTCGGCTGATGCACCACCCTAAATATTGCATTGCCACACCACTGCGCGAGCACAGAGTGAAAAGGGGTCCTATTTGCACCTCTCCAAACTGAAGGAAATGCAAAAAGGCCCCAGAAGATGAAAAGCTACTAGGAGACTCCCAGGTCTTCTATTTTTAATGCTCATGCTGAGGATATACTCCCCGAGACATCACTGCACACACCCCAGCCACGCTTATGCACAACACACACACACTCCCTCCAGGGAGGAGCTCAGGGCCAGAACCAGAGAGCCCCCTAACCCCCACCCAGCCCAAGGCAGATACAGCTCCTTACGAACTGATCCTGCACCACGTTTGTCCAACTTGCCCTGAAAAGCCTCCAGGACTTCTGCAGCCCCAACAGCAGTCACTGCTGTGCTTCGCAGAGCATCGCCCGCTCAAACCCCCCCTTCGGGAGCAGCGTTCGGTTCAGGGACACCGCAGAGATCCAGGAGACAGCCGTGCTCCTTCCCGGCATCCCATCCCAAGTTCGCTTGAGCCATATCCAGCTGACCCTCAGCTTCGCCACCTTCAGCAGTGCGACCCCAAATTTCCATCACCAGATCTGGGGACGGGTCAGACCCAGGATGCCCGTCACAGCCCCATCAGGAGCTGCGCTCCCAGAACACCACCGCTCCCTGTATCGTCTCCCACCTGCCAAACACCCACGCACGCGTTCCTCGCTGTCACCAGGAGCGGGTTAAAACAGAGACGCAGACAGCCAGCAGCCTGATAGAGAAGCCTATTAAAGGAACTACTCCTTTCAGAGAAAAAAAGCTCTTGTACTCACCTAAATGTCACGCCAGATAAGCACGGGGCAGTCCTGCCGTGTGCCAGCCAAGGTGAGAAAAGGGGCTGCAAAGCTGAGCTGAAGACAGCCTGACACGCAGCCAGCATCACCAGCCGGAGCGGTAACGATTCCCACTGCCCTGGGGACCGGCGTCACGGGAGAGGCAGGAACAGGGGCAACAACAGGCTGGGAATAGCACGCAAACACCGGGAAGAAATCACTGCTCCTGCTCCTCAGCACCCCGCAGGAGCGAGCAGCTTCATTTCAGCTCCGTCTTGGCTGCCTGCGCTCCGTTAAATAAAGAGCAGGGAGAGATGACACAGCACAGACTCGATGAAGACAGCTAAAAGGAGACGATTTGGTGCAGGGAAGCTGGTTCTGTCCCAAGGAATGGTCATGGTTCAAGGCCAGGAGGGGGGACATGGAGTGCAGATCCCCAGGAATTTCGCCCGCTGCCAAGGAGGGGGGGTCAGGGCACAGCCCAGTTCTCCCCTGCCTGCTTCTCTCTTCCCAGTGCAATTCCAGGTTACAGCAACGCTCGGGTGCTTTCCTGGTGCTGGAGCAGGGACCAGCCCCTGGGAAGCATCAGTCCCCTGTGGCTCAGCTCTTCTGCTCTTGGCGTGACCCCAGAGCATCCAACACCACCCGCCTGCTCCAAGGGGCAGAGACAGAGGAGGCGAGAGGTGCCAGGCAGGGGATGCCCGGGATGCTACGCATGAGGCCCTAGCCTCGGGCATTGTCCTGGTTTCTCTCCTGGCACCTTTGTACCTGCTCTCCCCAGAGCTGGGTGCTCAGTTCACCCACCCAGGGAAGCTGCTTGCTCCCAGGTCAACTGGGAACGGGGCAGGTAGGGACCCCACATCTGCCCCTCCTCAAAAACCCGAAGGTAATACCTGCAGCTGGAGCCATTGATATCACAGAAACACCCCATTTTGGCTAGAATCCAGGAATTTGTCAAAACAGAAAACAGCAAGTGATGAGAAAGGAGGGTAAACACGGTGGTAATTTTCTTTATGCTGTTTTCACCTGCGCTGGAAGTTACCGCGATACACAGCACATCTCAAATAACACACGGAAAAGTTTCAGATGTGGGAGCAGCACCTAAACATCGCCATTAATCATTGTAATTGAAGTGAGCTGCTTTTCCTCCTAGCAGCACACAAATGTCGTAGTGTAACTACGCTTTGCACTGTCAGATAAACATTAGCACAGCGTGAAGAGGCCCTGTACCCATGGGCTCAGGTACCAGCCTTTGCTGTTAAAAAAAAAAAATTTAAAAATGCATCCTTATTTCAAAGACAGAGCCAAGAAACAACATTCACATGGACAGATTTTTCCAGGAAGCTCTAAGTCCACGTTTCCCCCCACTCAGCACCCAGAAGGGAGCCATAAATCCCTCCTGCTCCAGGGACAGGGCTCCCTCCTCTGCCACCCAGCGAAGAGCAGATTTCCAGAGGAGCCCAGCACCTCAAACACCCTTTGTACAATAGTCCAGAGAGCTCAGCACCCCCACAGCCACGGCTCTCTTCAAACCCTCACCACTTACTCAAGGTTCTTAGGGGGATCAGGGTCTTTGGAAGAGTCTGGCACCTTCATAATGCCCCCAGCACAGCAGAAGCCTGAGCTCCCGTCCCAAACTCTCACTCTCATTCCTTGGTGATGCTCAGAACAAGATAGTAACAGCCTTTCTATAATCTTCGACTACTACACAGTCCTAGCCCACAAGGGCACGTAATACCAAGCCTAGGTTTTCAAGTAACTCCAACTTTCAAGCAGAAAAGGCTTTAAAAAAGCCTTTGAAAATTGGGGACTCCGGTGCCTTTACTTGTCCCTTGCTCAAACCCTGGCAGCTGAGGCTTTAAACAGAACATGCATGAAATTTTCAGTATGGTATTTCTGACCTCTCCTCACACTGAATTGAGTTTCCTTGCCATAGTAACAGCTCCCCAGAAAAATAACAACAAAAAAAAATCCACTCATTCCCTGCCTTTCTCTGCAAATTACCCAGCTGGCAAGAGAGTCTTTAGTTATAAGGAAAGAGAAAACACATTGCAATTGTAAGAGAATTAATTGTACCAAGCAAAGAAAAAGCAGCAGCACTCACAAGCAGCTCCTTTCACTCCTTCTGTTCCTGAGCATCTTTCTTTGCAGGCATACGTAGGTGCAGCTTGAACGACCCAGCCCCCCCTTACCAGTCCCTTGAGATCATTTTCAGGCTCATCATGCCAAATGCAATTTCCTGAGGTTGCTAATAGAAGGAAGGCAGAGAGGTCATGGAAGGAAATATTCCACAGCTAACAGCACGGCTCTCGTGCATCAGAAGGATGCCAGGAGCTTTAGCAGGCTACAGGACGGGGAGAAAAGAGGTTTCCTTTTTTGGCACTCAGCGCAGGGAAAGAAAAAAACATCCTTTTTTCCTGGGTGGGCTGAAGAATCAGCAGAACAAGGTAAGCTTTATTCCCATCGCAGTTTGTCTCAAGAGTTATAATTCCATCAAGAGAAACGATACCCCACCCAAAGGGTGCCCCTTCCCGGGTCCAGCCCCCAGCAGCATCCTGCACCTCCTCCCCTCACCCAAGGGCTGCCCCTGTGCTCTGCACCGACGGCTTCTCTTTTGCACGGGTCAAATACACAAAGTCTTTTTCAAGCCCTGCAGTCTCACTGGTTACAATCATAAAGCTCTACCCTGTATTTAGGCTGCATCCCTCCCGAGGGAATGGAAAGAGCTTGGGCCAGGGCTGAGCTGGGGGTAGCTCAGGGCACACCCCCATCGCTGCCGGCTGCCTGAGCTGCCAGGGCCTGGCCTGAAAAAAACCTCCTCCAAAGCATCCCCCCCCCAGTAACCCGCTGACCTCCAGCGAGAAACTCCCTCCCTCCTGCCGGGAGAGCTCGGAAAGCACGGATGTACTCACAGCTCCCGGGAAGCTGCTGCGGGTCCAGGTGGAGCATGGCTCTATGCTAGAAACGCTCCTCAACTTCAACACCCAAATCCTCGGTGCCCGCCGAGCATCCCCCTCTTCCTCAGCTCCCCCCCGTCCCTCCCTACATCCCGCAGCGCTGGCGAGGGGGACGCGAGCGGCGACAGGAGCAGCCAGCCAGGGCTGGGAGGGCTGCGTGGGAGGATAAAAAAAAAAAAAAAAATTCAGCATAAATCCAGCAGGCCTAATCTTCACCCTCCCAGAGATGTAGGACAATTAGGAGGGAGATTGTTTCCCCATCTGGTCTTTTCCTCGGTGCCGGCAGCCAGGGGTGTGCATGTGTGCGTGCGTGTGTACACACGGCGTTACCAGACCCATACTTAAGCCTTTTATGGCTCCCCACGCTTGCACAGGATGTTCTGTAGCAGCGGCTCCCCCCTGCCTGCCCTCCCCCGCCTGCACAAACAAAACTAGGAAAGGGAGACAGACAGACAAAAATAGGAACTGAAAAGTAGGAGCTGCCTCGGAGAGGAGGGAGAGACCCAAACGTGCTGCTGCGGCGTTCCCGGTCTGCAGCAGGATCCGCTGCGGGAAGGGCTGGGGGTCTGCCCCAGGCTGGGTCCCAGTTGGGGCTGGGGAGAGAGCCCAGCACCAGTGAGCCCGTCGGATGGACACACACCCACACCCCAGTAAGGAGGGGGTTCAGACAGCAGCAACCCCAGAGCTCCAGACATCCCATGGAGAGCACGTTTTGCACTGGTAGCCTTAGGACACAGGGCCCTTCAAGCCCTGGTCTTCTCCGGGGAAGATGTTTCCCAGCCTGCTGCTTGGCTTTCACTTCCCTGACCTGCTTCTCTACTCTTCTCCTAAAGGTGTTGCACAATAACTTTGCAGAAAAATAATTTCTAAGCAAAAGCTGAGAGAAAGAGCCTTTCAATGCATCTTCCATTGAGCTTCAGAGCTCCTCCCCAGAGACACATTTGCAGTTCAGCCCAGCAGCTGTTTCTAATCCTTCAGGAATCCCCTGAGCCCTGAAAGTCCCCGACACCCCCAGGGATTTCTGCTCCTTTCAGCATTGTGTTCGTACAGCTTTTCCCCACCGGCGCAGAGCTGAGCACGCACGACTTGGGGCATAGCTGGTACCCGTGCAGCAACATCAGGTGCTTGAGCACTCAACAGCCTTTGAACCTGCAGCTTCCAGAGCTAAAAGGGCCTCGTGTTTTCATCTCAGAGCGACTCGCTTCGCTGGTGGCCACTTTCCTGCAGCCTGGGCCAGTGACAGGCTCCAGAAGAGGTTTCAGGTTCAGCCCTGGCTTGCAAAAGCCCCTTGGTGTTGACCCCGACTCAGGCCCATAACGATCCAGACGGGGTTTATTCTTACCCTTAGCTCATGCTGGTTGCAAAAGGAACTATTTTAAAGCAGCTCTGGCCATAAAATAAGAAAAATGAGGAAATCAAGAAGAACTTGAGTCAAATGACTCTACATAAAGCAAATTCTCATCCCTTACCAGCTATTTTCATCTCCTGTTAGCTTTCCGGTGGGAGGATTCAATTTGCATTTAAATAAAAACCTCAACTGCAGGGCCGATCTAACATTAAGATGTTCATTACAAAGGCATTCACCTCTTAAGAAATTTTAAAAGACCCCATCAAACTGAATTTTAACAGGGGGGCTATTAGCAGTCTGGCATTTTTGGGCAGTTAGTATTTTTAAGTTGTTATTATTATTTACCAGACTGTTTACAGAGGCATCCAGGCAGCTCTGAACGAAGGTTTCCAGCAAGCTTGCAAGCTCCCTGCTTACAGCCCAGGAGGTAAAAAGAAATATCACGGAAGGTCTTCTCAAACCACAGGGGAGCTGAGTGCAGAAAGCTCAGTTTGCTGGGGGCATGGGGAAGGGGAGGCCACTGCGGGCCGGCTGGTGGGCCAAGCTGGTGCTCAAGCCACAGGGTTGGCAGCTCCTCTCCATCCCCACGTTAAACCATGGGGCTGCCATGCTGGGCTCAAAGCTGCCCAGCAATGGGCAAGCGGTAGGGATGATGGGGCCGGGGCCGTGGCAGACTATGGCTGACCCTTGCAATCGTATTACACAGCAGTTCCAGTTTTAAAACTGGTGGCAAAATGCAGTTTACAAAACCCACAGAAACACAACAGCAGGTTGGTGTTCCAAATGATTTGGGAGCTCCTGCTCCATGGCCTGGGGTCTAAACAGGACCTTAGGTCAGGACACTGGGTTTGGTCCCAGGTGGATTTTTGGTTTGGTGGTTTTGATTTTTTTGGTTTTGCATGTGGGGTTGTTTTTTTTTTTTTTTGGTTGGTTGGTTTTGGTTTTTTTACATTGCTCTTTGATCTTGAGCCCTTTATCTCCTTTTCATTTTCCTGCCTGCTTTTTGTCTGCCCGTTTCACCTTCTTTCTTCGCGCCTGCGGTTGGGCTCCCCGCGCTGTGTGTACAGCACCTGGTGAGCGGGGTTCTGGGGTCAGCCAGGGCCTCGGGCTGGATGCAAACTGTGATGGATTGTGATAAAATAGGGAGGGGAGATGGCAACACAGAGCAGGGCCCTGGTAGAGCTCTGCCAGGAAGCCTTGATAATCCTTGTCCTTGTAGTCCAACGTATTGGATGCTAATAACTTATTAAAACAAATACTCTTTCATCTGCATACGCATTTAATTCACCCAATTAAAAACAAAACAAGGAAGTAAACCCAAAAGCCCCCTTCATGACCTTTCACTTGCCAGCATCGCTTCTTAGATCAATGCAGGCAGCCTTACCTTCCCACGACGAACAGTCTGCACCATGTCAACACCTGCAGAAGAGAAACAAGAGATGAAGGCAGGGGAAGAGGGAGGGTTTAAATTGGATAAAAGGACAGAGACAGGTATAGCAGCTTGGCCATAAAGCCCCAGGTGTTCAGTCCCTGACTGCCTGGTGGATGAGTCAGACCTGATGGGCTGGAAAATACCGTCTGGGATGGACGGGGCTCATGCACTGCGCTGCAGAGACCCGAGCCCTCGGACAAAGGCAGGCGTTGGCTTTGCTGGGTGGATGCTTTTTAAAGGGTGCAAGTTGCACAGGGCTATGCCCCAGTGGCCAGCAAGCCCTTCCCACAGCACAGGGCGTGTGCTGGGAAGGAGGGAGGGATGCACTGTGCTACCCACCAACAGCTGGGGAACAAAGCCATCAGTGGGAGGAAAATGGAGTTTACCTTCCTCCCGCTGGCATCTTCTCCTGGCAGTGTCTTGCTCGCCACATAAGGAGACCTCTCAGGATACCTTGAACTTGTAGGACAAGGAAGGCCCAGGGACACTCCAGATTTGTGCCTTGAAAAGGGAAACAACAACTTTTCCAGGCTGCTTAGAAATGGTAAAGGAGGTGTCACTGTTAAGGGAGGGGGGGGAAATAGTCCTGAAAACCTGTAGCAGCTTCCTGCAATTCAACATCTGTTTCCATGGGAACAGCAGGAGAGTTGCAGGAATTCCTACAAATTACACAAATAAGCCAAACAATAACATTTTATTTTCCTCTTTCTTACCTGCATCACTTCAGGTGGAGTCAACTCAACCCAACGAGCACTCTTGACCAGGCTGCTTCTCCCAAACATTTGGGAAAGGCACACTGAACTGCAGCAAGCAGGCCAGGAGGTAAGAAAATAGGGGGGGGGAAAGCAGCAAAAAGCACCCACAGAACCCCAGGAAAAGACTTTTCTTTTAGAAGAGATCAGGATCTTATAGAAAAAAAGGGGAAAAACACACAAGAGGACCCAGACCTGCCTGTGCACAGGTTGGTGCCAGCCATGGGAGACCGTGCTTTGGCAGAAGCAGTAGAGAGCAATACGGGGAGACTAGAGACAGTGTTCAGTCCTGCCCTGTCATTTCTTCCAGAGATTTGGCAACCTGACAGTTAATTAACTAGTTAATTAATTAATTCTCCCTCCTGCAGGGCCCCGAGCTGGTTACAGTGCAGATAGTCACCTTAATACATGGAGACAGGAGCAGAGAGCTTCGGGATCTCTCAATCAGAATATTTAACCCAGGGGGAGAAGTCCACCAGCTGTGTCTGCCCATTTGACAAACACAGAGAGACATCATTTCAGGGCAGACAGGCACCTCAAAGAGACAGTTGCTGGGGAAAAAAACCAAACAACTAAAACACAATAAAGCCCCACATGCACAGTACCATTCTTCAAAATGAACTACAGTGATCAGAAATTTCAGCAGCAGCATGGAAGAGCTTTAAGCCGTCCAGCTAGTTGGGCTATGGATGCATCTGGCTTTGCATGCTTTTTATAAAAACAAAGCATAAATCCATGTTTATATACAACTGGAGGAAAAAAAAAAAGCTGTTTGTTCCCAGGAAGAGGGGTTTATGCAAGACATAGCAGGGCTGGGAACAGCTGATCTCCACGTACAGTCACCAGAATAATAAACCTCTGAAATAAAGCCATGGTTTGCTGGTATCACAAGCTGCATCTCTTCTGTCTTCTCTAAGAGAGCGCCTGTTATACCAGAAGATCCTATCTGCCTTCCTGAGCGGTCCTACAAGAGTCAATGTATTCCAGTGCAGGGTACAAAGTGCCTTGGGTTTTCCACAGACCACGTCTAGCTCTAAGAAAGAGCTGAATGCCTGAGCAAGAAAAGGGACTTTGAACAGCGGCGTTTTGTTCTCTAGTCTTCAAAGGCAGCGAGGGTTAATCATTCACGGACCAGACAGCAATAAGAGACAAGAGCAGACTGTGTAAAGAATGGATTTGAAAGGGGAATGTCGGTAAAAACCATCAGTGTATAATTCTCATTTTCTATAAAAGAAATATTTTAATAGATTTTGGTGAATTAACTCCTAATCTGCCCCAAAATTTTTCATTTAAACTGCAGAGAACATTGTTTTTCTTTCCTTTGGGGGTTAAACATTAAAGCATTTTGTGTTTTATGAAGAAAAAAAGACCAGTCTGAAAGTGAAATACTTTCAGAAGTCAAGTTGCTTTGTTGCAAAGGTTGCCATAATGAAACACTTCCTTTTCTCCAAATCTGTCTTTCTCCTGTTTTGCTGATCCCCAAAGCTAACTTCATGGGCAAACCTATCAATCTGTAACAATGTCTTTTTGCCCAGTTCTCCCAGGATTAAGAAGTTCTAGTTTTGGCTTTGTCACATCAGGCTTTTATGAGGAGCGACCAACCCCCTCCGTGTGTC
>NW_009258264.1:364709-380100 GCF_000687185.1 Egretta garzetta
AGAGCGACTCGCTTCGCTGTTGGCCACTTTCCTGCAGCCTGGGCCAGTGACAGGCTCCAGAAGAGGTTTCAGGTTCAGCCCTGGCTTGCAAAAGCCCCTTGGTGTTGACCCCGACTCAGGCCCATAACGATCCAGACGGGGTTTATTCTTACCCTTAGCTCATGCTGGTTGCAAAAGGAACTATTTTAAAGCAGCTCTGGCCATAAAATAAGAAAAATGAGGAAATCAAGAAGAACTTGAGTCAAATGACTCTACATAAAGCAAATTCTCATCCCTTACCAGCTATTTTCATCTCCTGTTAGCTTTCCGGTGGGAGGATTCAATTTGCATTTAAATAAAAACCTCAACTGCAGGGCCGATCTAACATTAAGATGTTCATTACAAAGGCATTCACCTCTTAAGAAATTTTAAAAGACCCCATCAAACTGAATTTTAACAGGGGGGCTATTAGCAGTCTGGCATTTTTGGGCAGTTAGTATTTTTAAGTTGTTATTATTATTTACCAGACTGTTTACAGAGGCATCCAGGCAGCTCTGAACGAAGGTTTCCAGCAAGCTTGCAAGCTCCCTGCTTACAGCCCAGGAGGTAAAAAGAAATATCACGGAAGGTCTTCTCAAACCACAGGGGAGCTGAGTGCAGAAAGCTCAGTTTGCTGGGGGCATGGGGAAGGGGAGGCCACTGCGGGCCGGCTGGTGGGCCAAGCTGGTGCTCAAGCCACAGGGTTGGCAGCTCCTCTCCATCCCCACGTTAAACCATGGGGCTGCCATGCTGGGCTCAAAGCTGCCCAGCAATGGGCAAGCGGTAGGGATGATGGGGCCGGGGCCGTGGCAGACTATGGCTGACCCTTGCAATCGTATTACACAGCAGTTCCAGTTTTAAAACTGGTGGCAAAATGCAGTTTACAAAACCCACAGAAACACAACAGCAGGTTGGTGTTCCAAATGATTTGGGAGCTCCTGCTCCATGGCCTGGGGTCTAAACAGGACCTTAGGTCAGGACACTGGGTTTGGTCCCAGGTGGATTTTTGGTTTGGTGGTTTTGATTTTTTTGGTTTTGCATGTGGGGTTGTTTTTTTTTTTTTTGGTTGGTTGGTTTTGGTTTTTTTACATTGCTCTTTGATCTTGAGCCCTTTATCTCCTTTTCATTTTCCTGCCTGCTTTTTGTCTGCCCGTTTCACCTTCTTTCTTCGCGCCTGCGGTTGGGCTCCCCGCGCTGTGTGTACAGCACCTGGTGAGCGGGGTTCTGGGGTCAGCCAGGGCCTCGGGCTGGATGCAAACTGTGATGGATTGTGATAAAATAGGGAGGGGAGATGGCAACACAGAGCAGGGCCCTGGTAGAGCTCTGCCAGGAAGCCTTGATAATCCTTGTCCTTGTAGTCCAACGTATTGGATGCTAATAACTTATTAAAACAAATACTCTTTCATCTGCATACGCATTTAATTCACCCAATTAAAAACAAAACAAGGAAGTAAACCCAAAAGCCCCCTTCATGACCTTTCACTTGCCAGCATCGCTTCTTAGATCAATGCAGGCAGCCTTACCTTCCCACGACGAACAGTCTGCACCATGTCAACACCTGCAGAAGAGAAACAAGAGATGAAGGCAGGGGAAGAGGGAGGGTTTAAATTGGATAAAAGGACAGAGACAGGTATAGCAGCTTGGCCATAAAGCCCCAGGTGTTCAGTCCCTGACTGCCTGGTGGATGAGTCAGACCTGATGGGCTGGAAAATACCGTCTGGGATGGACGGGGCTCATGCACTGCGCTGCAGAGACCCGAGCCCTCGGACAAAGGCAGGCGTTGGCTTTGCTGGGTGGATGCTTTTTAAAGGGTGCAAGTTGCACAGGGCTATGCCCCAGTGGCCAGCAAGCCCTTCCCACAGCACAGGGCGTGTGCTGGGAAGGAGGGAGGGATGCACTGTGCTACCCACCAACAGCTGGGGAACAAAGCCATCAGTGGGAGGAAAATGGAGTTTACCTTCCTCCCGCTGGCATCTTCTCCTGGCAGTGTCTTGCTCGCCACATAAGGAGACCTCTCAGGATACCTTGAACTTGTAGGACAAGGAAGGCCCAGGGACACTCCAGATTTGTGCCTTGAAAAGGGAAACAACAACTTTTCCAGGCTGCTTAGAAATGGTAAAGGAGGTGTCACTGTTAAGGGAGGGGGGGGAAATAGTCCTGAAAACCTGTAGCAGCTTCCTGCAATTCAACATCTGTTTCCATGGGAACAGCAGGAGAGTTGCAGGAATTCCTACAAATTACACAAATAAGCCAAACAATAACATTTTATTTTCCTCTTTCTTACCTGCATCACTTCAGGTGGAGTCAACTCAACCCAACGAGCACTCTTGACCAGGCTGCTTCTCCCAAACATTTGGGAAAGGCACATTGAACTGCAGCAAGCAGGCCAGGAGGTAAGAAAATAGGGGGGGAAGCAGCAAAAAGCACCCACAGAACCCCAAGAAAAGACTTTTCTTTTAGAAGAGATCAGGATCTTATAGAAAAAAAGGGGAAAAACACACAAGAGGACCCAGACCTGCCTGTGCACAGGTTGGTGGCCGCCATCTGAACTGCAGCAAGCAGGCCAGGAGGTAAGAAAATAGGGGGGGGGAAAGCAGCAAAAAGCACCCACAGAACCCCAGGAAAAGACTTTTCTTTTAGAAGAGATCAGGATCTTATAGAAAAAAAGGGGAAAAACACACAAGAGGACCCAGACCTGCCTGTGCACAGGTTGGTGCCAGCCATGGGAGACCGTGCTTTGGCAGAAGCAGTAGAGAGCAATGCGGGGAGACTAGAGACAGTGTTCAGTCCTGCCCTGTCATTTCTTCCAGAGATTTGGCAACCTGACAGTTAATTAACTAGTTAATTAATTAATTCTCCCTCCTGCAGGGCCCCGAGCTGGTTACAGTGCAGATAGTCACCTTAATACATGGAGACAGGAGCAGAGAGCTTCGGGATCTCTCAATCAGAATATTTAACCCAGGGGGAGAAGTCCACCAGCTGTGTCTGCCCATTTGACAAACACAGAGAGACATCATTTCAGGGCAGACAGGCACCTCAAAGAGACAGTTGCTGGGGAAAAAAACCAAACAACTAAAACACAATAAAGCCCCACATGCACAGTACCATTCAAAATGAGCTACAGTTATCAGAAATTTCAGCAGCAGCATGGAAGAGCTTTAAGCCGTCCAGCTAGTTGGGCTATGGATGCATCTGGCTTTGCATGCTTTTTATAAAAACAAAGCATAAATCCATGTTTATATACAACTGGAGGAAAAAAAAAAGCTGTTTGTTCCCAGGAAGAGGGGTTTATGCAAGACATAGCAGGGCTGGGAACAGCTGATCTCCACGTACAGTCACCAGAATAATAAACCTCTGAAATAAAGCCATGGTTTGCTGGTATCACAAGCTGCATCTCTTCTGTCTTCTCTAAGAGAGCGCCTGTTATACCAGAAGATCCTATCTGCCTTCCTGAGCGGTCCTACAAGAGTCAATGTATTCCAGTGCAGGGTACAAAGTGCCTTGGGTTTTCCACAGACCACGTCTAGCTCTAAGAAAGAGCTGAATGCCTGAGCAAGAAAAGGGACTTTGAACAGCGGCGTTTTGTTCTCTAGTCTTCAAAGGCAGCGAGGGTTAATCATTCACGGACCAGACAGCAATAAGAGACAAGAGCAGACTGTGTAAAGAATGGATTTGAAAGGGGAATGTCGGTAAAAACCATCAGTGTATAATTCTCATTTTCTATAAAAGAAATATTTTAATAGATTTTGGTGAATTAACTCCTAATCTGCCCCAAAATTTTTCATTTAAACTGCAGAGAACATTGTTTTTCTTTCCTTTGGGGGTTAAACATTAAAGCATTTTGTGTTTTATGAAGAAAAAAAGACCAGTCTGAAAGTGAAATACTTTCAGAAGTCAAGTTGCTTTGTTGCAAAGGTTGCCATAATGAAACACTTCCTTTTCTCCAAATCTGTCTTTCTCCTGTTTTGCTGATCCCCAAAGCTAACTTCATGGGCAAACCTATCAATCTGTAACAATGTCTTTTTGCCCAGTTCTCCCAGGATTAAGAAGTTCTAGTTTTGGCTTTGTCACATCAGGCTTTTATGAGGAGCGACCAAACCCCTCCGTGTGTCCATCCACAGGAATTCATTTCCAGCTGGGCTGGACCATGGGGCAAGCACCCCCGACCAGCATCTCCCTTATAGACTCCCCTGCTCCGTGTAGACTGGCTGCCAAACTGCTGCTGCACCTGCAAGATCTTAAGCGTGGTTGCACATAGCTGAAGGCCAGGCAAGCCAAGGGAAGCGATGAGCAGATCCTGAGCTGCTCAGATCGCTGCAACGGCAGAGAAAAACCATCCCCAGGCAGGGCAAGGCAAATGCAAATGTCTCACCCTTCTGTCCATCTCATCTTCTGTAGCTTCCACTCTCCAGACATCTCCCAGCCCTTGCTGCTGCCCATCCTGGGGTGTCTCCGAGAATACAGAGATGTGTTACAGGAAAGTTGATTATAATTGACCTCAGCACTACAGCACTTCTGCTACTCCCCATTTAGCATCCATTTTGCTGTCATTACCCTCCCAGAGCTATTTCTGCCAAGCATAGATCCTTGCTGACAGGTCTCTAGCAGAGAAGGCTGCAGCGCATAAAATTAGAGACATGGGGGAGACAGCTTCTGATAGCAACCTGCCAGCCCCCGGCGGGGAAGGCGCGAGGGGCCCCGGCTCACCCTAGGTGCAGGGGTTAGCTGTTAGCGGGAGGAGGTGGGTGGTAATGGGGTGTCAGTTCATCAGTCATCCTGGCCAAGCTTTCAAGGGAACTTAAAGGAGGGTAAGAGGGGCTGGGGCAAGTGAGAAGCGAGATGGTTCAGGCGAGAAGAAAAAACTGCAGAACAGTAATCAGAGCAAGTATTTTCTCTGCTGGCATCTGAGAGGGGTGGCAAGTCCTGTTCTCCTTTAGATCCAGAGATGCTGCACACAGAGGGCACAAATCCCCGTGAATGATGCGCTCCTGAAATCACACCCTACTGGAGGGTTTTTTTTTTTATGGGGAAGAATGGAAATAATGGTGGTTTTCTACCTCCTAGATAAAAAGAAAATCCCAGACCAAACCATTTAACTTAAATCCCTCTTTCAGGCCAAGATCTTCTAAGCTCAGTTTTAAGTATCACCATCTTCCCTCAGCAAACAATGCCACAGGCAGATTTCATCCTAAGTGCCAACAATTGGAACTGGGTTAAGACACACAGCAGCCCCCACCCCAATCCCACGGGCACACAAGCAACCCTTGCCAGGTTTAGCGATCTGGCAGCTCCTACCAGCACATGACCCATTAGTGCACATCACATTCATCGTGAGGACTCGCAGCCCTGCCACACAGGTCTAAAAGGAAAGGCTATCAGTGTTCACGGGCACCACCACTCCATTAAACACAAACCTTCTATGGTTAAGCCTACTGTAACGTCTGAATTTCCAAGTGCTGAGAGTTTCAGTGAGAGGCAGCGAGCCATTCCTACAATGCATGGTTGCTTCCCAAGGAGGGGGGGGGGGTGTGAAGCCTTCAGCAAGTCCAGAAAAGCAGCACCCTCTTTCTTCTTTAAATTCTCAGATACAGCACGAGCTACCTGAGATCGCACAGAGCTGAGCTAGATTTGTTTGCCAATTCAATTGATCTCATACACTGCAGGCTCAACAGCAAACATCTGTGACCCCTGGCATTAAGCGGGGCCAGCATTGATGGTGATGTTTTGCTTCCATCCGCTGGGAAACCAGTGCAAACTACAGACACAGCAGGGCTGGGAGCTCTGTGAGGTCCATCATTACAAATCTTATTGTGACCTCTTAAATCGCAGTATGCTGCAAGTGTAAAATAATTTTACATCCAAAAAAAAAAAATCAACCCAATCTCCTAACACAATGCTTTGCCTCCACACTAGTTTTAGAGAACAGCTAATAACTTCATTACCTCTGTCAAAATAAAGTGGATCCAGACCTCACATTTGCCAACTAAAAGCAGACAAAGTCTGTAACCTCTGGGGAGGCCGCGCTGTCCTCTCCCCTGCGTCTTCCCAACAGCAAATACAGCCAAACCCAGCAGGAAGAGCTGCTCTAATGAGAGGCTGTAGGAAATACGAGCACCCAGCTAGAAGAGGGCAAGAGGCCCTTCAACATCTGTTTTTCCAAATGAATTAGTGGATCTGTTTTCTAGATGGCAGAGTATGCTGTCCGTGTCGGGGTTTACTTACAAATGGCTGTATTTGGGAGTGCCCTGCTGCATCACATGGTGGCCCATGGCTTTATCACCAGCAGTCTCAGTGCAGTCCTTGAGATCCCCTTTTGCACACAGCAGGCAAGAACGCAGCAGCACTGCATCCTTATTTTCTTATCTTGCATCTTAGCTACTCCTGTTAGCCGAGAAAACATTTAATTATCACATACGTTAAAGATGAGCCCCCCAAAAAATAAGTACTTCCTTTAATTATCATTTTCAGTGGCTGGGAGTGCAGCTAACTGGGAGCAGGGACGTGAGGTGGGGTGGAATGGGGCACAGCCTGCCTTCTCCCTGTGCAGACAATACCTCCATGGTGTTTGTTTATTTGTTTTGCTGATCAGTTCAATAAAGTGAACAAGCACAATATGTGCTAAGCTCACTCCCCGGGGAAGGACGATCGGTTCCTACTCCATTCTGGCAAGATCGCTATGCTGCCTTACTCAGAGGAGTCTTGGCACAAACCGAACTTCTCTGGGGGTGGAGGAAGCTGTTTGTGTCTCCCATTTTCAGTTGAGGAACACATTTTTAATCCAAATCCAATATTAATGAGACTTACAGCTCAGTACAACTTACTTGAAGAAGGTCAGGCAGTAACAGGGAGCCGGTACCACCACCTGAGGCTGGCAAGAAACCAGGAATAATTGACATTTTCAGCAAACCCAGCAAGCCTGCCTCCTGTGCTCCACCAGAGCCAGAGTAGGAGTTGCTTTTCCAAGCATGGTTTATGAAGCTGCAGCACCTGATGTGCCCAGGAGCCTGGTCTAATTCGCAATCACTTTTTTTTTAATTAAGGTAAGTGATTAGGAACATTTGCCTTCTAATCATTTATATCAATGACCCAATAAAACAGCTTTGGGCAGTAACATACTTATTTCATATAACATAGCAGAACAACACATGTCCTTCAACACAAGCACACGCATCCTTAGTGTGTTGAACAGCAGGAGATTAATCTTTTGTTATCCATTGCCAGGAGGATTTCAAAAATCCTCATCCCTGGAGCCAACACTTTGCCACCCTCAACTGAAAGGAGGGACTAGAATAATTCACTGAATTCAGGATAGAAAAACAAAACCAGAAAAAATAAGATGTTGGGTACCCCCCAGTGACCTCCAGATGAGATAGCTGATGCTAAGGAGGAAGAATTCCACTGCATTTCATATAAGTTCAGATGAGAGGAATAAATAACAACTTCATTTCCCAATAAGACCAAGGCTCTGAAGTTAGTTAGGAGGAATGGCGGGACTACACAGCCCTTCTCCACCCTGAGTAACCAGATCAAAGCTGCCACACATCAGCTGGATCATTCAAGACAAGGTTTTGCAGAGGCAGTGCAAGATGGCTAGGCAGAGTGGGGGCACAGCAGCAGCAAAGAGCAAAGCCTTGAAGTGTGAAGTAGAACTGACGGAGTCTATTGTTACTTAACAGGGAAGCAATGGTATTTACACAGCAATTTGAAGCAGCTAAAACTTATTTTCCTATGAATGCAACATCAAGTAAAAACACAGCACATTCCAGCTTTCATCGCATTTGCTAAACTGGAAAATGAACTTCACAAAGCAGGAAACATCTGAGATTAGAGAGCTAACACCACACCTTGGTGGAAAGCCAGCTACCTTAATTCCACTTAGACTGTTACAGGAATCAAACTCCTCTTTCTCATTTATTACTAATTATCCTACTTGGAAAAAAGAGGTAACCTCTCACCACGTATTAAAGCCATCGCCAAGACTTGAGGTACAGATGGCAAAGCGCACACATCTTAATGATGAAGCTAAATGTCTTAGAAGTTAAAGAAAACCATTCAGTATCTCACACCCCTAGCTTACCACATTATGACGAATTGCACAGGGAGGATTTTCCTCCTAAACCAAACACTGTCAAATCTAAAGACACAAAACTTACTTTCTTGGCAAAGTAGGCACAGACAGGAGAAGCACTTTTAAATCAGCACTTTTAAAATCAATGCCTTCAGCAATTTTAGTGTGCTACGGTGCTCTTCTTCAGATTACATACCAGGCTCAAAGTTCTCCATTTCTCCTGTGAAGATACTAAAAGGCTTCAGCTTGATCTTAACCCGTAAGTCATTTAAGCATCATGATTTAAGAGAACATTACACACAAAATTATGTCCTCTTCAGATGAAGAGCAGCAGGCCAACAACGGGAGATACGCACTTTCACCATTTCCCCCTTTTCAGTAACATTTATAGACCCGAAGAGGCAAGAACATTTTTTTCAGAAGTGGTTAAGATACAGTAACTCCTCCCTTAATCCCTCATGGCTACAGCCATTACCTGTCTTGCAGATTGGCAAGCAATTTGTTCCCTCAATTTGTATCTGGTGTTTCTCAAATATAAGATAACCAGAGCTCAGAGAAGCTGTAAATTCTCAACGATGCAGTAATCCCAGCCACAGGCAGTTTAGGAAAAACCAAGCTACACAGAACTCCAAACACCTCAGAGAATAAACACTCTAGCTGGGACACAAAGCGCACAAGCTTGGCTTCAGCAAGTCACATTTCCAAGAATCAGGAACTACTGTCCACAGGGAACACCAGGCAAAGACAAGTTACAGGCTGTTTTTGCCCTCCTACTTGCCTGTTAATTTACTGCCTGAAGAGCTCGTTCACAAGTAGCAGGGAGAAAAAAAAGTGCATTCTTTGGTTTTGTAGTCACCACTAAACAATGCTTAAGCCATCAGGACAGTGCTTTTATTTTCTTCCCAGGATGATGTTTATGAGCAGACTGTTTGCATTAGCCTCCATTAATTATATGCAAGAAGATCACAAACACAAAGATGGCAAATATCACGATCCTCACAGGCGTGGGTATCAAAGTTTCAGTGTTCTCTTCCTGCGCTACTTCTGCTTGGTTCTCATTTTCCAGCATCAATGGCTCTTCTTCCACTTCAGCTCTTTTCACATTCTTCCTAGCTGGTGACTGCCTCTTCTTTTTCTTCAGCCTTTTCCTGCTGGATCTATGAGGTAAAATAAAACGTTGTTTCAGGTAACCTGAATTCTCATCACTGACCTTAGAGCCAACATCTGTTACCTTTGAGATGTAGAATCATAGAATGTTTTGGGTGGGAAGGGACCCCCAGAGGTCACCCAGCCCAACCCCCCTGCAGGAGCAGGGACACCTTGAACCACATCAGGTTGCTCACAGCCCCGTCCAACCTGGCCTGGAATGTTCCCAGGGATGGGGCCTCCACCCCCTCTCTGGGCAACCCCTGCCAGGATTTCACCACCCTCACTGGAAAGAATTTCTACCTTAGATCCAGTCTAAATCTACTCTGCTTCAGTTTAAAGCCATCCCCCCTTGTCCTGTCACAGCTGGCCCTGCTAAAAAGATTTTCCCCATATTTCCTATAAGCCTCCTTTAAGCACTGAAAGGCTGCACTCAGCTCTGCCCGCAGCCTTCTCTTCTCCAGGCTGAACACCCCCAACTCTCTCAGCTTGTCCTCATAAGAGAGGGGCTCCAGACCTCGGATCATTTTTGTGGCCTCCTCTGGACCCCCCCCAACCGTTCCATGTCCTATCACTAAGTGAGAAAGGAATCTTGCAATTAGGGCAGAATAAAAAGCCATAAACAAAACAAAAAACCACAAAGCAAATCCTCTGGTTATAAAATAACCTTTTGAAATTAACCCAAGCACCCCCTTTGTGCAACTGGCACAGGGGGATAACCCAGTGCTGCTCCACTCATACTGGAGACCTCTTATACCTACGGAAAAGTGTCTGGGATATGGCATGCAAGGAATTAACAAACATGACGTTCTGGGACTTGCTTGCTATTTGCTGCTGTAGAATTGACAGCCAAGCAGCATTAGAAGCACACTGTTCCGGTTGGCCTCTAGCTGAAGCAAGATCTACAGGTCAGAAACCCTTTTGATTCATGTATTCTCATGCAAGAAAAAAAAAAAACCTCAACAAAACACTTTCATGATTTTCTAACCGCAGCAGGAGACAGTCTCCCAGGCTTCCCTCTTCTGTCCATGCAAAACTCTGAAGAATAGGAACGTGTTTTTACAAAGCTGTAAAAAGGACCTCAAGCCTGAAAGACACCCTGAGGAGTCTGCGGAGACAACCCTGCCTTCGGTATCTAAGGAGTAAATGGTAAAAAGGCCACCCGCATTTCCAACCTACCTGAAGTTCACCCATTAAAGGAAGTGGCCCTCTTCCCCCCACAACTGTTGATCTCTCACTTTAATGCACTCTTGAAAGTCCCATCAGCCAGACAATGCTTTTATAAGAAACCAGTTTTTCTGAGCATGAAAAAGTGCTGTTACATCTCCACACAACGGCACAAGCATCGTTTCTGCACAGATGCAGAGAAGGGCAGAAGTTGCTGAACGGCCTGGCAGATTCTGCAGCGCAACGCAGTTTCTTTGCCTGTTATAATGACATGGCAGTGGGCTCACAGGAATCCCAGGCGAAACTCAAATGCTGCACTTAAGGCACTCTTCAACTTCAGGAATTCTTTATCTAGTTGCAGAAATTTCTCCACTAAAGCTTTCTTTCCTAAGCAAGAATTTCCACAAGCCCTGCGCTTTCAAAGACGTTAATCTGCAGATAACCATGAGGGAACTTCTCCAGAATGGGAAAACAAGCCAAAGGAAAGGTGACTGATAACAAAAGGAAAAGATAGGTTAAATGCCTGGTACCTGATTCCTCTGGGAGGCAAAGAATCAGAAAACCACGTTTCACCTTGGTCATCTTCATCACTTCTATCGCTACATGTTCCACACGTCTGATGAAAAAAGAAAGTATGGCAAGAAAGTCAGTGAGCTTAATGCATAAGCTTTTCATTTCTAGCAAGCAAAGCTACCAAACAAGCTGCAGATTACTAGAGCAAGGCCACCTTAATTTCAAGGGGGAGGACGCTTCATCTTTTAAGGTCCTAGTGTTATCAGAACAAGACTAATGAGAAACAGAAAATGCATGTCAATGATCACAGGAATCTAATAGGGATGGTGCCCAGACATAAGAAACACCATGTTACTTCTTGATGGGAAGTGATTCAGTGAATGGAAACTGCCTTGAAATAATTTCATTTATCTTGGTGATTTTAAGTTAAAATAAAGGCTGGTTGCTTGCGGTCTACTCTAACATGGATGCCTCTGGAATATTAATTGGTGTTCAGTATATCAACATACTCTTGTCCACCATTTTCTCATCCTGCTGGAAAAAGAAACACTTCAAACCGATTTATTGCACAAGTCAGTGAGTAATGCACAATAAATGTTATTTTGCCTCTGGACACATCATCTTATCACAGCAGCTCAACAAACTCATCTGCATGCAAGAAAAACTGCTACAATCAACATCCCTGTTACATTAATGCTCCAAGGCCTCACTCAGGACCACAGTCCTGTTGTTCCTGGTGCCACCAAGAGACAGAAGTCTCATGCCAAAGAGACTGATGGCCATGCCCTGCAAAGATTTAGCCACCGTCTTTAACATTACGCGACAGGGCCCATTTCCAGGGCTGAAGCCTAACTACCGTACTTTTCAACAGATTATTTACATTTAACATTACACATGCAAGTGCTTGGGCAAAAAGATCCACTCAGAATCTCCTGCTTCAAGATGATCCCTGGCTGAATTTCAAATGCTAAGCGGAATTTATCCTACATCAAAAAGTTCTCCTAAATATTCTCTTCAAAAGGGAATACCACCTTCTTTAAGATAGCCATCTTCTAGGCTACACGCTATGCTGAGAAGGAAGTGTAATGCCCCGAGGGGAACATCTGGCTACCCTGCCAGAATTCCTCTGGTATGAGCAAGTTCATTTGCTCAGAGTTGACTCAGGATCCTTACACTGCACTGTGAAGCGCACGTTCGATAAATTCAGATAAGATGAAAGATTTCTAAGCTTAAGAGACCAAGGGATGGACATGCTTCTGTACTGCTGTATTAGTAAATGAAATGAGATTCCATGACTCATCGTATCATTTGGATGGGGCACTAGTCAGAGGGTTGTGCCTTGGCAGTGTTTTGTGCCCAGAGAGGTGACTACCGTAAGTTAACAGTGCCATAATACCCTTTTCCTGCAAACAGCCTGGAGACTGCCGCCAGCTGATCCCTCTTGCCCCTGTGTCTGGTCTATCGGCAATTCAACCTCCAGGATTATTTGTCCTACCTGTTAATATTTCAGGACAGACTCATTAATGCAGGCTGTGGATATGTAATTAAAGCCTCTCATTGTGAGTTACCACAAAGGCTTGAATGCCATACAACACAGACCACATTCTCGTTATTCATACTGATTTAAATTAGAAACTTCTTACCTTTTTTCCACCTGTGACAAGTCTACACACACAGTTACAATGCAAAGTGATTTAAATGTATGTAACTAAAAGCCTGAAATAATTTACATTCCATAAGTGAGAAGCAAAGCAATCCTCAAGATAGCTTGTACTTTATCACTAATTAGTCAGCTGGTATGTACTCTATTCCTAATTAGCAATTCTTTATCTAATTCTTTTATATTTAAAAGTCTAATATATGTGAGAGAGAGATGGCCCATCACAAAGTGGCATCAATTTTCATTTCTGTTAGCCGCTAGTTTCTCAATTATTCATATGAACACAGCTAGTACACATTGAAAGCTACATCATTCAAATAGATGAGTACAAGTAAGCCCAGTTTAATGTTCTGTTGCCACAAATGGACCTGGCTTCCTTTAATAGTCATTGCTAGAAAGTCAGAATTAGGAGACAGCAAACCACGACAGAAGTCCAGTTTAAGTTCGCTTCTAGATACAGGGATTGAGATGCAAAAGCATAACAAAATTAACAGGTCACAAGTACAGATACTTTCCTCTGCTGTTATCTTGGCAAGGCTGTAATCTGCATCAGGCAACTGAACCTTCACAAGATATTCAGACATTTCCAGGTGTGAAGGCTAAAAAAAAAAAAAAAAAAAGAGAAAGCAGCAAGATGGACTGCAGAAACACCAATGACTTTCGCTATGGTATAACAGGTCAGTATATTTTCTAATAGCATAACAAGTACTTCTTCAGTGAAGCAGCTATAGAAGAACTGTGAGTTTAACAAATACTCACTCCCCTTACAAAACAAAGCTCAGGGAAGTGGAAGGCAGGCCATAGAAGGATGCTATAATTAACTGATTGGAGGTAATTGCTCCATTTGTCATGAGCCAATACAAAGAACATCATTTTATATCAACTTGCATTTTCCTTCATTTAGCTGTAGATACATGAAGTATTCATGCATTAGCAGATTACTTACTTCAGTATAGCCGGAGGCACAGGCTCCTGTTGCTTCTGCCTGAATGAGGAGAAAGGGGGGGAAAAAAGGGCCTTAAAATATTAGCTTAAATTATGGCCCAAAATATCTATACCAGGTTGTACAATTGGATACTTGAAAAAGCTACAGTTCAGGACATCTTTACAAATCACATTGTTCTTGTGCATTCACTGGAGCATTCTATGATTACAGACATGGTTTGTGTGCATGTTGACATGGTTTGCCATCAACCAAGCAGCATCCAGGCAGGCACCTACGTAACATGGTTGCAGAAACACAGAGGGACCACAAACAAGGCCAGCAGCAAGAAACGGAGCCCAATATCGAAACACACTTGAGTCTCTAAGCTAAGGAAGTGGTTAAGAGCCCATTCATCTGTTGGGAATCACATACCCAAAACAAGTGAACAGTCACTTTTCCAGCCCCACAGCCCAACGCAGTAGAACCAGTAAAAAAATCTTTTCCTTTAAATTATTTTCAATCGCTATACAAAGGAGCTGTGTTTGAACCAGCTCTGCTTTTGTTATGACAGCTGCTATACTGTCAGATTAGTCCAATGCACAGCTGTTGGCTTAGTGTTTTTTCAAAACATGTCTAAACCACTCAGGATTTTGGAACTTTTTTTTTTCCAACAGCAACAGAAATCACCCCACCAAGCTAATTGCTTAAACAAAGCTGGATATTAATTACAGTCTGTAGAATAAATGGGAAGTTTGGCTTACATCTTTGAAGAGAACTTCAAAGGACATAACAATAAAGAAAAGGTGGGGGCAAAACAGCTTTTAGTACTAAGGAACTCCCCAAAAGGCTTTTTGAGATTAAACCACAGGACGTTCTACTTGAGTAAAAAGAGCAAAAATCCCTTTCAGCTCAGATTTTTCAGAATATTGCGAGACCTCTGAAATGGTCCCCGCACTTCACTCTTTATTCCACCTCCTTTATCTGTTCAACCATAATGCTTCTGCAGCAGGATTTGATTTTCTTTCCATACAACTCCCTGCCATAGCCCTCATTTGGTTTATGCTTTCAGTGCTGAAGGTACTGCATTCAGGTACGTCAGTCTTGAAAAGCAGCACATACATACAGGTTAAGTACAGTCAAGTCGCACTACCTAACTAAAAGGTAGATTGCCTACGTTTATTTGACATATCATAAAAGGGAAAAGGCACATAAAATCCACAAATCCAAGATCAGCTTTGTTGGGGCTGGATGAATATAATAGGTTATTTTCGGCAATGCTCCTTGTAGCACATTTCCATATATATTACACAGACTAAATGAATCATTTGTAGCACAGAAATATTGTGCATGACTGCATGCAACAGCTGCTCCTTCGTGCATTGGTCTCTTGTGACCTGATTTTGATCATAACATTTGCCATCCCGATTAGGGGGACGGGGCGGAAATAAAGAACTCCAGAGATCAGAGACCATTTGTTTTAAGAAGCAAAATTGCCCAAAGCCACACCTCATTTGCTTCCCCTTAAAAGGACAGAGGCTTCAGATCTGCTCTTTAATGCCTTTCTAGATCATTTTCTGCAACAATACTCTTTCTTCACTCTACACTAGTTAAGTAAAGCAATGGGGACAAGATAAAATGAAACAACCTCAGTGACATTCACATAGTCTTTGTTTCTATTTCTGTGAGCCACAGACAGGTACCTGTCTCACGGGACACAAAATCCAAGTCATAAGCATAGACAAACATCACCAGCAAATACTCAGATGAAAGGTGGTTTAGAAAGATGAGGTTTTATATAAACAGAGCCCCTTCAGCATCAGCACTCCCTTCATTGGAGCCTCACCAAATATTGGCAATTTTCCTATTTAATTTCTCAGCATCTCCTAATGGAATT
>NW_009258264.1:380113-384218 GCF_000687185.1 Egretta garzetta
TGAGGAGCAGCCCAGGGAGGCTGGCAGGTGAGCCCACATCGCAGAGGTGAAGCTGTTCACCCCCTGGCACCAATTCAGGCACCTCTATTTATCAGCCAACAAGACATGGGAGGAAAGACGAAAGATGGGCACTGCCCCCCACAGATCACGGCGGGAACAAGCCACAGATTCCAGAAGATCATTATCATAGAATCATAGAATCGTCTAGGTTGGAAAAGACCTTTAACCTCATCAAGCCCAACCGTTCCCCTACCCCTGCCATCCCACCACTAAACCCTGTCCCTAAGCACCTCATCTGCCCAGCTTTTAAATCCCCCCAGGGATGGGGACTCGACCACCTCCCTGGGCAGCCCATTCCAGAGCCTGACAACCCTTTCCGTGAAAAATTTTTTCCTAATGTCCAACCTAAACCTGCCCTGGCACAACTTCAGACCAATAAACCTCATCTGTTACCAGGCAGAAGAGGCCAGTCCATATTTACTATATTTACTTTCATATTTAGTTTTTCTTTGAGGAGACTAAAGAAAAATAAAAATCACATTACAGTACATTTGACTTCCACCAGAAGTTCTGTCCCACCGGTGTCATTCTTTAACAAAATATTGAGACCTTACCAACCTTAATCGCATAATCACTCTCAAGAAAGACCACTGCAGCTCCAAGTGCTCACAAATTCACCCTGACCAGCAAGGAAAGTCCATCACCACCACTGCAGCTCCACTCCAAAGGCCCACAGACCTCAGCCGTGCCCATGCCAGCTCCCAGGTGGGGACATTTATTCAAAATAAGAGGTTCCAATATTTCTGAGGAAGCCACTTACCTCCTCACATGATCAGCTGGAGTCCTGATGGCCAATTAAAGCAGTGAGAGAGGCAGCTGGAAGGGCATCCTTTCCCTTACCCCATTGTTCGGTGTTAACAGCTACTCTGTGAGGTCATCACTTCCCACAGCAACCCGTAGCCAAGTCAATCTGAAAGAATTTCACTTAGATGGAGAAAATCCTTCTCCTGGAAGAGCAAAAGTTGCACGTGTCATCAGTATCAGATGAGCTTAAGTATAAAAGTTACATCCCATACGATTTAAACAAGTTTATCTGAGAAAAAGCTAACCCTCATCTTTTACGGGAGCAAAATTGGAAAGAGACAACCAACAATTCCTGGGAGAAACCCCAGGTGATTATCAATAGCCAAAAGCAACATACATACTACTTTTTTTTGTGGTTTGGGGTTTTTTTTAATAAAAAGAAATACTCTACTGTGGACAAGGGAGAGGTTAGCCTGTGTGACACCACAAGGAATCTAGAACATGATAGTTCCAGAGCTGCAGCTACTGGAATCCCCTCCCTGGCTGGCAAGGGCAGGGTACAGTAGAGACGCAGGGGGATGCAAGAGAGCATCAAAAAATAATTAAGAAGCTAGAAGGATTGATTAAGGTGGCAAGGTGAAGCAAGGTAAGAATGTGTAATAGGAACAGGATGACTGCAAATAAATTCTTTCAGACCGATTATGCTATAAAAACGGTCTTTCCAAAAAAACCAGTATGATACCCTATGCTTGCAAGCTTTAAGGAGCAAGACTGATTCCTGAAGATCACGCCAGAAGGAAGATGTTTGCACCATCATACTCTCAGACACCGTTAGCCGATGGAATAAAATCACAGCAATGCTGTATCCCTATTCGATTTTTAAAAAAAACCACAAAAAGATGGGAAATAGAGCGTGGAAAGCCATTTGGAAACACTGATATTCCCTCAGCTGTGTAGTACCCAAGCTCACTGGAGCTGCCTCATATGAGAGCAGTTTTAAGTGAGGAAATCCTGGGGAAAGGTACTTTCTGCAGAATTCATTACAGGTCCTTTTACCCTGAACCAGACAGATGTCATTTCTAAACAGGAAACAAAAGCATTTACTAAGCACCTGGCGTTAAAGAGCCCATGCACAGAGAAGCCTTTTCATTGCAATTACATTTTAAAATACTGAGTAGATACTCAATAACTTTCCTTTTCCATTGTATTAAGACCTCCTGTTCAGTCAGCACCCAACGCTTCAGTGGAGAGCTCAGCCAAAAGCAGAGCAGCTCCAGAACATGCCGTGTTTCACAAACACGCGTGTGAAATACACGAACAAGACCCAGGTATTTTGGCATCACATTTGGCATTTAGATCAAGACAAATGTTAATCATGAAGCCATGAATAATATCTTCCTCAGGAAATTCTCATTAAACTGTCTTCTTTTGAAAAAAGCAATTGTTCCATCAAAGGAAAAAACATGTAACAGCAACCTGAAGGGCTTTTTAGCAAAAAATAAAAGGCTTAAATATTAAATAGTAACAGAACACTGAGAAGAAAGAAGACAAATACTCACGTTCTACGAGTTATCCTTTAAGGGGTTCCAGTCACTTGCTTTAAACCCATCCATCCCTTCCCACAGCACAGTTAAATCCCAAACCAATTACACACCCATTTTAATTAGTAGCCACGTAGCAAACACATGCAACATATTTATTCAAGCTTCCAGAGTGAGGTTTAAACATACCCTGCTGTCACCTTACGAATGGCTTTAATAGCACACGTCTCAGGGAGCACATCACTGTGGATACGTACTTCCAGATATGAGGTTAGGTTTTTTTTTTTTGCCCAGCCATTTTTCCTTAATTAAAATTGTATCAGTGAAGGCAGTGCAAAGCAATAAAGATTCAATTTCTATTTCTTTCAGTCGGGTGCTATTTTTCAAAGTAAAGGTAATCTTTGTGGCAACAGAAGCTCAAAGCATCATTGCTGTGTGCTATTATAAAGCAATGAAGTTCAGAAGCAAAGCTAGTCAAGACAAAAGCCATTTAATGGAAAGAGATCAAGACTACAGGAGCTCAGGTGTATGCAACCCATCATCTGCTGAACAGGTTAAAGCAGTTACCGTTAATGACCACTTAGAAGCTTTATCCATCCTGCAGATTAGACTTTGCCTTTATTGTTCCTTCCAAACGTAAAATAGTTTAAAATAACAAAGTGTATGTCTGCTTCAAAGCTAGAGCTCCTCCTGCCACCACAAAGGCAGGAAAAGAGTTATGTACGGAGCACTGTGTGTTATATTTAGTTCTAAAAAGTATTTAATTCAGCTACTGCTGGGGTTTCTTAGGAAAAAGAAAGACACCACTTACTTCATGCAGCGTCGCAGCAGACAGGCAGCGTCACCCAGGACTGTTTAAAAGCTGTGCTCCAGTTACTGGCGGCTCGGTTGTGCTCACCCTCGCAAAGCCCGTTGCCGAAGTTCCCGCTGCGTCTGTACAACACAAGTGCCTGAAGACAAAAACATTCCTAAAATACTACTTACAGCGACGAGAGGATCCCAGCTGATGCCGTCTCCCCGGATCACTGCTCACCCACACGGGCGGCACTCCAGCATCCCCCGGGACCAACCACCGCTCCCATTTCCCCGAGCGCTTTGGGGTCACACCTGTGTACGAGCAGGACATGGAAAAGCCGCGGTGTTTCCCGGTGGTATCAAAGCAGTTGAACTCTACCAAGTTTGAAAAATTATTCCATCTCAAATTGTTTTCCTACGCTGTCCTTGAGAGTAGTGCCTGCGGTTGGAAAAAAAAAAAAAAAATATCATAGTGAAATAGCTCTGTCACCCGAAGTTTCCTCACTTACGGCCCAAACAGCAGCACTTAAATCATTTTTACTGTTTTCCCGCTGTAGCCATTTTATGTCACTAATATCTTTGCTATGTTTTATAAAGAGGACAGGCCATTCCAACGACCCAGATGGGCAAAGCAGCCGTGGGCTTGGGTCGCTGCCTCAGTTTGCAACCGATTCCGCTGCTTGGCGATGCCTGCCCCGCAGCCCAGGTTGGGGTGGGAGGACGTGGGGACCCCCACCGCGCCACGGAACCTTCTGGAAGCTGTGACGCTTCCTGCCCCGGCACCCCTCACCCTCCCCGGCTGGAGCCTCCCGTTAAAGCGGGGCAAAGCCCAACCCCGCTTCGGTTCCATTAATTCAGGGCGAGGGCCTGCCAGGCCCCTCCCCCGGGCAGCAGCACCCCGGGAGGCCAAGGCCACCTCACGCCCCCCCCAGCAATAATTAAAGCCGAGAAGGGGACCCTGCCCC
>NW_009258264.1:384801-385764 GCF_000687185.1 Egretta garzetta
GCGTGTTGCTGTGCTATGCCCTTGCTGCCTGGGTCGGTGTGCATCTGCTGGAGTTCGTACAACTCTGCCTGCCCTCGCCAGTGTCACCCCAGGACTTGGGAGCCCATCGCAACAGCCGCTGTATTAAATACAGCTGCCGCCACTGGGTTTTACTGCAGCTTCTGCTCTGCACCCGCTCTGTGCGCGTGTAAATGAGCGACGCAGGGCTTGCTGAGAAGAGAGCGGGGTTAGCAAAGTCAGTCTCCCCCCACCATTGCCCGTCTCCCGCTACTGCTGCACCAACCCCACCTCCCCTTCTGCTCCCACCCCGGGTCAGGGCCGCAAGCAGCACACACAAAATGAAACCCATCTCTCAGAGGGCTATCATAAAGCCGGTTTATTACAGCAGCTACCATAGCTGCTTCCCCGCGTGCTTGTACAGCCGGGCCGGGAAAGTGCTTGCTCCAAGTGCAGATGGAGAGACGTACAAATAACCCGCAACGGCACGCTGCTTCCGAAAACAGGGCCGTGGCCGTCCTGAATATTCACCAGCAGGAGACAGATCAATAGGCGAGTCTCTCAGTGCAAACCGCAGTCATGATATGCATCTATAATTTATAGTACAATCTTGTAAACTAGATATGTTACAGCAGAAGCCGTCGGGCTCGGTGTATTTACAGCTCCAGGATACCTGGCAAGCATTAAAAGGAAACGGTCCCCATCGTCTCCGCTCAGCAGAGGTTTGCTGATCCCTTCCCACGGTTCTCCCTGAGGACACGGCACGGGCTGGGATGCTCCTACACCCCCAGGAGCTGCCCCAGCATTTGTACCCCCGAGGAGGGCGGCTGGGGAAATGCCCCCGTGGGCTGGATCTGGGGAAATGTCCCCGTGGGCTGGATCCTGCCACAGGGCTGCCAGGAAGGGGGAACATCCTGGGAGATGATGGGTGTTTTAAGAAAACCCTCCAGGAAAATGATGCTCTGC
>NW_009258264.1:385774-394820 GCF_000687185.1 Egretta garzetta
CTGCTGAATTACCCGGCCAGCGTTGCTCATTAGCATGTAGCCCGATAATTACTCAGACAAATGTGTTTTTCCATCTGACTTCAAAAGCCTTTGGCTGCGAGTCTCCCTGATATCCCAGGAATGAAAGGCATTGTTGTGGGGCTGATTTATGGTTTAAGTACCACTGTGCTCTTACCCGCATTAATCGCATTTCCAAACACTGGTAATTTGTATCACGGGGTCTTTTGAAGAACCAGCTCAGAAAAGGAGGAAGCTGGTCATATACCAAAAACCCTGATCTCCAAACGGCTATAAAATCCATACTCTAAAAATTCTTACAAATATTTTCTCTAGCGTAGGAAATACAATAGGAAGGAACCTGCTCTGTGCGTAGATACGTGCGCTTATTTACAAATGCCACATTTATTTTCTCAAACGTACGGTGCGGTACGGGAGAGGACGCCTGCCTCGCCGGCGACGCTCGTTTAGCATCTGCCAGCACGCAAGGCTGACCTGGTCTTCTGTCTCTCCAAAGTAGAGAAAAAGTCATTTACTGGCATCATGAAAACAGACTAAAAATAGCCGGTTTCTATGGCTACTGGGGCTGGGAAACTCCTGAGGAACATGTCTGGGTAGGTCCCTTCGTGATGAAATCCAGACAGTGGGATAAAAGAAAAGGACGATAAAAAGAGGTTTAATGCTTTGATCCTCGTTAGGCAACATTAGGGAGATGCTGCAAGGACGGTTCATTGCCTTTCCCTCTGCTTGGTCGTTGCATGCTTCTGCAGTGATCGATACAGGTTTATTTGAGGGGGGAATTAGGCAAATTTATTGGATCGAGCAAAATCCCAAAGCAAACACTTAAATTTAAGCAGGGCTTTGTTGAGCCAGGGCTTCCTTAGCGTGTGCCCGCTGTAAGCCTGTCTTTGCCTCCTTGTGCTCGCTGTTTACGTGCTTTGGCATAGGGATGGGACTGAGACACATTTAGGAGAAACCTGGGAGTGTTGGGGTCCAGTCCAAGCTCATCTCTGTATAATTAATATTTTTGTAGACACCTCAGCATTCACACTGTCTCTCTGGATTTATGCTGGCATAAAATGAAGGCTGAATCGGACCCGTATCTTTACACTTGTAATAAACTCCCGAGCAGTGATTAATCCCTAGCGGTTTAAGTCCGTGAGTGCATTACTTGTGTGGTCACCACACATTACAGGGGGACTGTGCAAAAATAAAGTTACATTCAAGAAATACGCTTTGCGTTTCACCAACTGTCTTTTTTTTTTTTTTTTTTTGCCCATG
Organism: Egretta garzetta; assembly: GCF_000687185.1. NCBI lineage: Eukaryota > Metazoa > Chordata > Aves > Pelecaniformes > Ardeidae > Egretta > Egretta garzetta. The sequence continues at coordinate 387,053 of NW_009258264.1, forward strand.
GATAAATCCAAAGGTCCTCGCCAAGGACGGCACTGGGGCTCCAAACCCTGAATTCAGGCGGCTGTGCTGATGTGCAAAAATAGGAACAGAACAAGGTCAGCATTTTCCCAAAACAATCTGTGCTTCCCCGTTGCCCACCTGGAGCTGCCTGAGACTGCCTGTACTTTGTCCTCAGAGTAACCTTCTGAAAAACGTGGTGGTTTGGGGCAGCCACAAAGACCGGCTGTTTTTTGAACTGCGGGAAGACAGATGCACGGGGGGGCGAGCAGGCAGATTTTATCGGGCTGCCCAAGGTATTTCTCTGCGCAATCCCCCAGCGCTCGCTAGCAGGAGGGCAGGGGGTCAGGAACGTCGAGCAGCTGGAAGAAAACCCTGCCCGTGCGAGGGAGAAGGGACGGCTTTGACCAGGTGATTTCTGTAAAAAAACCAAAAAAGCAGTTTTCTGTCAGCGGCCGCCTGGGATGCAGAAATTGCCCTGCCTGTAGCAAGCGCAGCCCTCATCTAAAATCCACTGTGCTGTGTCAAGGCGATGCTTGCGGGGCGTTTGGGTGGAAGCCGTCTGTCCTGCTGCACGGTGTCTGCTTCGGGTTCGCCGGCGTTATTTTTCCCTGGTCCTTTTCTGCATCTCCAGCAAAACCTTTAGGAACGCGTTACATGACGGGAGTTCAAGCTGCAGCTTTTTTTTTTTCTTGGCTTGCCTCCTACCATTTGTGCGCGTACCCTTCCAGCTCGCTGCACAAACATTTCTTCATCTCCAACCAGCGCAGCCCCAGCTCCCCTGGCAGGACCATCTCCGCCACCAGCCCCTCTGCGATGGAGGCTGCGCCCCGCGCCCCCACACACACATGTTTTGGTCCCCGACCCGGCTATTGTCATGCAAATAAACATCTGTAGGCTCCCTTGCTCCCAAGCAAGCCAATATTTACAAAGGGGCTACACTGCCTGTCTTGGAAGTGAGCCTGAGGCGATGCTTTGGTTATTTTGATCATTAAAACTGATTCTTCCCCACACTCCAGCATCAGCTCCAGACCCTTAACCCTTGGTACAGGCAGCTCCTCGTTTCAGATGATGTTACTTCTCCATCCCCAGGGCTGGTGCGTGGGTGTCGCTGGCTGCTGCCGGCTTCGCTCCAGCCCTTTGGCTCTGGAGGAAAAGCTCGGGGTGCACAGGAAGGGGCTGAGCCGTGGGATGTCCCCCCGCAAATCTCCAGTGGGGACCCGGCCAGGGCAGGCACCAGCTGCAGCCGTGGGGAGAGGGGCCTCCCTCCTCCGTGCATCCCACCATCCGCCTTGAGGGAAGTTGGATGCTTTCCTTAGCGTAATAGGATTAAAGAAGGATTATTGCTGGTGGGAACAAATGCATCTTTTGGGAGCACCGCTCTCCTCTTGCTGAGGAGGGACGGAGGTGGAGGCTCTCTCCATGAACCCTGGAAACCCACAGTACAGGTAAGGCTTGTGTTGTAACAGGGGCTTTGCAGAGAGAGCCCAGCTGCACCCTGAGCCAGCTCTGTAACGGAGAGGACAAGTTCACGTCGCACACTTCTGCACCCTTTACCCCAAGGATGCCTGCGAGCAGCCAGGACACGGGCGATTTCGCAGCCTCAGCTTCAGGCTCACCGCTCAGCCGTGGGGGGTCCCTGCGCCTCCTTTCCTCTCTCCAGAGGATGGAGAAGCCTCGGAAAAGCACTTGGAAACCACTGGATGGACAACTCCAGTTTGTAGCTCATTGCCACCCACATTAGTAAATTCATCTACTATGGTATTGCTCAGGTCCAACTGCTTCTGGGGCAGAGAAGCGAAAGCCGGGGGGCAGAGCCAAAGGCAGGGTGTCTGCCACTCGTGAGGGCAAGAGGAAATCCGGAACAATAAGCCAACTCCCAGTTTATAAAAATGCCAGGGGTTGTGCAAACGTGGGGGAGAGGGGAAGAGAGAGGCAGAGAGCGTTTGTACTGTGACAAGAGCTGTCAACTTCCCAGCTTTCGCAGTCCCAGAAGCATACGCTGCCCTATTAAAAATGCTGCCACTGGAAAGAGAGGAAAATAAATAAATAAATAAAACGTTTGCTTTTGCCCACTGTGAATGTGTCAGTGGAAGCTGGCCGGGCGGCTCGGAGGAGCGAGCGGCACGGGGCTCAGCCCTTGGCAGGTTTGCTACAGAAAAGCGCCAGGCTGGAGTCTGGTGGGAAACAATGTGTGGATGAAAGGACCTTCAGCCATAAATCTAGAGGTCAAGTCATTATGATGGGGGAATCAAAAAGCACCACAAGCCATTTATGAACACAATAGAGGTCAATCCAGGAGCAAACCATTTTGCTCGGAGCCATGGTGGAAAACATATTGTTGCTTTGAGAGCTACATCCATCCAGGGAGGTGGGAAGTTCTCTGTAAAAATAACTGTAGCTCGAGCGCTTTAACATTCATGCTGCACTTGGTTCACTTATTGTCTTTTCAGATGCACATATAGTGGGTGTGGGTGAGTGTCTGCCTGTCTCAGTTGTACGTGCTACAGTCAATAAACACCTGGCTTGGGAACCCCTCCCTGTGGACAGGAATATTCGAGACACAGGGAAAACCTGAACAGGCACAGAGCTGCCGCACACATCCAGCGTGCAGCGAGCCCAGAAGGTGCACAGTGTGCGTGTGCACGGCGTGCACGGTGTGTGCATAGGGAGTGCATGGTGTGTGAACTGAGTGTGCACCCTGTACAGCATGTGCATAGGGTGTGCATGGCATGTGCAATGGGTGTGCACCCTGTACAGCATGTGCATAGGGTGTGCATGGCGTGTGCAATGGGTGTGCACCCTGTATACCGTGTGCAATGGGTGTGCACCCTGTACACTGTGTGCATAGGGTGTGCACGGCGCGTGCAATGGGTGTGCACCCTGTACACCACGTGCATAGGGTGTGCACGGTGCGTGCAATGGGTCTGCACCCTGTACACCATGTGCATAGGGTGTGCACAGCATGTGCACCCTGTACAGCATGTACATAGCATGTGCATGGCATGTGCAGGCTGCACCGCGCATGCCTCGTGTACAACTTGTGCACAGCGTGCACAATGCAAGCACAGCGTGAGCACGGTGCGTTTCCACCAGAGCTCCCAGCTCATCCCAGACCAGGCTGGGGGATGCCCACCACAACCGGGAGCCCCCAAAGCCCCATCTTGTCATGCACCAGCTTCATCTCCAGGGCTGCTCTCCGTGCAATGCCGAGCCTCTGCGTAGCCACAAAATCTTGGGGTGGACGTTAGCTGCATACCTTTAACTGCCAAACCACGACAGAGCTGTAATCCCAGAGGTTTAGCAGTGAAGGGTACACAGTAATGAACTGGGCCAACCCCCTGCAGTCCCACAGCAATAATTTAGCATCTGTAAAGCCTGAGTGAGTGAAGCTGCCCACAATTTTCCCCAAACCTCTGCTTTTGATGGTCAACCTGGAGCACACACTCACTGCCAGAACAGCCCCAGCTCTCCAGGCTGCGCTGACAAGGGTGACCCCTGCTCAGATCGTCATTAGCAGGGACCCAGCTTGTGTCCCCCCAGGAATGGGGCACCTTCAACCAAGCCAAAATGTGGGTGCATCAGCAGTAACCTCAGCCACCCTCGGTGCCTCGGCAAAGCAGCTCCTCGAGCACTGCCGGCACTAACCACAGCGTTTTCCACCGATCGGTGCATGCCAGGCTGAAAGCTGCTGAGCTCGATGGCAACAAATTCTGGGGAAGCTGGACGGCTCCCCTGGCTGGACCCTGGCAGGGCACCTCATGTGCCACCGTGTGCCCTCTCGTGTGCTCTCTCCCCTGCTGCAACCTGGAACCCAGCTGGGAAATACCTGGCTGGGAACACTGCCCTAGGGGCTGCACTGCTGGATCCCACAGCTCACATCACTTGGGCTTCAAGAGGGGAAAAAACAAAGTGCCTCAAGACTCCCGACCCTGGGGTCTGACACACAGAGCCCACACGCAGCCCGTGCCCCCGTGCCCGGTCCCATCTGGCTGCCACCACCGAGCCGGCTCCAAACAGCACATCCCACACCAGTCAGCTGCTTCCCACTGCATCCCGGACAACGGGCACCCAGCAGAGAGGATTTAAAGCTCCTCAGCTGCACCTCGTGTTATTGGTGCTCCTGGCCAGGCTCCGGGTTTTGTGCTAAATCCTTTGGATAAGAAAATGAAATAATAGCTGTGTTGGTTCGGGATGTTGGCTGAGCCAACAAATCTCCTCCAAAGAGGAGCTGTCAGTGGCACATACAGCTCTGTTTGCCCAGTGCAAATCTGGTCTGGGAGCACTGGGCAAACCCTGGAAAGGTCAAGCCAGTTAATCACAGGAGGAGGATTTGTTCTCCGAGTGTGCTCATCCCCAGCAGGGGCTCCTCGGGGGTGTCGATCTGCTCAAGTCAATGCCCCCCTGCAGCTGCCGGTGCCTGAAATGAGATCTTGAATGCTGGGTGCATTCAGGGATGGGGAACCGGGCACCAAAACCCGAGCAGCGGTCCCCAAACCCCGGGGGATCCTGGCTCACCGACACTCCCCGGCTCTCCAGCATGCAGAGCCTGGGGCTGTTTGGGGGGTAGCTGAGCGTGGGTCTCGCTCCGAGACCCCTCCGGGAAGGCACAGCACACAGGGAGCCCCCGTATGGCTTCAGCAGTGGGTAGGAAGGACTCACAGACAGGGGGGAGGGGGGGGCCGTGGGGACGGCCACGCGTCTCAAGGCTCAACCACCGCAGGAGGAGACGGTGGCAGCAGCAGGACTGGGGGTTAAACCCCCCAGGCTCAGGGGGTCTCCATATGGAGAAGGGTAGCACAGTATGGAAGAATATAAGGATTTCTGCTCTGGAGGACACATTTGTGCTAGAAATGTCCCTGGAGTGAATTTCAGGTGCCCCGAGCTCAAGGATTTTTGCCCATTTGCCAAACAAGAGCAACCTCCCACTGAGCATCATGGCTCAGGTGTGCAGGGGGTGGGGGTCAGGCACCAACGTGCCCCCCCACCCCCATGGTGCAGGAGCTCCCAGTCCACACCAGTGGCACAGGGAGCAGTGACCGAGCAGGGTCGGTGTGTCTGGTGCCTCTGAAACACTTTGGTGTGCTGCACCCGCGGGACCAGGCAGGGCAGAGGCATGGAGCACGGCTTCTTGGAGTCACAGACATTTGCTTGAGACAGACTTTAAAAAAAAAAATAAAAAAACAAAAAACCCAACCCCCAAACCAGCTTGGTTTCCCATTCAGCCAATTCTGCAGCAGCAGGACAACTTACCAGCCGGGGCCAGCCTCTCTGGCACTATGACTCCAGGAAGGACAAGGTCTGGCCCCGGCTTTTGAAAAACCCTTTCTGGGTCTGTCTGTCGAGACTTGTTGGAGCAAGGCTTGCTCAGGAGGGAAATCTCTACCCCACTGGGATGCAGGGTCCCTCTGACACCGGCTGCTTGGGTCCTGAGGGCTCAGCACCCGGCCAGGCTGGGGGTCTGAGCAGAATTGCTGCAGCAACTGGATAATGTCCACAGCATTTGCTTCTGCCTCTCAGCAAGGTCATTCCCGTGCTTCAGCTCCCCCCTGGCCACGCGAGTATCTGGGAAGAGGGAGGGGAGAGAAAATGAGAGAAGCTGCAGGATAAGTGTGTTAGAGCAGATTAACCAGCTCCCCCCGTGCTCTTCCCAGCCCACTGCTGCTATCAATGAGCAAAACCATTGCTCAGCCCTGGGCTCCCCTTCCCCTGCCAAGCACCATCCCAGGCACATCAGCTCGGCCGAGCAGCCCCCCCACCCTCTGAGACACCCCAAGAGAGTGCAGGCAGAGGGTGATGCCCAGGGGAGAGCTGGTCCTTGAAGAGGCGAGAAGAAAAGAGGCAGCAAAGGTCCCCACGGCAGCCCCGGCATACCGATGGGAAGGGGACAGAGTCCCAAGACATGGGTCGGCAGGGCACATGCACGAGTCTGCTCCTCACACCGCTGTCTCCTGCTCCGCGCTGGATTCTTCTTTCTTCCTCTTCATCTTGCAGAAGCCATGGAGCCCGCAGAAGCAAGCAAAGGTGAACTGGGGCATCACCTGGAGCAGGAGAGGCGTGGGAGCACCCCTGGGAGACCTGGATAGGGACAGGGAGAGGAGTCAGGGCAGTTCCTGCAGATGCAGGGCAGATGTATGAGCAGGACGAAAGGCGTAGGACACATCCCCAAAAATCACAGAACGGGAACATCACCCTGCAGCGGCACACGTCTCCCTTCCCCCTCCTTCCCCGCATCCGAGGCCCTCAGCCACGCACTCCCAAATTGCCCACCCGGCGAAAGGCAAGGAGATTAAAAGGGCTCTCCCCATCCCCATCCCCTCTCCTCAAAAGCAGCCAACAATCGGGACAGACGTGGGGACAGCTTGCGGCGCCTGATGCATATGCGAGGGCCCGGGAGGTGAGGTGCTCTGGGAGCGCCCCGGCGCAGGGGCAGCACCGGTGGTCACGGCACAATGAGGCACAGCTGAGAGCAGAGTTCACCCTCTTTGTGTCCGTTTTCAACGGATAAAATAATGCCCCAAAGCGCAGCCCACATTGTGGCCCAACAGCTGCAAAATGTAATTATGCAAATGAAAGGCTGGAGGTTTTTTTTTTTTTTAAATAAATAACAAATTCTCGCAGAAATGCTATCTGAAGCGAAACCTTCATTGTCTCCCTACTTCAATTTTTAGCTTTTGTACAGTTTGCAGATATCCATCTCTAACTCTGCCCCAGAAGAGGCAGTGCTGGAGCTCCAAGGGAGCCGTGCCCAGCCCATGCAACGCCACACTGCCCAGCAAGTCACATCCTCACCACCACGACTGTGCCGTCCTCCAGCCGTGCGGAGAGCGGAGGGACCACAGCACCCACAGCGTGGTCACTGCCTGGGGCTCCCTGCAGAACCTGGACTCGGCGTTTGCTCCTCAGCAGCAGCAGCGCGGACAAGGGAACCTCTTGGGACCTCAGTTTACCCACCTGAGAAATGGGCACAATGCTCAAGGTGTTGGAGGACCAAGTGGAAATCTCAGTGTAGGAGGTACTGTCGCCTCCCGAGGCTCACGGCCACCAACAGTAGTGAGCAAAGAGTGACACCACCCCCCCAAACAGCCAGGCACTGCTGAGAGCCCCCAGCCCACTGCCGGCAGCCTGCAACCCCAGCAGAGTTTGGTAGGACGAGGGGGAATGGTTTGAAGTTGCACCAGGGCAGGTTTAGGCTAGACATTAGGAAAAACTTCTTCACCTAAGGAGTTGTCAGGCTCTGGAATGGGCTGCCCAGGGAGGTGGTCGAGTCCCCATCCCTGGAGGTATTTAAAAGAAGGAGAGATGAGGTGCTTAGGGACAGGGTTTAGTGGTGGGATGGCAGGGTTAGGTTAATGGTTGGACTCGATGATCTTAACGGTCTTTTCCAACCAAAGCGATTCTATGATTCTATGAGCGGCCCTAATTCACTGGCAGGGCCAGCTTGGAGAAAATTAACTGCAATGAAAAAAGTCAAAGCAGGTGGGGCCCGTGGCCCCCCAGCTGCAGCACAAAGCGAACGGCAGCAGCGAGAGGCATCCCATTTAATTCACTTCTGCCACTGCCCCCCTTCCCCCGCCATCTGGGTACCTGTCTAGCAGCTCCCAAATTAAATAAGGCTACCTCTGGAGCTCACAAATAATGACAACAGGCTCCTTAATGAGTCTCCCATTCTGAATGGCTTCTCAGCATAGCGGCAGGTCTCCGCGTCTCTCTTTGTGCTGCTGCTTTTTGTTACCAGCCTGAGAATGGGATTTTGGAGGGAATGGCTGGT
>NW_009258264.1:395011-400540 GCF_000687185.1 Egretta garzetta
CCCCCCGTTAACCCCCCCCCTATTAACCAGGGGAACACGTCTGCACCAGCCCTCCCAGGCAGCCGGGGCTGAGCGGCTCTCGGTCCCCACGGGTGCCCGTCTCCACTGCCCCGTGCCACCCCCCATCCCCCCGTGCCACCCCGCATCCCCCCATGCCCAGCCCGGCTGTCCCCCCGTGCAGACACAAAGCCACCCCGAGAGCCTGGGCGGTCCGGCTGGGACCCCAGCATCCATTAGGGAGCTATTGATATATTTAGAGGAGCTTGTAACGCGGAGGCTTTTCAGGCTGACCCTCTGCCTCCCATTCAGGCAACAGACAATGATGAATGAGCCCCGGAGAATAGAGGCAGCCCAGCTGAGGCTGGCGCTCCTGTTCTTCTTGAAAAGGTAGAAAAAGGATCCTGAAGGAGCAAGGAATAATTAAAAAATAAATGAACTGGCTTGGGCAGTGATGACAGAAGCCCCGCTTGATTTGCAAGGGCTGGGCATGCTTCACAGACCCGTGCTGCCCTTTCTATTCAAGGGAGAAGATCCTTTGGATAAAACTCCACTGCAGCAGAGAAAATGCGAGGAGCATTAAAAATGTAAAGCTAGAGAATTCTCTTTAGTCAACTGCATAACCCCAGGCCGTGTTTGTCACTGTCACAGTGATGAATTGGGAGCTGTCTGAAATCAGCATGCTCACTTTAGTAATGGCACTTTCCCTGAGCCCTAAAAAATGTCTTTCTGAACCAGCTGGACAGAGTCTATTCCTTAGCCCAGCAATTACCCATTTCCCTGGGCTTCGCTGGGCTGCCCCGCAGCTCACACCAGTATGGCTGGCAGCTGAAATGGGACGGCTTCAGGGAAGGGAGATCCTGGGCAGTGAGAGCTGGGGTGCAGGCAGGGCTGGGCAGTGAGAATGGGGGTAATGGGCAGGGGTGCAGGCAGGGCTGGGCAGCGAGATTGGGGGTAACGGGCAGGGGTGCAGGCAGGGCTGGGCAGTGAGAGCCAGGGGTGCAGGCAGGGGCGCAGGCAGGGCTGGGCAGCGAGAGCCAGGGATGCAGGCAGGGCTGGGCAGCGAGAGCTGGAGCTGCTGCCTTGGCCACCAGCTCAGCCCAGCCTTGCTGCAAGGATGGGCTGGGGCTGCCAGGTGACACCGGTGGCCACTGGACCTGGGAACATGTCCTCGGGCACCGGGAGCCTTCGTTTTGGCTGATTTTCTTACTCTGCCCCAGCTTTTCTCCTTCTGAGAAAGGCCGTTGAAGTAACTTTTAGCTACTTGGTTGGAAAAAACAACATTAAATTTTGCATTTTTAAAGCCTGGATTTCAAAGCTGCCTTTTGCCGCCGGCGTGGAGGGTTTTTTCCCTGGGAAATGGGATCATTTGCAATGGAAATTGGCCCCATATTTTTGCAAGGAACCAAATGGAATTAAATAATTTGTAATGAAATGGAGAAAAGGTCCCAGAAATTTCATTTCATTTGCCTCTCATGACAGCTACTCCGTCCACCCCTACAGCCAAGATTTTCAGGAGTGGCTGATAACTTTGGGGATCACCAGCCTGGTTTTCTAAAATCCGCTGAGCCTTGGAAAAGTCCCCGGAGAAGGGCCTGGGGTCGCAGGACTCGCAGGGCCTTTCTTCTGCAGCGTGGCAGCTCCGTGCTGCCCAGACCCTCCCCGAGCGGAGGGAGCCTTGCCTGGGACTCCTCCGTCCTTTCTTTTTTAAGCATCAGAGGCACAGGTCCCACATCCCCGGGGCTCGCTGCCAGGGCAGCCTGTCCCTGAGGGGACACAACCCCTTTCCCACACTCCCCACCCCCCTCCTCCTCACAGCCACAGGATCCGTCCAATTTAGCTATTTTCCAGCCAAGCTTTCAAACCCATTATTTCCTACGTTTGCTTTTTTTTTTTTTCCCCCCCCAAACCTTGGACATTTTGCTGCTTACAACCAGACCTAAGATAAAACCGACTTCAAAGCAATTTCTATAATGAGCAGCAGTGCATTAGAAACCCAACAACAGAGGAGACGAGGCCGGGATAAAACTAACCTGAAAAGAAGCACCATCCCTTTAAGGAGAGATAATGAACGGCGAGGCTGTTGCTTGGCATGTTTGCAGAGAATCGCTAATTAAAACATCGCTTCTGTAAAGTATGCTGATCCCATTGATTCTTCCCCCCACACAGTTAATTTGCTGCTAGGAAGGCAAAGTCGCAAGGGTCCTCATTATAAAAATTTCACTGGCTGCAGCTAATGGTTGTAATTAATAGGTGCAATAAATTTCAAATGGGCAGCCAGGGTGTTCATTAGCTGTGGGCTGACTCAGCACCGGTGGCCTCACCAGTTACTAAATAACCCATTTCCAAGCAGACGGGAGGAGGAAGGTGCTCCGTGGCACCACCGTCGCATCCGTAATTCCCTGCAGCGAGCAGAGCTGAATAAATAATTCCCGGCAAGTCCCGGATTTGTCTCTTTTTGTCCCGTTGGTGAATTGTCCCTGCAAATCTCCTCCAGCTCTTGGCCAGCTAACTGGGGGCAGGTTTTCTCAAAAGCGCTGGCACAGCCAAGTGACCTGGATTTTGCGTGGGATCAGCGCTCGAGGAATTGAACCCTCTGGTACAAAGGGCGGGTAAATACCCGACAGTGATAGCACGGAGCTGGGCATGGGCCAAACCCCGGGGATCAAATGGATCAAACCCCCACAGATCAAATCCCCTGCGTGGAAAGCACAGACACATACCTGGGTGGGTCTGCCCATTGGGGACGCGGGCTGCGGAGTGATTTTTATTGCCCTGGTCCTTCTTTGGGCATTCTGAGCAAAGGCTGAGCTTTGAAACCTCCCCAGGCTCCTGCTGAGCACCATCCCCTCCGCAGGAGGTCCCAGTGCCGCAGCCCCGTGTCTGCACCAACCCTCCCAGGGGCTGGGGGCCGCTGGCGAGGCGCTGGGTGTCCCACTGTGTCCCGTTAGGACCGGGTGCCATCACAGCTTTGATTAAAACCCCCAGCCTTTCAGTTCATTATCATCTGGCTGTAATTAAAATATTAATAATTGGCACTCTCTCCCCGAGTTATCTCCTGGGACCAGCATCCATGGGGCCGAGCGACCCAGCGAGAAGCTGGTGCTGCTTCTGCTGCTCTTCCCATGCACCAGCGACGCTGCACGGAGGCAAACCCCATCCCGAGCCCTGCGTGGACAGCAGTGGGCAGTGACCCCAGCCCGCGCGGGAAGCAACCCCTGCTCATCCCAGGGGCATTCTGGAGCTGATGCCCGGTGCATGAGCCGGGTGGCCTTCCCATGCCTGAAGCCAAAATTACGGCTGCTGCCAGGAGGGATGTCTGGGGACCGACGTGGCCGCGCAGGGGCTCTGTGTCGGGGCTGCGATTTCCCCTCCCCGCAGGGCAGTGCAGGACAAGCCTGTGCCTCACCCGCCAGCAGCTTTGGGGTATGGGAGCTCCACACCCAGCTGCCAGAGGAAGCCGGGGACGGTGGATGCCTCACTCATAAATGGCAGTTATTATCTATAATTAGCGGCTTGTCCTGCTCTGCACATTCGCTCCCGGGAGCTCAGGAAGGACCAGGGACTGCTGGGGGATCCGACTGCTCCAGCATCTTTGCCAGAGACTTTTGGAGATTGATGAGTACCCGTGCATGGCTCTTCCTCAAGCTTGCTTCTCTGGATGGGCTTTCGATAGCTGCCTTTTTAAAAATAGGTGTGTGCCTCATTTCTCTAAGATGCTTTGAAAATGGCAACCCGATCTACTGTTTTATTTAATGCTGTGAATGTTTTATGAAGCCCAGCAGCTGAGGGTTTTTGCTTTGCCTGGCCCTGGACATGGGCAGTAATCGCAGCCGCACGGGGCCGGGGGCAGCGGCTGCGCTAATTGAAAGGTGACTGGAGCTGCTGCTGGGAGCTGGATGCCAGACAAGCCGAGAGCTCACCTGGCGCTGGCAGCATCTTCTCTCTGCGATGGACCTTTTCCAGGGGTCTCTGCCAATGCCTTCTGCACGGCAGGACTTTCATAGAAACACTTGTCCCATGCACATCTCCCCCCTCGCCTCCTGCAAGCCCCAGGCGCGCGTTCCCCTGAGGATTGGACTGAAAACCAGGAGTCAGATCACACTGCAAAGCCCTTGTGCGTTGCCAGGGAGTACAGGAGCTGGACAAACAAGGGCAAGAAAGAACAAGATTTGGCAGAAAGTCACCGGCCCTGGCTCCTGACCACCAGACACCCAGACCAACGTGCCCACTCGGTTTCCTCCCATCCCGGCTGCTCTTCGACACAGCACCGCAGAAACACGGTGGCTCGTGCTTAATGCCTGCCTTGCTAAAGGAAAAATCGATAGCATAAAGGGTAGCGAGAGCAAGTCTCAGGGGTGGAGTATCTCGGCAGCGTGGTACAGACAGGCTGCCAATAATCCTGCTCTGAGCCACTTTGCCCAACAGCCACCGAAATATTAATGGGGACTTGCTGCCGCTCCAGCATCCCTCTGCAGACCCTTGACGAGAGGCAATTGCCGCTCCGAGACGGATTCTGTGCCCCAGCATCCCCGCTCCCCGGTAGCTCATTCCCCCAGCGCTTGGGGGGGTGTCTTCAGCGACGCCCCTGGTTTTCCGAGGGGGCTCAGGGCTGTGCCCCCCTCGGGGAGCCACCACAGTGCAGCACCCACTGACCCACCGGGACTGGCCGGAGAAGATTTTGCTCATTACTCCCCAACGCAACATTTTGGGTTGCAGCAAAGCGAATGGCAAAAATGGGATTCCTCATGTTATTTGTGGTTAATTTGCCCTGCTCTCCCTTTCTTGGCGGTGAATGGCACCCTCGCCCCCGGCTCCCCACCCCTGGCCCTGCAGCAGGTCCGGAGCAGCCCCGGGGTGGGAGGCGGGGCGCAAGGCCATGCGTGTCCGCCGCAGGGATGGGCCCTGCTCGGCGTGAATGGCTCGGGGTGGCCATTGTCATGGGTGAATTTTCTGAATGAGCAAATCCTCATTAAAAAATAATTAAAACAGCCTGGTGAGATTGGCTTAATTCCTTTCATTTTGACTGATGGTGTTTAGTTTTGATGATTTATATGGCACAGTCTTGCCAGCTCTCATGCTTTCATTGTTGGAACTCATGGGATTTCATGATTTTCTTCCTTCCACACCTCCCTGAGTCATGGGATTACAGCTGAATCTCAGCTTTCATTTTTTTCAATGACTATTATTTTTAAAGATGCATTCCAGGCTGGTGAAATAAACTCGAAAACCTGACACCTAATGACTCAAAGCTCAGGAAGTGAGAAAAAAAAAAATCGAGAAATTGCTCGCTTCCTGCTTGGTGAGGGTGGTTTGGAACCCCCTGATGTTGTTTGGGTGCTGACGGAGGTGGCAAGGTCTGCGGTGACGGGGTCTGCGGTGATGGGGTCGGCAGTGATGGGGTTGGCAGTGATGGGGTCTGTGGTGGCGGGGTCTGCGGTGGCGGGGTCTGTGGTGTCAGGGTCTGCAGTGGTGGGGTCTGCGATGGTGGGGTCTGTGGTGGTGGGGTCTGCGGTGTCAGGGTCTGCGGTG
>NW_009258264.1:400692-401062 GCF_000687185.1 Egretta garzetta
CCCCTCCCACCCCGGCCAGCCCAGCTCTGCCAGGCTCGCAGACTCTTTATTTTACTCATTTAAAAAGAAAAAATTTGCCAAGTCCCACTGTATAATTAAACCTGCCCTTCTCACATGCTCCCGACCACTGCCTCCCCTCTGACGTCCTCATGGCACGGGGCTGGCGGTGGCCTCAGGGGTGCTGCGGGGATGGATCCTACCTGGTGCAAACTGGGTGGCTCCAGGGCTCTGCGCAACCCACTGGGTCTGCAGCATCCCTGGAAGGGGCATGGCGTGGTGGGGAAGGCAGGGCTGGAGGTGCCCGGGCTTTTCTCAGCCGCCTGCGAGCTTGGGAGAGCCAACGGCAGGCGGAAGGGGCCCTGCCCCAACC
>NW_009258264.1:401126-411381 GCF_000687185.1 Egretta garzetta
CCCCCTTTTGGCTCTGAAGGGGGACGACGGCGCCTGAAAGGCCGTGCCCCCCACCATCCCCGGCCCCCTTTGTCTCTCCCTCTGCTCGCCACCCCCTGCCCCATTCGTCTTGCTAAACCTCTAAGGCCCTGCAAGGCTTCAATGCCCCCTTTGACTCGTTACTTGTTACCAAATAAATATGGGTGATTAAAAAGGGATCAGGAGTCCGTGTGGTTTGCGGAGGTGCCTGGAAGGTGGAGTCCCTCCTCTGTGTAGCCCATGGCTTTTCGCCCTACATGAGTTAGGAAAAGCAATCACATAGGAATAAAAAGCCATAGACCACAGCAGAGGGCTTACCCAGGATAAGCCAGCAGTCTTTGGGGAAGGAAAAGGAAAAAGGGGAAGGAGGGAAAAAAAAAAAAAAGTACCCCCCTGTCTAAGTTGTCCTCCCTCCCCGTGCCCAGCTGGGAGCACGACCTGCTCCATCCCTGCACGGGGACCGCAGCCCCCCCAGCTTGCCCCTACAAAAACAGGGGAACCTCCCACCCAAAACACCCCTAGGGCCTCTGCCCCCGTCACCTCTCGGCACCGTGGCAGCGCAGGGTGGTTTATCCTGGGTTACCCCTGGGTCAGGAAGGAGAGAACCAAACCTGGCGTGTCTGTCCCCGCAGCAGTAACCTGCCAGCGCAGTGGCCTGGCCCCGGGAGGAGGACCCAGCGCCCTGGCTTTTCTGCTCCAAACCCTGTAATGAACTGTGATTGCAGGGCCAACAGCCCCTTGCAGCAGAGGTGACACTTAAAACACAACATGCTGTAGCCTGAATCAATGGCAGCAAGCCCAAGCAGCAGGCATTGAAATGGTTTATTTTCTCTCTGCCAGTGTCCTGGCCACAGCTACACCTTATCTCTGTCGGTATTCCCCATCGCATCTTTTTGTGCTGCTTTTCAACCTGATAAACCTTGAGTTATAAACCAGATAGCTGCCCTGGTTGCAAATGGAGCAGGACAGTGGCCCCTTCCCATAGAGGACCACCTTGCTGTTCGGCAGCTGCTCCCCTCGCAGCAGCCCCAGAGCCCACCAGGTAAATCACAGAATCCCAGAATCCCAGACTGGCAGGGGTTGGAAGGGCCCTTGGGAGCTCACCCAGTCCCACCCCCCTGCCCAAGCAGGCTTACCCAGAGCAGGGGGCACAGGACAGCGTCCAGGCGGGGGTTGAATATCTCCAGAGAAGGAGACTCCACAGCCCCCCTGGGCAGCCTGGGCCAGGGCTCGGGCACCCTCAAAGTCAAGAAGTTCTTCCTCACGTTCAACTCTTGTGCTTCAGTTTGTGCCCATGGCCCCTTGTCCTGGCGCTGGGCACCACTGAGAAGAGTCTGGCTCCGTCCTCATGACATCCACCCTTGAGATATTTGTACGTGTTGATGAGATCCCCTCTCAGCCTTCTCCAGGATGAACAAGCCCAGCTCCCTCAGCCTTTCCTCGTAGGGGAGGTGCTCCAGTCCCCCCATCATCCTTGTTGCCCTCCTCTGGACTCTAGGAGTTCCTCATCTTTCTTGAACTGGGGAGCCCAGAACTGGACCCAGTGCTCCAGGTGGGGTCTCACCAGGGCAGAGCAGAGGGGGAGGAGAACCTCCCTCGCCCTGCTGGCCACGCTCCTCCCTGCTGGCTCATGGTGAGCTTGTCGTCCCTTTTGCAAGCAAGGGGGGGGAAGGTGCTCGCCTTGGGGTAAAGCTGTACCCTGTCCTGTAGGTGTTTTGAAAATCTGACCCTTTGGGCCACTGAGGGACTTGCCCACAGTCACGGAGTCGCTCAGCAGCAGAACTGGGAACCAAAAACCTTCCCTTGGCCCCGCTGCCCCCACAGCTCACCTGGCTGCAGAGGCGGCGGATGCTCGGCGGGGAGAGGTGCATCCAACAGACCCGCCTTTGTCGGCTGAGACAAAGGGCTAAAGAAAGGTCTGGCTGCAAAGCTGCCTCCCGCTCGCTTCCCCCGCTGCTGCCTTCCCCCACCGCCTTTTCGAGGGAGCCTCCCTCTTCGTACCCACAAAAGAGGCATCTCGGGACAAGGCGATGTGTTTCATGGGGAGCAGCTGCTCCAGCAGCTCCTCCGAGAGCTGGACACGGACCTTATCCTTTAGCAACACCCTCTGCACCTCCCCACACCTGGGGCAGCTCCTCCGGTGGCACCAAAACTGCCCAGGTTGTCCCTGGGAAAGCACCAGCCTCTGCCTTTATTCTCTCTCCCTGCCAGGACGCGGCTCGTTCAGCAACACTGACTGCTAATTGCTAGGAGCTGATGAGGTCAACTCTGCTATTGAGTCTAGGAAATTCCCTTTCTTGTTGCCCTAGCAAGAATCCTTGGGAAATTCAATGTTTCTAAAACTATACAGCAAGCAGATTTGGAAGTAGGAAGGATTTTGCACCCTGCAGTTCATCATAGCAGTGAACGTGACTTTGACCTACAAACCAAACTTCTGAAGCACACGGGTAGCTCGGCACTGGCGTTTTCCCAAGGTCTTTCCTGTTTTAACTCCCATATATGAATGGCAAAAAAAAGAGGCCCCCGTGTGCCCCACCTTCTGACACGGTCACACTCCCTTCCCAGCCCTTTGGCTCTACCGGTGGCAGCGGCAGGACGGGCACCCCACGGGCAGCCCGACACACCAAGCTCTGCAGGAGCATCATTTGCCCCCCCCGTTATGCCCTTGGGTGCAGGCATCGCGCCGGGGCGGTCGGCAGGCGAATACCCCGCTGCGTGCCCGTGGGCACTGCGTGCATGCCAGGAGCTCCACGTGGGTCTCTGCCCCTCCAACTCCACACCAACCCCTGGTCCTGGGGGTGCACTAAGGAGACAGCCCCAGTTTCACTGCACATTGCACATTCGAGGGGTAAATCTGTTGAGCTGGACTCAATGGCTCTTTGGGATATGGCCCTGTGGCTCTGCAAGGCACCCAAGATATTCCCAAGGAGGTTGCACCCAATGCGGGGCAGCTCCAGTGCCAGGCTGCTCTCCCCAGCATTGGCGCACGAGGACACATGTCCATCCCAGAGCCACCAGGTGGTCTCATTTTTGAAGCCCTGACCCCTCCATTGCTGGCTGCTCCCGCTGCCGTCCCCAGCACCCTGTCCCCAAGTCCCTGCCGAGCCTCGCTGCGCGGTCGCATACTTGAAATGGTTGTGCACCGAGGGGCCGGAGCGGAGGGAGGGAGCGGGGGGTCAGGTATTTCTCCATCCCTGGCTCTGGAGAGCCGGTAACAAAGGCGCTATTGAACTGCAGCCTCTCTGGTCTGTGAAGCAGAAACCTCTTGTATCTACTTCACTGCCTTTGATCTAACTCCCCCAGTGGGATGGATATTACTCATGTCCTGCTGCTCGGGTACTGCTGCCAGAGCGGGACGGGGGGGACAAGCCCCCCCCTGCCACCCCGGGTTTGGGAAGCGTCCCGCTGGCACCGGGCAGGGGCACCCAGCGCCCACCTGTGCTGCTCTCCTTCCCCATGGCCCCTCTGCCTTCCCCCTCTGCCCCCCCCTCAACCCCGCCAACCTCCCAGACCCCAAATTTTGGGGGATACATGCGGGCGCCCAGCACTGCCCTGGGAGGCTCAGCCGAGCGTAGAGGCGGGAGGAGCAGGGCTCTGCGCCTCGCATTCCTCTTCTGTAATTAAAGCCGGTGTGCTGGGTGGAGGGGGAATTTCCCAAAGGGTTTTACTGGCGTCTGGACAAGGGTCAGACAATGAGAACATTTGACAGGGTGCCCAAATCCGCTGTATCTTGGATACGCTCAAAGCCTCCCCCGTGCTGTTCGTCCCAGGCGCTGGTTTGTGGGAGGTGGGGGCTGTTTGGGCAGGTTGGGCGGTGGGGAAAGCGGGCGGGAGCTTGGGCACTGACTCACGACGTCCCTGCAGGCTGCACCCCAGCCAGGCTGCCCCAAAAGTGCAAGAGCTTGAGCAGCACCAGCTTGCTCTGAAACCACGTCCCCACCGGGATCCCCCAGAAAATCCTGGGTAAAGGCATCAAACACACCTTAGAGACTCACAGTACTTAGAGTGATGCTTTAAAAAGTACTTTGCTGCCTTCTGCAAGCTACCCACCTCGCTCCCCGGGGAGCCAGGGGCGCTTGGGGCTCAGCCTGGTTTTGCCAGTCCCAGGGGGCACAGGGATGCTGTGACAACCTGGCTGCCAACCATCCCAGCTACCCAAAAGCACTTGAGTGCTTTCAGAAATCTTAATCTCCAGCCTTTCCAGCTGGTTTGCAGAAAACCCTGCGCCTGGCAGCTCCCACCGGCACCCAGAGAGGGACACGTGGGCATCGCCTCTGGAGCAGGCAGGCCCCTGGGGTGCCCACATGACAGTGCCCAAACTGAGAGTACCCAAAATCACAGCACAAGAGGAAGCCTCCCGGGAGCCAAGGGCTCTCAGCGCTGCTTTGCCTTCTCCCCGGGCTCATCCCCTCCTTCCCCGGCTCCCTGCCCACCTCTCAGGTGCCGCGAGAGCTGAGATGTGCACAGAGCCTCGCCGGGGCCGCCTCCATCCCTGCCGCAAGGCGGACAGAAATAATGCACGCCCGACAACGGGAAAGGAAAGGATGGATGGACAGATGGACGAACGGATGGATAGAGGCTCAGGAACAGAGACCAGCCACAGTGGGCACACCTAAAGGATTTTGTTTTCCACTGAGGTCCGTACTGGTTGCATCCCAGGAAGGTGCAATCAGCCTTTCTTTTAGGGGATCTTCTGCAGTTCCCCCCTCGCCAGCCCCTCTCTCCCCAGCTACAGGCTGGGGCCCCCCCCCCGGCCGGGGGGGGCCCAACTCTCGTTTAGTTTTTAAACCTTAACTATTAGAACTTGGGGAGCAGTTGCAGTCAGAGTTGGGCAACGATCCATTTTCGAGCTGTCTTGACAACTGGCTCCAGCACAGCGAGATTAGATCTACTAATCACATTTATAAGGCGCCCAGGATCATGAATTGGGGATTCAGAGAATATTTGTCATTGTAACAATGTCATCTCCCAGCCTTCAGCGTGCATTACCTTGTCCTCCAAGTTGTTATGGTTGGACTTTTTGGCTTTATAGAAGCATCTGCTTGGGGAAGAGGAGGCTCGAATGCATCTGTTGTATGGGTGCTCTGCAGAGCTAAAGGTGCCCCCCGTCTGTCACTTGTACGCCCCATGGATAGGGTAATACTGGGGTTATTTATGGCTTTTAATCAGCTTTCTCATCACCTGATTTTTGTATTGATAGCTGCTTTAACAAAACAGATACAACCCAAATCTTTCCAGAAGGCTACATAAATCCCCCAACTCTTACAGGCAATAAAAAGGGGGGCCAGGTAAGCTGAGTGACACCCCAGATCACGCAGTGCATCCTTAATGGTGAGCCCGGGAAAGCGAGGCAGATCCGCTTCCCCAGAGCAGGCGTCTGACGATGAGACCACACCGTCTACAGCCACCCGTATCGAGACATGCCGGAGAGACGTGTTCAACAAATCCGTGTTTGCGGCAACAACGGCAATCGCAGCATCGCAGCCTGTGCACAGCAGCCACCGCTCGGCTGCCAGCGCCGCAGCATTGCATTAAGGAGAGACCAGACGGAGCCCAGGTTCCCTTCGCAGGGTGCTCTGGCAGCCACAGAAAATCCACGGGCTCGGGAAGGGCCAAAATCACCCTCATTTTGCAGGTGCACACGCAATCACACACTCCTTCCAAAACACAGAATACAGCGTAAAACTGCTCTGATGTGTTTTAAGGAGAGAACAGAAATCCTTTCGTTTTCTGGCTACTTTTGCACTTTGCTTTATGCCCATAGGGATGCTCAGCCCACCTCCCTTCAGAACAGCAGAGGTTGCTCGTGCAGCCTCTCCCTGACACCCTGGCAGCCCATGGGATGTGGTTTCCCCTCCCAGTGGGTACCAGTGCTCCAGAACCCGGCTTTCCCTAACCCAGGGATGTGACGAGGTGCTGAGGGGGCCAGGGCGTGCAGAGCTGGGCTCCAGCTGCCCCAGCACAGCTCAGCCCGGCACCAGGCTCCCGAAGGACTGGCTTTTCCATGGGTGCCTGGGATTGCTTTGGTGAGCAGAAATGTTCTCGCTGAACCAGGCAAGTTTGAGCCGGGAGGAATATTTTGCAAATCCAGTTAGTTTGTCGCAGGCGGCTTTGGGTACCAAAGAGAAGTTGCAACCTTCCCTTCCCACTTTTCCATTTGGAACAGCATGCCTCTTCCAGCTCTCCTTCGCTCTTACCAGAAATACCTATTTTAGGTGACTGGAAATGTAATGACAGGTTTTTCTCGGGGTGAAACAAAATGTTCTCCAGCCCGAGATGATTTTGTTTCTCAGCTTGCTGAAAAAATTCGGAATAAATTCATTTTGGTTTGACCCCTCGGTGCTTCTGTGCTCCGCAAACCACCAAATCAATCCTCAGCGGAGGGCCCGCACCTGAACCCCGCAACCCTTGGAGGGGCACGTCTGGACCCCAAGACCATTACCCGTGTGTGCCGGGTCGCAGCCCTCGTGATCCCGCCGAACCCCAAACCCCTCCGCTCGGCCGCTGCTCGGCCCCACTTCCCGCTGCGCGGTGCTGCTGTCTCCTCCGGCTTTTTTTTCCAAGGCAAAGGGATGAGAGAGGTGGAGAGGGAAGGGGCGAGATAATGACCCAGATCTGTTCCTGCAGCCTCGCCATCAACTGGCCACACGGCCCATTAAGGGAAGGCAAATGCAACTTGGGAATCCAGGTAAGTCACTCGCTAACAAGACCCTCCTGGGCCTTTTAGCACATTCCTGGTCACGGATATTTCAGCTCCCGCAGCCCCAGCTGTAATTAAGTCTGGGCTGCGAGGCAGGAGACGCTGCAGCAGCCAGGGGGGGATTTGCCTGGATTTGCCGGAGGAGCACGCGGGGCTGCTGAGCACCAGTGTCTCTAAGGCAGGGGATGAGGCGGGGGCTGCAGCCCCAGCATCCTGCGCGGTCCAGGGGCTGGTCCCTCGTGCAGCGGCGTGCGAGGAGGGCGAGCACAGCTCCCCGGGATCTCCAGCAACTTGGATTTGGTAATGGAGGGAGAGGGAAACCACCGGGCTCTGGGAGACGGTTCAGTGATTGGGAACAACCAGAGCAGAGGGAACAAAGAGGTGTAGGAATTAAAGGGGGAAGGTGAGGAAGGAGCCCCGTGGGGGTACAGGGACACTTTGTCCAGAGGAAGAAAGCGAAGGCATGATACCCACCACCTCCGCGCCCGTGCGGCCCCTTCGACTCCCCTGGGGAGCCACTTCCCTGCGCTCAAACCTGCCTCACGTGGCTTCAGTGACTTCAGGGACATCACCCTGGGCCCAAGCTTGGGAAGAAAAGAGATCAACCCATCTCCCACCACCATAAATCAGGGCTGGATCCACTGACAACAGGCGGTGCTGGGGGAAGTGGACCCGCTAAGGTGCCCTTCCCCTCCCCTCGCAGACCAGACCCCAAATCCCCTTTGCATGTGGCTTCACCATCACACGCACAAGCTCAAACAGCTCCTGTAAAGCCACAGACCTGGCTCCCTCCCGGGACAGGAGCAGAGACAGCCTCCAGCGCTCAGCTGGAATTCACAGCACAGCTTTGCACCGTGTTTGAAGAGATTTTAACCACCCATATCCACCAAGGCTCCTTTTTCTTGCTGGCACAAACACGAGAAATTGCAACCAGCTTTACAAACACCGCTGCCCCACGCTGTGCTCTCTCCTCCTGCCCAGGGCTGCCCTGGCCCCCAGAGCCCCCCTGCCCTAACCTGTGCATGCAATGGAGGATTCCCAGGAGATATTCCTATCCCGGCTGTCCTGTGCAACCCTGTCTGGCTGCAACGCAGGACACTGGTGTGCTTCCCACTGGGGATTCCCCTCTGAATGTGCGGGTGAGGCCAGCAGGGCAAGGAGAAGCGGTAGATGAAGGCAGGGATGCTGGCAGAGCCGTGGGGCTGGGGTGACCCTCCCCGCATGTCCCCACTGATGCTCCCCATTGCTGGCTAGAGAGGATTAGCCGGAGCTGGGGTGACTGGGATCGAAAGAGAATGGGTTGACGGTCTACCCACATGGGAGCTGCCGTTGTGCCGCCCGTGCCTGTGCAAGGCAGAAGGGTGGTTAAGCCTCATGCAGCAATTCACACCCTCCTGGGGTTTGGTGAACCCTGTCTAAGCACCGAGAGGTCAAGGTCGCTCTTGCTTTGGGCTCTGCAAGATCTCTGCTGTGGTTGTGCTGAGCTGGCAGCCCTGGAGGGAAGACGTCCGGAAAGCCGAGCTTGGGCTGACCCCAGTTCTGCGCCAGCATCGGCAGCTCGGTGCAACAGGCAGCGTGTAAGGGCAGCGCACCCTGCGAGTAGGAAATGTGGGGCTGGAACAAGAGACAGCCCATGGATTAGCCCCTGGAGAGGGAACAGTGGCATCCATGCCTAGGGACAGGTTTGTAGGGCTGGAGTGGCAGGATTTGGGGAGCATCGTGGATGCACCCTCTGTGCCGGGTCCAAGGTGGTGCAGATGTGAGATATTTGTGTTTCGTCTGCTGCTGGCCCCGTTGTTCACTGTTACCAGTGATTTGTCACGTTCTGCTGACAAGCCATCGGGGACTCGTGACATAATGTGATACCTATTAGCATGAGGAGAAACTCTGGTGGAGAAAGTGCCTCTTTTCCACTGTGGAGAATTTTCCTCCCTGCTGGACAGGGCGCCAGGGTCCCCCTGCTCCCTGCCAAAGGACAGCCACACCTGGGGGGGAAGAGGAACCCCACGGGGAGCCTCAGAAGCACAGTGTGAAGGTGCCCCAAGCTTGTACCTGAGCCTGTTCTGTCTGCCTGGAGCCGTCCCAGCCCTGGTCCCACCCAGCCCTCCTGCTGACGGTCTGCCACCGCTCCCCGGGGACGCACGGACATGTGCAGAAACCAGGAGGGGCATCCCTCGGATCCCTCTGGGCACCCCCAGCCCACTCCTTGGAGGGGGTTCAGGGGGCTCGGCTGCCCTCCCCTTTTCTCACTGTCGCTGAAGCTTCCAGCAGAGAAAAATTATTATTCTCCCTAATGAGCTATCACAGTCCAGGCAGGCAGGTGCACCCGGGCACTTGCACACACACAGACACAGGCTCTGTACACCGGTCCCCAAATCACTGCACAAGCCATTGGGAACCCGTTGGTCTCCCCAGACCCCTCCAGCCCTCAGGACCCCACCACCGGAGTCCCTTTGCTTTCAGTACCCCAGCACATCTGAGATAACGGCAGGAATCAAATGGCACTGAAATCGAGGCAATTCCTATCTCAAAATAATTCATTTCCTTTCCCCTCACTGACATCACCGTGCAGGTTAACACACGCACCACTTCCCTTATCTTTCTTCAGGATTACCTCATCGGAGAGAACCCGGAGAGCCTCCCTCTCCGCTGTGCTGAATACCAGCACCGGTGTTGGAGCTGCAAGTTTGCAGCCGGAGGAAGGATCGCTCAAATGCGAGCGATACTCAGCAAGGCACAAGCACTAACGGATTTGCTCTTCGCCCTTTGGTTCACACTCATCAGAAAGAAAAAGACACTTCTGCCCTGGGCAGAGTTTCCCTTTGCCTGCTGGTGCACGGATTTTATACACACGCCAAACGATGCAGAAGGTTTGCACGCACACACAGACATACCCCGTCCTACACAAACACCCCCACTTCACATGGATGGCACCTGAGCAAGACAGAAAACTTCTCATATTTGTGCACGAACTTCTATTCGTACCCGGGAGCACCCGGGGCAAGCGCACAGCTCGTCTTGAAATCCAGCAGTTAAAGAGCTTACGTGGAATTTAGCTGGTAAGTACGTTAACATGTGTTGCACGTAATTGTGTGTCAACATAAGTAATGTGAGTACCCGGGAATATCTGTATACACGTCTTCACATTCATATAGTGATGCATTTTGACTACCTGGTGATTATTATTCTCGCCTAAGACAAAGAGAATTTAATTTTTTTTGGCTAATCACATAGGAATCACAAGTATATAGCGACCGCAAGCAAATGCCACCCATTAGCTACAACACGGTGTGACCAGGCGGCAATATAGATATTCCCGTACACATTTTCAACGCACACAATAAAGAGCTAAAGGACTTGAATTTCTTTGGGAAAGAAAGGCGCAGGCATTGCCGGCAGAGTGCATGTCCCCGGGAGGAGCCGTACGGGTAATGCCTGCAGGGGGGCCGATGGGTGCAGGTGCCTGCGGGGGGTTCGCTCGCTACGAACGCCCATCGCACACCCGGCGTGCAGCCCGTGCACCCGCTCCCATTCACC
>NW_009258264.1:411405-415355 GCF_000687185.1 Egretta garzetta
TGCACCCCCCCCCCCCCCCCCAGCTCCACCAGGCAAGACTTGAAACAAAGAAAGAAAGAGAAAAATGCCGTCTTACTTTTTGTCCTCCTTTTTTTTCTTTTTCTCCCCTCCTCTCTCCTCCCCGCCGCCTCGATTGCGGGACTTCAGCGGGACCGCGATTCTTTGGTGGAGATTATGAAAAGCAACTTCGGGAACCGCCGAGCGCTGCACGCAGCCGTGCGGAGGGGAAGAAGAGCTTTGCCAGCCGAGAAGAGAAGGAACAAAAGCCCAGCAATGCCAGAGCGGTGCTGAATAGGTGTCTTCCTAATTGTAAGGGGCTTGTGCGGCTGTGTGTGGTTGCGGGGCGGGAGGAGGCGGGTGGAAGGGGCGATGGGAAGTGGGGCACGGCCCCCCGTGTGCCCCCCGTCCGGGGCAGGGGTGCCAGTTCTCCCCATCTCGCCTCTCTCCTGCTTTTTTCCCCCTTTCCGCTTTGTCTTCGGCCCCAGCTCCCAGCCAGGCAGACACAAAAGAGCCTCTGACCTGGGAGGAGAAATACCCGTTTCCAAAAAAAAAAAGAAAAAAAAAAAAAAAAAAAAAGCACCCGAGTGCTCCGGTGTGTGCTTTCAGCAGGCAGGGAAATTAAAAATAGCTGGGGTAGCTCAAAATCGGAGGCAGCATTCCTTCCCTAATGAGTGTAATTAGCAGAGTGAGGATGGAAGCATGTTTCCCTGGCTGTTCCTTGCATCTTTCCGTGTCTCCAAGCACCAGCCTGCCTGTGCCCTACCACAGGCTTTTGGGAAATGGCGTTTTTCCACTTCCAGGAGCTGCCGGGGCAGGAGCCGTGCTTGGATGCAGCTATCGACATGCACTTCAGCTGTCTTAAGCTCTCCCTCCACCTCCAGCTCAAA
This sequence comes from Egretta garzetta, assembly GCF_000687185.1. Classification (NCBI taxonomy): domain Eukaryota; kingdom Metazoa; phylum Chordata; class Aves; order Pelecaniformes; family Ardeidae; genus Egretta; species Egretta garzetta. Next base: position 412,293 of record NW_009258264.1, read on the forward strand.
ATAGAAGAGTTCAGACAGGATTAAATCCCCAAACACACATCCCGAGTCCTCTGGGGCTTGCGGAAGCACAGACAAGTCAGATTTGGGACCTTTTTTTTTTTTTTCCCCCTGCTCATTGCTATCCATCCACTTTAGCTCTCATAAATCCCGAGCTGTCAGTGTAACAACGGGTGATTCAGTGGGGATTTAGCCAGGCTTCAGACCTGTGGAGCGAGCCAGATCCTCCTCCCATGGCAGCACCCGACCGAGCACGAGCAAGGCATTGCCTCACCCCACACCGGGTGCCCTCGTGCCGGGACATGGGGCGTTGGGGTTGCTCTCCCGTGGGGAGCCAGGAGGTCCCTTGCAGGGGGCAAGGGCGCTTTCTGTTCTCTGCCTTGTGGCTTTCTGTTCGCCACCTTCTCAGCAACCTTGTAAATCCAAATTCTGCCTGGGATTAGTCTAACCATCAGTCTAGGTGAGAGCAGCGAGCACCTGCCATGGGATGAGGATGCAGCAGGGTCCACTCCATGCATCCTTCCCCCGAGCAGGGAAGGGGCAGCAGACGAAGCCCCGTGGGAGGGCAGCACTCTGGGAGATGCGTTGGGCAGCTCATTAACTGATGGGCCTAATGACCTGCTTGGCTGGGTTGTCTACACAAGCCAGAGGAGGAAGCAGGAGCATCTGGACAGGGCAAGACGGCGGATCCGGGCACGGGGCTGCCCGAGCAGGCGGTCCAGCCGTGCCGCCGGGCTGCAGCAGGCCAGGAGCAGCCGGGGAGGGCTGCGCCGTCTCTCAGCATCTGCTCAGCTGTGACATTGTGCTCACTTGGGCTTTTTTTTAATTGTCTTGATGTCCCTCATTTGCATAATCCCCATAATGCAGCGCAGCAGGACTTTTGCTCTGAGCTAATAAATAGATGACAAAAATAAACGTGTCATGTAAGATTTGCTTCCATTTCTTCCCTTTGTGAGCGAGCTATCACCAAGAAATGATGCTCGCGGGGCTGATCTCACAGGAACTGTCAGCCTGGCCTGCCATAAGCAGCAACGTTCGCTTTGCCCGTGGTATGCAACTTTGCCAGATGTTGGGATGAAGTTGTGAGCTAGGAATGGGAAGAAAAGATGGCTGCGAAACGCGAGGATGTGCTCCTCACTGCCTGGGCTTTGCCTCCCCCCCCCATCAGCCCTCCAAAGCTCTTCCCCAAAAGTCAGACCAAAATTGGGCAGCGGAAGGACTGCAGACCTCAAAAAGATTCATCGTTGTGTTCGTAGCGTGCTTGCATCCAGTAACAGCCAGGCAGATATCTGGTGTGCCTTATTTTTAGATGTATTTTCTTCAAAATTATGGTGCGCTGTGGTTCCCTCTCCTCCCTAATGCTGCGGCTGGCTCTCTGCTGGCGGTGGAGTTCCACGGTTTATGAAATGAGTTCCCTTAGCTGAGAAAAAGAGTAATTGCTCTGCTGTGAATATCCAAGGGGACTCATGAGGCTGGAAAGGCACCACGTGTTTGCTACAGGATGATTTCCCCCTTGGTTTTACAAGAATTTATTTATCAGCTCAAAGAACTTTGCAGGATGGGGCATGGGGTGTCGATGGGAACGCCATAGATGCCACCCCAGACCAGCCTTAACAGGCTCAAAGTTTTAGAACAGAGGCTGCAATTAATCACTGGGGCTCTGCATCCCTGGAAATCATCACTCTAGGACTGGGGGTTTTCCCAGCCCGGAGCTCAGCTGGAAGTGGGGGACCCACTGGGCATCACCCCTGCATTGGGTCAGAGCAGAGGAGCCCTTCTGAACATCAGGTCTGCGAAGCGTCAGGGTGTGGATCTGATGGGAGACAGCAATGAGACTCGCTCGGGTTCTGGAGATGGAGTAGGAGACGGTTACTTTGCAGAGGGTGCTGGCAGCTCTGGAGATCGTATCTTGTGCATTACAGCAGTTGGTATTTTTTTTCCTTTCCGCAGCCCTGTGATTCTGGAGGATTCTCAGCTCTTATATAAAAATGCTTTAGCATTTCCAACTGTGTTGTTTGTTGAGAAAAGCCTGAAAACATGAATCCTAAAGGGTAAAAGCTAGAAGAGAAATAAAGACCTGATAATATATGAGCTTTCTTTTTTTTTTTTTTTCTTTTAAAACCCTGACCAATTTTAAATCATTTTTATGACTGTACATAACCGCCTTCTGGCATGCGAATGCTTAAGCCTGGTGTTACCGTAAAGATGGATTCACAACTGCTGGTCAGCGGAGGAAAAAGTACTGCCTGCGGTTTACAAAATGCTCAGATCGGGCTGTGAAAGGAGCTCATCAACCTCACAGAGCTGCACTTAATTGACATTTAACGTGTCCCGGGATGAGGCTTTCGGCTCCCGCGTGGGGTTTCCCAGCGGGGCTGCTCTGCAGAGGTCTCCCCCCGTGTTGGAGGTGGGGAGGTGTTTGCAGCAAAGCTGGGCTGGCGCTCGGGGCTGCTGGGCTGCCTCATCCACGGTTGTGGCCCCGAGGAGACGTGCATGCAGATGGGTGCCGATGGGTGCTCACGGGGGGAAGCAAAGGCAGGGGGTGAAGAACAAGAGATGGGGAATGAAAGCAGAGGAGGAGGGAGAGGTGAGTGGTGGCGTGAGGCTGGATTGTGCCTCTGGCTGTGGTGACCCCCAGCGGGATCCCTTTCCACCGTGGGCAGCCAAGATCTGCAACGAGTCCTTTCCCAGCTTGTCCCAGCGGCGAGGTCTGCACCCCCGACAGCCTGGACCAGGCTCAGCTGCCTCCCAGAACGAGCACCACGTCCACCTCCTAGCGCCCACTGAGACGGTGGGGTGCTCAGACAAGGGAAGGCAGAGAGCCATAAGGATGGAAAAAAGAAAAAAAACAGCGAGCGAGGTGGAAATTAGATGAGGTGCAGGAGCAGGGCATGGAGGACCACAGAGCATCCCTCCAGGATGCAGCGAATAATTTTCCCCTTCCCCAAAGCACCGCGGCGAGGGGACAGGATCATCCGTCTTCATTACATCACCAGAATAGGCTCTGTCAGGTTACACTCTAAAACTAATCAATATTTCCCTGTGGCCTCGCTGGCCGCAGCTCCC
>NW_009258264.1:420934-422365 GCF_000687185.1 Egretta garzetta
CCGGGGCACGCTGGCACACCAAGCTGTCGGCTGTACATGGGTGCTGGCACCCCCGGGCACTGCTCCCTGGGCAGCACGGGTCCCCAGGGTGCTGGGGGGGCAGAGGCGCCCAGTTATTGCCACACACTACACATGCTTGATGATTTTTCAAACACGTTCATACTCTTTCTCACCTGGCTGCCCAGGTATTTTATTTTCCCTTCGCCATAATATCCTGACACCCAGCTGCTTACTTTCTGTAGGCAACTGAACAAACCTCCTGCAACAAAACCCCACAGAACTGGGCATCTATTCAGGGAGCAAAAAACACCACGGAAAGCCTTGTTTGCGCAGTTGCCATCACGCAACCTCGCTTAGATCACAAACCTAACTCACATGCGATGTCCTAGAGCCCATGCACTCAGCAAGGCACTTCCCTCTGGAGAGACGTTCCCCTAGAGCAGGGAGAAATGAAAGATTCTGCTCTGAACATTGCTCAGCTCCTCAACACAGTTTGGACCAGCCTGGCCAAAGTACTCGGTACCCAGGACCTGCCCTTGTGTCCAACACACCCAGCCCTCGCACCCAGCCCAGCTTTTCCCCGGTGCAAACTCAGCAGTCCCAAGGCAGCACTGGAAATGCTCCTTGTCTCCTCGCCGCCTGGCCCTGCTCCATCCGCAGGTACAGGGGCAGGGAGTTAATAAACCTAGGAAATGAAGGTTAGGATTCACTCATGGGGTGCTGCTGAGAGCAGGGCAAAGATGCTAAGGCTTTCAATTGCCCACGGTTGAAAAACGACGGAGGGGTGCAGGGGATGCGTGTGTGCAAGCAGACCCATCGGAGAGCAAGGCGGTGTGCGGTGCGGAGGGGTTAACCCAATCTGTGCTGCCTGGACCGGATCACCGGAGGGTGCCCTTCCCCAGGGAGCACCTGGCTGCACCTAGAGCCGGGGCTCAGCAGCATTTCTGCTGTCCGATTGCTCCCAAGAAACACCGGGGAGAAGACAGACCCCTGGGAGGGGAGACACTCAGGGCAGATGAGACTCTGCCCACCGCACGGGTCATTGGATTTTACCAGGGGATGCTGCAAGCAAACCATACTGGGGGTCCCTCCTTGGAGGTAACTGCCCAGCAGCAGCCAGCCCACACCAACTCATACCGGCCTCACACCCGGCACAGCCCGGTCCGTGCCCACCCTACGGACCGTTCCCGGGGCAGGAGCGGGGGCCCGGTGATCTCCCTGCTCCCAGCTTCGCCCCGGCTGTTTTCAAGGCAGCTTTCAAAGCGGTCGCTCCCGCCCTGCACCCGGGCTCCTACTGCAAGCAAAAGTCTCGCCCAAGACAAGACCCATCCATCTTAGTCTCAGCCCATCCACACAGCTAAAAATAAGCCAATAAAGTCGCAATCACCTTGGAGCAGCAGCAGCTCTATTAAAGCAGAGCGAGCGGCGGCA
>NW_009258264.1:422586-426862 GCF_000687185.1 Egretta garzetta
TCGTCCGCCCGCCGCGTGCCCTGGCTGCCGGGAACCCGTGCTCATTGGGGTTGCTCCCGCACCTCTTCCCGTGCAGATGTTGGCTGAGGGGCAGATCCACACTGATCTAATGTGCTGGATGTTTGCATCAGTTTCCGTTGCAAACGCTCATTTGTCATGTAGATCTCCTGGCATTTTTTTAAAGGGTAGATTAATTTAGGGGAGCTCTCAGATCCAATTTCCTCTGGCAATGGCTCTATTAGGCTGTGCACAGCAGAGATACAGGCTCCCGTCCTCCTGCTGCTACTGATGGAATTTGATTCCGCGCTGCCAAATCTGCAGGGCTGCAAACACATTCTCACTCTTGATTAATGTGAGTAATTTCTGCTTGAAAGAAGGTTGAAATGAGCAGCCAAGGGGAAGCGAACGGTGAGGGTTCCCCCCCACTACCCCTCCTCCTCCCCCATCCCTCACTGCTGTTTGCATTTTACCAGCTCTGGCATGGGCTAACAGATAAACAGAATCGCTGGCCCTGTTTCAAGAGCAGCAGAAGGTGCGGGAGGCGGGGGGCACCTCGGCGCAGGCGGGATGCTGCTGTGCGATGGCTCCGGTAATGCGAGGGCCGAGGGAGGGGCGAGGGATCGCCCCCCACCCCCGGAGCCAGGGTGGGGAAGAGAGGGGTACACGTGGGGTACACGCTGGGAACACACGGAGTACACATGGGGTACACACGGGGTATGCACAGGGTATGTGTGGGGTACACATGGGGTACGCATGGGGTACACATGGGGTATGCACAGGGTATGTGTGGGGTACACATGGGGTACGCATGGGTTACACATGGGGTATGCACAGGGTATGTGTGGGGTACACATGGGGTACGCATGGGTTACACATGGGGCATGCACAGGGTATGTGTGGGGTACACATGGGGTATGTGTGGGGTACACATGGGATATACGTGGGGTACACATGGGTTACACATGGGGTACACATGGGATATGCGTGGGGTACACATGGGGTATGCACGGAGTACACATGGGGTACACATGGGGTACACGCAGGAGGCATGAGGGGGTTGCACAGGGGCTGTAAGAAGGGTGGGGGGCTGAGGGGGGCAGCAGGTGAGTCTAAACCTGGGGGAAAAGGGGATCCAGCCATGAGGGGGAACATGAGGGAAGGGGGGTCCCACCTGGGGGCAGGTGGGTCCATACGTGGGGAGAGGGGTCCCCAACGCCTGGCTGCAGGGGGGTGGGGGTGCCCCTGCCTTTCCCCATGCAGACGCGCCAGGGCAGTGTCCTGTCCTCAGCCTGGGTCTGGTCGCTCCCCAGCACTTGGGGAGCGATGTTGTCAGCGGGGCCACTCCAAAGCCGAGATGCTGAATGTCTCCATGGTCCTGGTGTTCCGTCCTGCCCCACCCATGGGTCCCCATGGGCCCAACCTGCTCCCAATGGGCCAGCCGCTGCAGGGACCCCCGATCCCCTGCAAGACATTCACACCGTCTGCTTTAGGTTCCTTCAGGAGCGTCACCTGGGGCTGGTGGGGGGACCTGCGAGGCCCTCATGGCTCCCTGCGTGTTGTTGGAGAGGGATGGACAAGTTGCCCCGTGCCAATGTGGCGAGTCCCCACTGCCTCAACATCCCTGCAGCACCCACTGCAGGAAAACCTGCCCCGCAGTCAGGGTCTTTGTAGGACACCAGTGTAGCACCAGTAATAATGGGAGGTTTTCCCCAGCAAAACCCCGTCCCCTACATCCTCTTCCTCAGGAGCAGCGGCGGCTTTGCATCTCCTTTTCAATTTATTTTTATAAGGAAGGAGAGAGAGAGTCACATCCTAATCTGGCAAAATGTCAGGGAGTGATTCAGAGAAGAGGCGAGCAACAGAGAGAGGCAGCCCACACAGGAGAGTTGTTTCTGATTTCCAAATGTCAGCATGTCCTTTAATTAAATGCTGATTAACAGGGGACGTGCTCCCTTGCGCTGGAACCGGGGCTGCTGCTGGTAACATCGCACTCCGCAGAGAGCCCGGGAGCTGCCGCCAGCCTGCTCGCACCCATGGGACGGAGCTGTCTGATGCGAGAGCCGGCCCTGCCCGAGCAAGGCAGCTTTGCCCTGTGCTTTGCACCACACTGAGGGCACCAAAAGGTGCTGGTTCGGCTGCTCCACGGCTCGGTCATGGCAGGCAAGGGTCAGGTCCCCACTGCCTTGTCTATCCTCTGAGCTGGGACGGTGCCTGTGATTTTTTTGTCTCCAAGTGGAAGTTGCATCGGATCTAGTTTAGTGCAACAGGATGCAAACCCTGGTGTGGATGCTCTTACTTGAGTTTGAGCAGCTCTTTTCTTCCTCAGCTTCTGTCTGTTCTCCGTACTCATAATCTAAGCTGCAGAAATGCTGTTGCCTTTGGGATCTCCGAAAACAACTGAGGTACCTAATGCTGTCCCTGAGCATTATCGGTTACAATGCTCCTCTTTGTCCTCTCAAGCACGCCTTGTCTTTGAAGTCCCTGGGAGGGTTATCCTTGAGGTTAGGAGGGCTGGGCTGTGCTCTGGGCTGTGTCTGCCCTGGCGGGAGGGGGGGGGGGGGGGTGGGTTGCAAACTCTTCCTGACCCTGGAAGTGGCGAGCAGCAGGGTACAGAGATAGCCAGGCTGGACGGTGGCCAGCTGCTTCAGTCCTGGCTGCCACCACTGCCTCTGCCTGAGGCTGTCCCCAAGCACTGGGGCCAATTCTCTCCCGTGGCGCAGGGAGGTGACACGTGGGATGGAGCAGGTAAGTCCGGGCAGCACTGTGCCTTGCTGCGTGCTCCCACAGCCGTTCTGGGCCTGGGGAGCTTTGCACAGGACCTTGCTACGTGCGGACCCTCCTGATGAAGTTCATGAGGTGCCCTGGGATGGGTGGTTGCCCAAGCCCAGTTCTGCTCTGGCCTCCGGGATGGTTCAGGCTGTCCCAGCGGCAGGTTTTGTTCTGGGTGTTATAGGGTTGGGGCAGCCCCACTCCAGCAGCAGGTTTATCAGACAAGTTCTGCTCTGCACCCCATCCATGCATCTGGCTGAGCAAAGAAGTGTCCCCGAGAGTACAAAAGCTCCCTAGACTGTGCGGAAACTTTTACCTCGGGCAGCCTCCTTCACAGCCCTGCGTCACACTGCGTGCACGGAGCCGCCGGCACAAGCAAAGCCCCCAAGGAGGTTACAGGGCTGAAGTCGCATGCTGGGTAAGGCTAAGTCTGAAGAAATAGTCTATAATTAAAATCACGCTTTTCAGTGCCGGAGCTGAGAGAAAAAGCTTTTCATGCTTACCCTCCCACCTCCACAGCCACGACTGCCCTGCACATTCCTCCCAGAAAGTCTTTGCTCCCTTTCTGGGTCACCTCCCAGCAGTCGGCAGGGCCGGAGGCATGGGCTTGGGTGGCCAGCGGCTCTGGGTGCCACCTTTCCCCCTGCCCTGCGCAACGTGCAGCTCGCAGCAACAAGTGTTCACTCTCCGGACTCCCACAGCGATGCTGCCTATTCCCAAGCGCCACCTGACGGCATCATCTCCAGAAAGGGTTTGTTAGACAACATTTATGCCGGCACAGCCTTAGGAAGCAGCTCCGGCACTGGGGAGGGTGGCAAAGGAGAACAGAGAGCAGCCCTGGTCTCAGCACCCTGCCCCACGTCCGTCCCCAGGATGGGGCAGACCAACGCTGAGTTCAGCGAACGCACGCGCCGGCTGCCGTCTTCTTCTCAAGACCACAAAAGTTCTTCCAAGCTACCCAGGAGGCAGGCAGATCCTGCGAGCCCTGGCTGGGGGATCCCCACAACTCCCCCCTTTTTAATTCTCCTCGACGAGCCTGAGAAAATAACTCTGTGTTTATCAACGAGAGACCGAATTACACAGAAATCCCGGGGGCAGCAAGCCCTGAACACCTCCCACACGGCGATGGGATTGAAGTCACTTTCTTCTGCCGCCAGACGAGGGATTTTGCCTCCCCAGCAAGGTGCCACCAGACATTTGTCGGGGGCCTTTCAGCTGCAATAGCCAAGCAGCAGGTCGGATACCTGCCCCGCCAAAAGGAGGGGGTCTGTCCCGACGCAGCAAACAGCCCTGGCTTGCTCGACCAGCAATCGTGCATCGAAGGGGCATCCTTCAGCCAGGCCTCTCTTCCTCCCCTCTCCCCAAACCAGTGCCTGTTCAGGGCTGGGGCCTTGGGTGAGATGAACGCAGCGCTGGCTCAGGGTCCTCCCTGAGTGTAAAGCCCCGGGGTGGGGGAGCCTATGTCCCTGCTTCCCTGCCTCCCCCCCCTCCCCTGCTTCCCTCCCCT
>NW_009258264.1:427056-432033 GCF_000687185.1 Egretta garzetta
CAGACCCCCTCACCCCCGTGGGTCCCAGAGCCCATCACCCCCGCGGGTACCAGAGCCCATCAACCCCGCGGGTACCACCCGCTCCCTCCTGCCGCTCTCCCCAGGCCTCGCTTAGCCTCCGCTCCCGACTTCGGCATGCGCGGGAACACTAAGACACCCAACATTAAGGCACCCAGATGGAGAGACTGCAGCAAAGTGTTTTGTGCTGGGAGGGATGGGGAAAGGATGCAGGGGGAGGGGAGGTGGCGGCGGTGGGAAGGGGGGGGATGAATCATTTCGAGGGAGCCAGATTTCCATATTCCCCCTGCTGGAAAATTAAAGTCTGCTCTGAGTTTGCATCCCAAATGTGATTGCTTTCGGATCCCTGCCTTGGAAGGCACGTACCTCTCTCAGCAGCCGGCCCTGCCGGGATCAGTGTCCATGCTGTCTACCTGTCAGCAGGCTCTTCCTTCTGTTCCCGCTGAGCATCATATTTTCTTTGAACACCGAGGTAGTTAAAAGCTGCAACTTAAGGACTCGAGGGGGGGTGGAGGTGGATGGACTCACTGAGCATGAAAAGCAGCTATTGGCTCTGCCTCTCCGGCTGCTCTGCCACTGGGTTGGGCTGAACATGTGTCATCCTTCCCTTCGGATCCCCTTATTTCCCCATCACTGTCCTTCCCCGATTTTTAATTTCCTCGGGACGGCCGCTCGTATGGCGACTGGCAGGTTTCTCGTGGCGCTTTAGCAGGCCTTTGATTAACCCCCGGTAGATCCTTACGTGCCAACTGTCCGTATGGGCTGAACAAAGCACTTCCCGATTCCACCGCTCCCCACTTCCTTCTCATTAACGGGAAGCTCTTCGTTTGAGCCCCAGCCAGGACAGCAAGATCAGCGTCCTGCCTTTCAAGCTGCCTCTCCCCACGTTATGGCAGGTGAGATCTGTTGCTGGGAAGAGGAGCCCGACTATAATTCTTTTTCAAACCCTGCCTACCTGTTACATGTCAGCCCCGTGCAAGATCGATCTTGCCAAGGGAAATAGCTGAATGTTTAATCAGTGGCAACGCAAGAATCCGGCTTTTCTGCAGGGCTGCTCTCAGGCTCTCTGCAAACACAGGTGGAGTCGCTGAGCTTCACTCGGGTCCTACCAGGAAAGCTTCCTCTGCAACCCCAGCCGCTTTTCTTGCAAAATTTGAGGTCCTTAATAACATGAGAAATTAGTCCAGCCCTTTGACAAATCCCTGCGTGATTACAAGGAGCCACGCTGTGTCTCTTGGGTAACAGACACCATTTCCAACAACATATATTGCGCTTGCAGATCAGCCGCAGGTTTGTTCACTCGTCTGCATTAATTACCGATTCCTCGTGGGAATAGCTTTCACTCCGCAGACTCTTCAAACTGAGGCTGGGTCGGGGATTGTGGGTTTGAGCACTAACGGGCAACGAGCAGCCTGGTTGTCTCTTCGGCTGAAAGGTTTCTAAGATGAGCGGCGTTGGCCGTGACAGCGGGAATGTCACTGCTTCAACTCCATCTCCTACCAGCAAGGCCCTACCACTTCTGCGTGGCGCCCTGGGCGCGGAGGCGGCGCGGGGAGCCCCTTGCCTGGGGGGCTGTGGTCGAGGAACGATCGTGGGGAAGCGGCTGCTGCCTGGGTGGGGAGGCGCGTGCGTGGTTCCCACCTCTAAGCCAGCTCTGCTGCCTCGCTGCAGCATCGCCATGGCACTCTGGTCCTCTCGCTGGCATTAGAAGGAACAATCACGTTGCGTTTTGCAACGTAAGGAGCATGGCAAATGGATTTGCCATCTTCATGGACTTTGTTTTTTAACAAAAGGAAAAACTACTAAAAATGTAATCACTTTACGCTGCCTAGCAAACACTGAATCTTTCCCCCTTGTTTAAGCAAAGCGGGGATCATTAGGAGAGCAGATGCCATCGGGGAAATCCTTCCCTTTTGCTTTGCTCTTCAGTAGCCCCCGAAGCTGCAAGAGCATCCCATTAGCTGTGTGGGAACTAAGGACTTTGATAGGTTTGACGCAGATTTTGGCGAGCACCTCTGGACCTGCGATGCTGTTTCATGGAGTTAAAAGACCTTGGCGCAAATCTCCAAGAACGGGTAAAGCTGCTGGCAAACAGGCATTTCTGATGCTGCCCCTGAGGGGCAGCTCGCATCAGCACAGCGCTTGGGCGAACAGTACGGTGAGTGCCTGCAAAATTGCAGTGTAGTGCAAGAAATCTGGTACCCACGCGACCCGTAATGTGCTTAGACTGTGTTTGCTGCTGGACAGGCACAGTCGAGCATCGCATCCCCAGCTGCAGGAGTTTTACAGCCTTGCAAGCTACAGGAGAGTTGCAGCTCCACTCTAGTTAATGTTGAGAAAACTGTTTGTAAAAGAGTGGTTACATCCTCTAAAATACACGTATCGAGTTGGATCTCTGCAGCGCTTGCTGAGCTCCACAGAGGGCAGAAATGAGGGCCAGTTGTCCATCCTTGGGGGTATTTCAGAGAGATACAGCTGCCCTAAACCCCAGCGTTCTTACAAACGCCCACCTGGTTCCTGCAGGGGAACGAGGGGGAAAGCGCTGCCAGGTTTTTAACTGTTTTTTTCCAAAATCCACCCGTGAGCAGGCGCCAGGATGAGAGGCTGTTTATGGGAGAAATGAGATGTTGCGTGAGAATTGCAAGAGAGGGATCGCTTGTCTTCAAAACATCCGATGCAAAGCGTAACCCTTGTGGCCCAGAAGAAAACCGCGGATGTGTCACCCCCATCCTGTGCAATAACCAGCCCAAACCTCCGTGTCCTGGTGGGAAATCTGTGTGCAAGCTGTTTTTTTCCTGGAGCATTAAAGCCCAGGTAGCTCCCACAGTGGAGCAGGAGTGACTTGCCCAGCATTTCAGGCAGTTTTGGTGGCAGAAGCGGGATGGGGACCCACACAGGGCTGTGACCCCCCCTGCCTCCCTGCAGCGTTTCCCACGGGCCAAGGGAAGATTGCACGGTGAAGCCCTAAATGTCACATGGTGAAGCCCTAGATGTCACAAGGTGCCCGGCGCTAACCACCGTGCGCTCGAGGCTTTTCCACTCCTTCCCCACCCCACCTGCCTGTGCAGGCAGATTTTGGAGGGGAACCAGGAGAGGCGATGCTGTCCCCCAGCAGAATGGGTTCGGCAGCTCCAGCGCCTCAAGTTGAGCTTTTGCAAGTGCTCGTGTGCCCGAGTGGGCTGGGAGGACGGTGTTTTAACAGACCGTGGGCTGCTTCGACTCCTCCTGAGCCCTGCACCAGCAGGGCAGCCCTGGAGAATGTGTTTATCCTATGGGATACACCAGTGCTGGTCCCTGTGCGCTGGGAAGCTGGGGCTCGGCTGCCTGCTCCCTGGTGTGTGCATCGCTGACGGGGTGCTCGGAGCTGCCAGCAGCACCCAGGCAGTGCCGGGGCTGAGCAGAGGTACTGGGTACCCCAGTTCAGCCTGGGTGAAGGCAACAGAGCAAGCAGAAAGGGTGGCATGGCCTTGCTTCTGTCTGGCTCAGCTGGGCTGCTGGTGTTTCCCAGCCAGACATTTCTCCAGAGGGCCACGAGGTGGAAGCATTTTCCAAAAACTCCTGCGATGATCTGGGAGCGTGGGGACAAGCTGAGCTGGGGGGACAAGGGCAGCTGAGGAGCTGAGGGCTGGCTGTGTGGTGGGGAAAAGAGCTGAGAAGGGACCAAGCAGGGGCACAGGTTGCAAGGGTAAAAGCCCCTTCTCCAGGAAAAGGCTCTTGCAACTATCCATGATGTTACCTGCCGGGGAAAAATGTCTTGTGTTCTGCACCTCAGAGGCAGCAATGCGGGAGCAGGCAGTGCACAGGGCCATGCACTGAGCTCTGGACCCCCACATGCTTGCTCCATGAAGATGGCCTGCCCGGTAGACATCTGTGTGTTACTTCTGGACCCCAGATGCTGAGCCCAGATATCTGGGAGAGATGACCAGGTTCCTCTTTTTCCTCCTCTAAACAGAACACCTGGGCACCTGAATTTGTGGCAGCTCTGTGCAGCCTGCTCCCTACTCCCTTTCCCAGGAGGGCCAACATAGACCCCCAGATGCCTGGAGGCATCCATCTGCCTCCCCACGCACCACATCCTGCCGCTCAGAGCCAGCAGCTCCAACCAGCACCCCCGGGGGTGCAAGCCCTGCTTCCTAGCTACTTCCCAGCCCCGGGGAGGCAGCATGGACAGGACCTGGCTCTACCTGCTTGGGATGACTACTGCCTTCATGCAGGCTCAGCAGCAGCCAGGTAACACAGCCAGGAGCAGGGCTTGCCACTCGGCATGGCCAGCCCGTGTTCAGCATGCTTGCCACGGGCTCGGGGTGCTGAGTCACGGCCCATCAGCTGTGCCGTATCTGGCCCGGTGTGCAGGGAGCTGCTCCATCCCACTCAGCCCTCCCAGCCCGGCAGGAATCACTGGCACGCTGCTGAGCACCGGGTACCAGCGTGCCGGGAGGTTGTCCCAGCAGATGGGAGACACCGGCCGGAGCTTTCCCAGCCAGGAGAGTTGGGCTGCTGTCAGCCAGGGTCTGGCACAAAGCAGGCTGGGGACAGAGCCCCCGTAAATGTCATTCCTTATGGCCATCAGCCTATGCAGCAACACTCCACCCCGGTGCATGTGCTGAAAGCACACATTTCCCTGAAATACTTTATAAGGGAGGCACAGCGAGGATAAAGGACGTAGCAGCAGTGAAACAGCACTGAGATTTGCCTCTTTTGTGGAGGGCTCCTGCTCGCTGCTGTGCTCTGCCACACGATCCCATTGACCTTGGGCAAGTCCCTTCACCGCTTCTCCACTTGCGATACTGGAGTTGGACATTTCCTTGTTAGCTGTGGGTCTGGAGGGGTTAAATGTGGTAAAAAACAGGGAGGAGAGCATATATACAGCCAGCTAAATGAGTACTGCGCTCCTTTGACAGATGATCCCACAGTCAGGAGGTGCTTGGCTTCCAGATGTTTGGGGGGGGGGGGGGGGGC
>NW_009258264.1:432073-442072 GCF_000687185.1 Egretta garzetta
GGACTCACTGGCACGCGGCTGAGCACCGGGTACCAGCGTGCCGGGAGGTTGTCCCAGCAGATGGGAGACACCGGCCGGAGCTTTCCCAGCCAGGAGAGTTGGGCTGCTGTCAGCCAGGGTCTGGCACAAAGCAGGCTGGGGACAGAGCCCCCGTAAATGTCATTCCTTATGGCCATCAGCCTATGCAGCAACACTCCACCCCGGTGCATGTGCTGAAAGCACACATTTCCCTGAAATACTTTATAAGGGAGGCACAGCGAGGATAAAGGACGTAGCAGCAGTGAAACAGCACTGAGATTTGCCTCTTTTGTGGAGGGCTCCTGCTCGCTGCTGTGCTCTGCCACACGATCCCATTGACCTTGGGCAAGTCCCTTCACCGCTTCTCCACTTGCGATACTGGAGTTGGACATTTCCTTGTTAGCTGTGGGTCTGGAGGGGTTAAATGTGGTAAAAAACAGGGAGGAGAGCATATATACAGCCAGCTAAATGAGTACTGCGCTCCTTTGACAGATGATCCCACAGTCAGGAGGTGCTTGGCTTCCAGATGTCTGGGGTGGGGGGGAAAGCAGCACCAGCTCCTAGGCAGGACCCACATTCCTTGGCTGGCCCTGCTCCACCCCCAGCTCCAGAGCAGAGAAGTAGTTTGCTCCAGCATCCCTGTATGTGACAGAATAAATGTGCAGAGTCCAGCTCGGTATGCAAAAATGCCTTGACATTTAGCCTTCCCTTGTGTTTGTTTAATAAGTAAACAGCTAAAAATAAGTTGGTTATACCCAAGGGGCTTTTGAGTTGTGCGAACCCAAGAGAGTGAAGCCTGTATGCTGGGTAACAGAACCGGTATTTTCCTCTCACTCTCAGTTTTACATCAAAGTAGTTTTCTGGACTTTCTTTATTCCTGACTTGGATCAGCATGAGCACAAGGAGAATCAGCCTCAGCATCTGCAGACACAGACCTCTTCTGCGGTGCTAATTGATTTAATCTGTGAGACAACAAGAGAGCAGATTTATCCAGAACAGTCCTCTTTAAACCTGTATTTCACTCTTTTTTTTTTTTCTTTTTTTTTCTCAGAAGTGCCTTACTTAGTCAAAAGTAGAGGCACCAGTGGCTGGCCTGCAGGGACGGGGGTGCTGGCAGATGGTGGGTGAGGGCTGGAGCTCTCCAAGCACGGCACAGGGGAGCAGAGAGCAAAGCGCAGCACCAGGGTTGCTCTGATTTCTGCAGCCTCCTGAGGGTTGTGCTGACTGCGTCCTTACGGGGCCACGCATTTATCACCCCATCCACCACTTCCAGCCCACTCCATCTGGCAGAGCTTGCATGAGAAGCAATGTGGGGTCCTTTGAAGTCCTGCTCGGATGCTGCTGGAGCCCAGAGGTGGTCTCTTTGCCTGCATTGCAGGGCTTTAAATGACCAAGTGCAGCCTCCAGTCCTAGGGCATCCTGCTCTGGTTCAGAGCGCCTACATTGTATGAAGCACCATGACTGGGTGAGCTGCCACAGCCCTTTTTCTGAGCTTCAGGATTTGGAAAGCCTTCTGGTCAAGTTATTTGATACACAGGGATGGATCCGCAATGGAACGACCTCATGCTTTACCCCAGAGCTAGAAATGACTGTAAAGACAGTGTTTCCCTACGGCTACAGGCATCAACAGTCCTGGGAGCCCTTGGGGATGCTGAGGTGAGGAGCCCTGGCTCCCAAGCCTGCTGTGTGGCCACCAGGGACTTCACTAAGCTGCAGAGCCTCAGCGCTCAGGAAACTAAACCAACCGAGGGCAGGATCAGGCTGAGACCCGTGGAGCGTGCTGGGCTGCGGCCAGCCGGCCTCAGAGCACTCAGCATCTGTCAGAATGAATCTTGAGCCTCTTCCAGCCAGAAGAAAGTTCCTCTGCTCTGCAGCCTGTCAAGGAAGATGCTTTCAGGCTGTGTTTATAGCAGGTGTGCAGCGTGCGAGCAGAAGAGGAGACTCAACATGCCATTACAGCACTTACTGGCTGGGGAATTAGGGCGCTAATGAAATAATAGGTGCGTTCAGCTAGGAAGAGGCTTGCGCTGTAGATTCTCCCCAGAGACTGCCTCGCGGGGAGCTGCCTGCCGCTAGCCCACGGGTGGTTTTCTCCTGGGCAGATGCCTTGGCACCAGTTAAAGCAAGTTCTGGGCTGTACCCTGAAAGCCCTTCCCCGGTGGGAGAAGGCAGCCCGTCCCCCCTCCCTGCAGAGCCTGGAGCAGGACCTGTGCTGTGCCTGCACAGCGCTGAGTGCTGTCCCTGGGATGCCCAGGGTTTTCCCCGGGGTGCAGGTTGTCCTGCAAGGCTTCACCACCCATTCTCACCTCCAGGAATTTCTCTCTGCCCGTCGTAACCTTTGCTGCTGATGCGCGTATGTTTGCTAGCTGGGAAGGAGGGGGCAAGGTCCTTGCCTGCCGTGCCTGTGCCAGCCAGTTTTGTTTTTGCCCGGGGGAGAAGCAGCACAAAGCAGCGTGCAAATGTTTACCGTGGAGGCAGAAGACTGGAGCCGTGTTGTATTCCAGTGCAGGTTTCCATAAAGCCTGCTGGGATGCAGGCAGGAGCTGACGCTGAGGTGCATGGACCTGCAGGAGCTGAGGCAGCCCCTCGGGCAGCGAGGAAGAGGGAGCCCAGGGCTCCCGCGGTGGTGCCTTGTCCTTGCCCACGCTGTGGTTCACACCCCATGCTCGTGGTGATTGTGGCTGCCCTCCCAACACCCCCCAGTGCCCAGCTGGGGTCTTTGGGGTTGTTGTTGCTGCAGCACCCCTGCCCCGGCAGCTCCCCCTCGGATCGCAGGAGCTGTTGTCCTCCTGACTTGCCTAAGAGGGAAGGACTTGCTCGCAGCAAGTGGCAGCTGTGTAGGAGATTTTCTTCTTTTCAGCTAACTCTGCTGCCATCTGCTCCAAATCCCTAATTATAACAGCAGAGGTGGGGGATGTCAGACTGGCTAGCAGGCGGTGTGGGGTGAACATCAGCTCCAGCGGCCTCAGTAGACCCGTGTGGGCCCAAGAGGCTCCCAGGCGCCGCAAGCTCAGCTGGCACAAGTGCTGGCATATGCCTGAAGGTGGGACTGCGCCCACTCCACTCCCAGCTAAGCCAAGCATCTTTCTTGGGCATATCCTTACCACTCCTGCCCTCCCAGGGATGCTTTGCTCTGTGCCCCACCCTGCACGTGTCCAGCAGTGCAGTTCAAGCCCTTTCTTCACTCTCTTTTTTGGAAATGTTCTTGCATTTATCATCCCTCTGACGCCCGCTGAAGTTTCTGCCTGCATTGATGGGAAGCCAAAGCTGGGTTGGCTTCCTCATTTGGGCTGAAAATAGCTAACAGACTGTGAGGCAGGCAGCAAATCCTGGCTTAGCATCCTGAGGCTGTCATAGTCAGCAGTGAGGGAGTCCCTTTCTGGTGCCACCCAAGCTGTTCTTGCTGAATAGTGCCAGCCTACTGCCATGGCTTCTCCCTTTCCATCCATCCATCCATCCCTCATCCATCCCTCATCCATCCCTCCATCCATCCCTCCCTCATCCATCCATCCATCCATCCATCCATCCCTCATCCATCCATCCATCCATCCATCCATCATCCATCCATCCATCCATCCATCCCGGTGGCCAAAGGCTTGGAAGAGTTCTTACTGTTCTCCAACCAGACGTCCTGCACTGCCTAGGCCAGAGGATTGCATCCTGCTAACAGGGCTCTTACTGCTTTGGGCTGGAATGCCCGGCTGATGCTCCGTTCTTAATCATCGGGTATTTCTTTGTCCTGGTCCAAGTAGGGACTCCCACTTTCTGTCGGCAGCAAAGTACCAGACACTTTGCTGGTGTTTCTGGTGTGCGCTGGAGAAAAGAAGCATTTGGTCTGTTAGGTTTGCCCAGGCACATTCCCCTACAGTACTTTAACCCCGATGCTCCTTGCTCCCAAGAGGAAGCAGAGATTTAAGCCCTCGGTGCGCTTACTCACCTCTTTCCAGCAGAGAGGACTGACTGTTCAGCCTCCAGCTCACCCCGGGAACTGCCCTGGAAAGGGGAAGCTTGTCAGTGAGTCAGTGGGAGAGAGACAGATTGTTCTCTGAAAAAATAACTTATCTCCTCCCCACACTTGCTTCACACAGGGTGATGAGGGACAAGGTCCGCTCACGGGAGCAAACTCCCTTGGGGACAGCGTTCGGTTACTTTTGAACTGTGGCGCTGGTTCCTCGGCTCCTCTCTGCAGAGCTGAGATGCTTTGACCCCTGCAAAGCAACTGCTAAACCCCCCTGGAAACCTTCAGAGCAGTCTTGCTCAGTTTCTCCAGGTCCCGTGGCTGGGTGAAGATCAGTATGTGAGGGGAGGTCAGCCCCGGTTCTGCACACCAGCCTTACCTTTGCACTGAGGCTTCCTCCCTCTGCTGTGTAACAGGGAGGAGGGTGCCCACAGCCCTGAGCCAAATGCCAAAACCCAAGGCCAAACTCACCTTCCAGTGATACCACTGGCAGGGCAATGGATGCTTTCATTCCAGAGCTACTTGCTGGGGGAGAAGTTTTGGTATCCGTCGTACTCTGTGCATTTTTCTGGCTTTGCCCATTGTGCTGCTGGAGTTTTGCTCACTTAGAGTAGGATCGTGGAAGAAATACCTTGTGCATAATTTTTTTCTTTTTTTAATAATTTGGCATCTTCCGGTTGCTAAGTGTATGAATCTCTGGCGTGGATTGGTGGACCTGTTGTTATGGTGATGCTCCAATGGGCAAAATGAGGAGGAGATGCTGCTGGAGTCACCAGTTTGCAGTTGGCCTGGTGGTTGCCGTGGTCAGCCATGTTCTGGCCAACTGTACTTTGTGGATGGTGACTTTATTTTGCATGCAGCGTGTTGACGTCCGCAGTGATTTACACGGAGTTTAGTTTCCGGATCATCGGTGTTCACAAGGATCAGTTCTTGCATGGGACAAGGGAAGATTGCAGGTCACCTGGGCTTGGTTATGAACGTTGTTTGAGTTCTGCAGCGGGACCTTGAGGAACTCCCTCAGCTCTGGCAACAAGCACGAGTCTGCGCTAACACGGATCTGAACTTGTCTCCAGTTCCCCTGCTCCTCAGTTCACCTGCCTGTAAAATGGGAATAACAACATTCCTTTCGTCATGCCCATTTACATCCTCAGAGTCAGTGTGGAGTTGCAGATGCCCAACAGAGATGTGACTTGGAGGGGGGAAGGTGCTGTTAAATGGGGGTGACCTGCAGCCATTGCACCCCTTGTTAGGACGATGGGCGGTCACGGGCACACGCTGAGCCTTCTGATGGAACAGCAGCCACCCTCCCAACGACAGCAGCCAGTGCATTGGGCCTCTCCGGCACGTGGCATGAGCAGATCCTGACATGCCAGGCTGGGCAGTTAAGCGTGGGGCCCATTTGCCAGATTTCCTTGACTTAGCAGCCAGCCTTTAAACTAAAGCACTTCGACTGTTGCTGAAATGCAGCCCTGGTCTCCGGGCAATGATTTCCACATGCCTGCATGTGCACAAGGGAGAACTGTCCACAGGCAGGGGAGGCATTGAACACATTTTCTTTCCATGACTCGGTGCCTGCGTTGCTATTGAATGTCAGGGCAGCGGGGAAGGGAACGGCTGCCTGGATGCAGTGACTGTGAAATATTCCCTGCAGACCTACACAGAGCCGCTTGCCTTGGAGCAGCACACATGCACACCCATGTGAGTTTAGTAGTGGAGAAAACGTGCCTGTGAGCTGCTGGGGATCCGGAGGGATCTGCAACTCCGACACGGCTCTGTGCAGCAGGGGAATGAGGCCGGAGGAGCTGCAGGAAGAAAAGAGGTGAAAACCCCCCTGGAGCTGACCTGCGTTTCCTCAAGACGTCAGACACATTCATGCCGCTGCCGTTTCCCTAATATGCCGGGCTAGGCTGTCAGGTTTAATACAGTTCCTATATTTACCGGGATTGCCAGGACTCTTATGTGAGACCGCTGGGTTGCAGATTGGAGTTCTGACATCTCTCTAGGGAGACAGTGATGCCTACTGGGTAGAGCGCTGTTCGGAGGCCGTATCTTTTCTTCACCAGCTCTTACTGGGCCTGGCACTTCATTGCTTAGGGCGTTTTGACATCTTCGCGCCATTCGGCTCCCTGCTAACACAAATGACGCCCGCTTAGGCTTTGAGTCCAGCCCCCCGAACCTGGAGCCTGTGTGGGTGAGCTCCTGCCTCCCTGCAGGGTGCTTGCACAGGGCACACGCAGTGGGGCAGGGCTGCCCCCCAGTCTGGGGAGGGGTATGAAATGGGGGCTGGCAGCTTACAGCAAAAATTATGCGTTCTTACACCTGCCTGCAAAGGACACTTCGCACCGTGCTGACAAAGGACCGGCTGCTCCCTTCCACTTCCATGCATTCGCTGCCAGCCCCCGAAGCTGCCCTGGGCGCTCTCCCTCCTCTCTCCCGAAGCTGGCGCCCAGGGCTGGGCGGATTGTCCCCGCCGGGGCCTCACCATGCGAAGGAGAAACAGGAGGATTTAATGTGTCTGGCCAGGAGCCACGCAGGGAGCAGGCCTGGGGCAGGGCGCAGTTTTACAAGCCCGGCACTGCCTGGGCTCTAGCTCCGTGTAGTCCATGTGCTGCTCCCATAGCCCCGTCCTTGGGCTGGTTTGCACGGGAACAAGGGGTGCACAGCGGAGCCTCACACCCTGTGCTTGCCCTTGCATCTGCCATGGGGCTGGGACTGCTCTCCCCACCGCCCCAAGGCTGCGCTGACCCCTTGGCACCCCGCGGTCCCTCTCTCACATCTCTGCTGTGGTGTTTGCTGACAAGGGAGGAGCAGCTCTAGCAAACCCCTTGGGTCTGTGATTAAAATGCGGCTCAGGATGCTGCAGCCTTCCCTGCTGCTGCTGGAAATCACTCCAGCCTGCACGCCGCTTGCAGCCTGTGAGGCAGAGGCACCGGTTTCCCCTCCCCAGCTCAGCAGCTCTGGCCGGTGTGTTCCCGGGGGTGGCTTTTCAGGAGGGGCGAAGAGGGTGCGTGAATTCCCAGTATACAGCAAAACCAGGATTGCTTCTCCCTGGGCGAATTCCTAGGACCGTGCCGATGGGACGAGCAGCTCAGAGCCATCATCCCGCACCGTATGCACCACAGCCCTGCTCGGCCGCAGCACCCAGCCCGCTGTGCCCCTTTGGGTAGAGGCAGACAGGAGCACGCAAGTCTCCGCTGGCTGCAGCCCTCTCTCCTTCACACCTCCCCTTCCTTCCCTCTCTTCGGCCAAACGCGCAGCTGGGCTGAGGTGCTGTTTGCAGGAAGGTGACAGCAGATGGGCCCGGCGTGAGGAAGCACAGCCTGTGCATCTTCAAAAGATGCAATTTATATCAAAAGGGAAAAGGGCTGTGGGCCACAACCCTGCCTGCACCAGGCAAGGGACACCCTAGGAATTGCTTAACTGGAGGAGGAGGGCAAGGATTTGCTGAGCAAAGCCTCCCTAAGCACAGGCTGAGGTAATCACAACCATGGACTTCCACGACGTCTTGTAGTTTCCCAGCCAGACCCATATTTTTATGAAATACTCCTCCTACAGCGAGCCCATTTGCACACCTGATTGCTCCTGGAACTCCACGAGGCTATGTGATTTCACTGTGACAACACAAAAGGGGAAAAAAAGCAATCCCAGAACCCAACGTCATTTCAGAAAAAACTCATGAAAAGCCAGCACGCCTGCCTTTTGCTCAGCCATTAAGTTGGCATGTTTGAAAAACGCCCCGCAGGCACTGCCTTGCAAATGCACTGCTCTGGTATTGCAGAGGCATCCGCTGGTGGGTGCCAAGTTCAACACCAGCGACCTCAGCCCATGTTGCCCTTCACAGAGCACACATTAAGGGACAGTTTGCTTTGGGCTGTTATTGGTGGAACGGACCCAGCCCCATTACACAGTGTAGAGTCTCATTAGTACCACGTCAGCCTGCCAGGGAGATGTAACCGTGCTCTTGTCCCACATGCTGGTGAGCATCCATCACCCCGTAGTGCAGCTCCGCTCCCATCCAGTCTTTGAACACGCGTGTCCAGGACTCCCTGCTGGCTGCAGCAGCTGGGTGCTCGCCCTCTCCGCATCCTCCTCCCAAAGTCACCCCCGTCAGGTTTTCAGCAATCCCTTCCTTGGCATGTTGATTATCGTAATTTGTGGTTATGAGGAACGTTACGCACCAATAAGCAGCTCGTGTGACACAGCCCTTGAGCTCGTCTCTGTCCACTAATCGCTTATAACATTCTTGCCTCTTGCACGTAGCTCCTTCTCTTAGAGCTGATTTCTTTCTCCATCTCCAGTTCAGGGCCTTCCTCTTCCTAAGCAGCCATAGCTTTTCCTGGGGTTCTCTGTTGCTTTCTGTTTTAAAATGGACTTACAGTGCCGGGTGCTCTCATAGCTGTGGTATGGAGTACATCGCAGCAGCTATGCCGAGGGCTGCGCTGTGCTGGGAATGGCACGTAAGTCTTCGAGACATCTCCCCCCCTGGAGACATCTTCCCTTTGAATGGAGGGGACGGGTGAGGATGGAAATCAGAGGTGTGCCAGAGCCTGGCTGGACCGCTGGGCTGTGGAAAACGTGCCAGTTTCTGCAGCCAGCGGCATAAGGGGAGCGTGATGGCCAACATCCCAGGGAGCTGCCACCGACTTTGCAGCCCACATGACCAGGTACTCATTGACCAGGGGTTAAGGGAGGGCAGTCGTTCACACCGGCCGAGAGCCAGCCTGCACATCGTGCCTCTGGGTCTTACACTTTGCTGCTCCTCCCCGAGCCCCGCAGAGCAAAGGATGCAAATCCCAATGATGCAGGCGAGGAACAGGCTGCTCAGGGCAGTGAGAAACAAGCGGCTCGCCCTGTGTCACAGAGGACGGGGTCTTACCCCCGCTGCAAAGTCATCACGCCCCAACTGGGGGCAACGTGCCTCAAGCTTGAACTCCACGGCTGCTTCTGGAGGGGCAGTTCCAGTTCAGAGCCCGTTCGTTCAGCCCTGTGTGCTCAGCCGAGTCTGAGCTCACGTGCGCACTGGATGAGCTGACTGAAGAGCTGGTGTCAAATGCTTTCCCCACTCACAGAGCAGACAAGCATTACTAAGGGCTTTGGGTCTTGCCTGGGTGTTGCCATGGGACAGGCTAAAGTGAACAAACAATATGGAGCCTGGTAAAACATCCCTTCCCTCCACGGGGGCTCCACTTTTATGATTCTGCAGTGCCATCTGTGAACCACTTCCCTGTTCCTCAGTGTCTCCCAGCAAACTTGATGGTTCTAATATAAGAAATGAGAGACAGCAAGTCCTCCAGGACTCCCACGTTCAGAAAGAAAAAGGGAAAAGGGAGTTCTGTCAGTGGCAGAACTGTGGAAGCCTGCTTTTCTGTCTTCTGGATTCCCTTGTGGAATCTCAGACATCGGGAAAGGAGAAGATCCTACATGCTTCCCTGCGACAGGATTTCCCCCCCTCCCGTGAAAAATTGTGCCCCCTTTCCTTCTCCTCACCAGCTCTGCCGTGTCCTCCGGGTTCCTGCTCTCCGTACTCTGTGCAGACGGATTTTATTCCTTCCCTGCCCAGGTGTCCTGCTGGCATCCCTCTGCCTTCCCCCGCCACGTTAAACCTCCTGCACATCCCCCAGATTTAGGCGTAATACTCACTAATTACCAAAACTCTACTGACAGACAGGATCCATAGAGCGAAGGCGAGGATTAATATAGCTGGGGATATAAGAAATTAATTAGTTTCAGACAGACAATGTTGGCATCTCCAGTCAGCCTGATTTATTTCCATGGCTGGTCTATTTTTGGCAAACTGAGGATGTTTGGCTAAATACAAGACAATAAATAGCTGGAATGGACGGTGAAGCTGCTGCTAAAGACATAATCCCACTTGGAGTGACAGAAGCTGAAATTCCCAAGGCTGCCCCAGGGACGCAGGCAGCCCCCGGTCCCTGCCGGGTCCCGAGCGTGCCCCCAATTTCACTCGCATCTGCCAGGCGCCTCAGGGACGGGTGGGAAGAGCTTCGGGAGGGAACTCCCCC
>NW_009258264.1:442687-459819 GCF_000687185.1 Egretta garzetta
TGCGCTCCCCTCCCGCAGCCCCGCCGGGGGCAGCCGCTGCCTTCGGGACGGTTTGGGCCGAAAGTGCTTGGGGAGGGGAAAGCTAAAGTTGGAGGTGGGGTGAGGGAGGGCTCCGCTCTGTACCGAACGCAGCAAGGATTTAAACCCCTCTCTTCCCCGGCGGAGCAGATCCCTGCGCGTGTTTTGGTCCTAAACGTGTTTTGGGGAGCCCTGGTCAACCCGTCACTCACTGTTGGCTTCCCCAACGTGCGCCGTTTGGTAGACACCCCGGCACGGGTCCCTCTGTGAAGGACCTGGGAGGGACCCTTCCGTCTCCAGGGTGAAAGTTTCCAGGGGGGCTGACACCCAGGGTCTGTCTGGTGGGTTCTGCTGCTCAGGCTGGAGTCCTGCTGCTGGCTGGCCGGCAGCATGGCGTTCTCCTCGGGCTGCCTGTTTTGTGGCTGTCGGTATCAGCTGCGGCTCTCCAACATGCCTGTTGTTCTGACAAGTTCCCAGGGGTGTGGAGAACTTGCCCCCAGAATGCCTGTCCCCCTCCTCACTGGCAAGGAGCTCCCCAGCCAAGAGAGCCGGTCTCCCTGCCGTGCCAGCGCTAGCTCCTGTAAAGTCAGGCTTTAATAAACTGGCTCTTATCTCCGTGAAAACAAACGGGAATGAGCATGCTGGCTGGTGGGCACAATGATGGCATTAGTTCTGAAAAGTAGAAAGCATCAGGGTCAGGCCTGCGGCTGTTGGCATTGGTTTTTCTGTGCTCTGCATCAACCAAATGAATGGTGCGACGTTTGTGCGCGGGGGGTTGGAGAAGGCGCCTGAAGGGGAAGCGCTTTGAACAAGCGGCAGGCAGAAAGTTAGTGCCTGCGGATGAGATTTGTGAGTGCCTTCGGACAGGACCCTCCTCCTGCAAGGAAACAGGATTCATTTCCTCCTCAGTGGCAATGGGGCAGCAGGTAGATCTGCAGCATGTGCTAACACACGGAGCTGAGATGTGGTAAAGGCAAGCAGAGTCTTGTTTTCCAGCCTCACGAGGCATTGACAAGGGCATCTGGGTCAGCCCATTTGTGGAGATGTCAGGAAAACCAGTTCCCATGATCCCAAAAAGATTCTCTTGATGCAAACACCAGGCCGATAGATAATTGGTGAGTTAGTGTCAGTGGGAACACATCGGTGGTGGCACGCTGAGATCTCAAAGTCCATTTATAGTCTAGAGCATCCTTTCCTCCCTGGAGAAGATACAAGTACATCCATGGGATGGGACGTGTCCAAGAGCCTGATGCAAAGAAGGAACAGAGGTGGGAATAGCAGGAGGGCACCTGGTTCGCCAGCTGGTAACCTTGTCCATGGAATATCATCCATGTGTGTGTATGCGTGAGGCATCCAGCTCACAGTTGGCTGATTTTTAGACTCTCTCTGTCATGCCAGAAGATTTCTGTGCAGGTTTTGGTGCCCGTTCCTCAGGTGGGACCACTTTTGATGGGCGGTTTTGCAGATTTCACAGATTCGTTTCCAAGAGCCCAGGCTTACTCCCTAATGCAGGAAAGCATTGGTACCGTGTCCAGATGAGGGCGATTACTAAATGAGTAGTGGAACAACCTCCCCAGCAATGGTGGGGAGTTCCTCCTCTCTTACCCTGCTTGGAAAAGAGAGGAAATTCTGTAACTAAAGAACGGGACTCTGGAGATCTGACCCTGTCCATGGCCTTGCCATGGATTCTGTCTGACCTTGGACACGTCGCCGTATCCCCATGCCTGAGTTCCCCCATCTGTTAACACTTGACCTTGCTTTGTTTTTGGAGGTTTGCTCCCTGAGATCTATAGAGCCTCAGGATGCTGGCAGAGATAGGCGTGGAAGCACTAAAATACTTGTCTCGATGCTGTGAAGGCCCCTTTCACTAAACAAGCTGCTCTTTGTGGTTCCTTGAATGGACCCTTCAGACGGGCTGCGCTGGCGAGCGAGTGACAGGGCGAAGCGATGGTGTCACATATTCCTGCGTTACAGGTGACTGAAATGCAGCTGACGTGCCCGGCTGCCTTTTGCTGGCTTCCAAACCAGCTGCTTTAGATCTGCTGCCTTTCGCCTGCATTTATTGCCATCGTTGCCGTTGTGTTTATCACCGCTAGGCATGGGCTGGGGGTACAGCCCTGCCATGCCAAGAGCACGGGTGCAGGAGGAGACAGTTTTTCCCTCTGCTGCTGGTACTGGAACTCGACAGGAGAGATGAGGGCAGCTTCATTTTGCATATGGGAAAGGGGAGAGATAAAATGGCTTGCTCAAGGTGCTCCAGGGAGCCTGCGGTAGCACAGGGGATTGAGTTTTGATGCTGCAAATGCATTAGGATCCCTCCGTTCCCTCTGTCCTTCGTGCTGAGCCCGGCCACTTGGTGAGACAGAAACCTGTATATGTGCTTTCCATATGTTGTGTATGCATTAAAATATCCACGTTGCAGTTTCCACTGAGACCACCCCCTTGGTCTGGCTTTCTGGAGCGAAATCAGTGTTTGGTCAATCCTTGTAAACCCTGAGACACTCCTCTGGCATCCATACAGACCTGAGCTTTGGGCCAGGAGGTCTGAGAATCTCCAGAAAATCTGGGACACATGTTTGGAGTCATGTCCAAAAAATTGAGAGTTTCCAGGAGGGTTTATACTCAGTAAGAGCCTCTCAAATTCTCCTTCCCATGCCCAGGGGAAATTGAGGCAAACTTGAAGCAGCTTCTCCAGGCAACAGGACAGGGGGTCTTGACTCTGGGGCCAGCTACAGAGGTCAGAAAAGATCCCGACCCAGCCTGGAGTGAATTTTGCTCTGGGTAATTAGTGTACCGAAACCCTGAAAGGTCAGCTCCGCTTGATGGCATGGTCTCAGTTTGCATCTTTATGGGTAGAAACCCGATAAAAGGTCTCTGTTTAAAAAGGCCCTTCAGCTGCTTTCAGCAAACTCTGTCTGTGCAGAGGTTTGACCTGCTGGGTTTGCTTTCCTCTAAATTAACTTGCTTCTGCTGTTTGTGAAGGGAAAACTGATAGCAGAAAGCAACCTGTTGATAAATATAGATGCAAAAGCCCAGATTACAATCTGGTGAACAATTAACTTTGCAGAGTCGATCTGTAATCAGCTGGAGCATCTTTTGCTCTCTCTTTACATTTCTAATCACGCTTTCTTTTCAGGTAGCGTTTTGCCTGCAGCCAGTGTTGCTCATCTGCTGCTTGTTTGCTCAGTCGCTCCCAATCTCAGTGCCTATCTCTGTCTAGCCAGCCTGGCTGGAAAAGGAGCTGGTGTGAAATTATTTTCAAGCCACAGAGCAGAGCTAGCAAGCCTTCAGAGATGGCCGGGGTTCGTCTGTGCTGACACCGCCGCAATCTCTCATCGCTCGTCTTCTTTCTTTGCCTCCCTCCTTTCGTGTGGCTTGCTCTTGCTGTATCTCCAATGACAACTTGAGATCTGTATTCTCTTGCCTTCTGGGTTTCCTCACTGTTTTAGGGATGCGCTCCAAGCCACCACAATTAAGGCTAGATTTGTGCAGGCAGGCTAGGCAAGCCGCATTCCCACTGGGAAATGTCCACATCTCTGCAGCACAGCATGCCTGCCCAGCTGGGCCGATCTCTGCTGAAAATCTGACCGTTTCTTTTCACACCTGAGCAGCAGCTGGGGCTCCTGCTAAAATTCTCACTCGTGCGCTGAATGCTTAATGCACCACAGTTTCACGTGTAGGCAGGACCTGCGGGAATACAGCTCATGAAGTGGAAGGATGCTCCAGGCTTTAGGGCGCTTGCTTCAGAGAGTGGGATTCAGATGCCAGCACCAGCTCTTCTGGTTTTGTTTGTGGCTTTTCCGGGCTCCCGTCTCACATCAGGTACCCCCCCTGCCACACCAGGGTGCTAGGAGAATAAATGGCTCTCAAAGTGTTCACACGGTGGAACGGAGGGATGTTTGACCTGTGGTTTGCAACAACGGATGCTTGTTGCTTTTTGGGAACCACATCTCCCAGAGCAGCTCAGGTGGAGACATTGCAGAGCATCTCAGGCTGCGCGCAGGCAGCCGGGGTCTGGCGCTGGCCCGCTGTGAACCTGGCTCTGTCTTCTGCTTCCCTGTTTTCTTCCTTTGTGGATTTAATTCAGGGGCATTTTGAAGCAGAGACAATTTCTCCTCGCTGCCTTTTGCACAGCAGGCCAGCAGGCGCTACCATAACAAAAATAATAAATTATTTCAGTAGCAAATTTCTGATACAGGGGTGTCAGTGCCTGGTACCGATCATCTCTGCCAGTGTTGCAGGAAGACGTGGTATCATCAGAGCTGCTGCTGCTTGTGATGCAGAGAGGAGGAAGAGGACGGAGAGGTGCTGGGTTCAGCTGCCCTTTCGTTAGTGCATGGGGAAGGGAGAGCCCACGGCTTCTGGGTGCACCTGGAAGGAAGGGTGCTGCTGCTGAGGACACTTCACTGCCAATTAATGGTGCATTCGATCCAATTATTTTGTTACTTTTTAATTTTGTTACTTACACCCAACCAATTCACCCTCACGCCACCCTTGAGCTAATACTATCACCTGGATTTATCAGGTGGGAAACTGAGGCAAGGAGCCAGTAGTAGGGACAGCTGTGACAGGACAAGGGGGCACAGTTTTAAACTGAAGCAGGGTAGGTTTAGACTGGATCTAAGGAAGAAATTCTTTACACTGAGGGTGGTGAAACCCTGGCAGGGGGTGCCCAGAGAGGGGGTGGAGGCCCCATCCCTGGGAACATTCCAGGCCAGGTTGGACGGGGCTGTGAGCAACCTGATGTGGTTCAAGGTGTCCCTGCTCCTGCAGGGGGTTGGGCTGGGTGACCTCTAGGGGTCCCTTCCCACCCAAACCATTCTATGATTCTATGATATTCCTGGTGTTAGCAGGGTCCCATCACTGATGGCACTGGCTCCCAAACCTGAGGGCTAATGCTTTTCCCAGCATGTGCTGGTTTGTGCTGGTCTGTAGCCAACAGCCTGTCTCTTGCTGTGATCTGAGGTGACAAAAGTTGTGTTTTGTCTTTTGGGCACCCTTTCAGTTCTTGCTCATGACCTGCCCTGCAGTAATGTTTTTATTACTGAAGACTTCTACATGAACCCTTTCCCCCTCCCTCTCTTTCTTCTCCAACCTCAGCTGTTTCCTTGAAAACAACCCAAATTTCCCCAGCCGGAGGCTTTGGAGTGGGGCGGGGGGGGGCTGTGTTTGCCCAGTTTCATGGGGTGCTGCTGCTGGTTTGGTGACTTTTAATTGAATTGCTAAATTAAGAAGGAGAGGCTGTTGAAGCTGACTGTAGACACTGAAACCTCTGAAGAAATCAAAATGAGCCTTTTTTGGGAAGCAGAAACATTCCAAACGTTCCATTTATTTCTGCTATTTCTTTATTTTGGTTTAAATTGTTTATTTTTACTCAGTCTATTTAATTATTTGGTAAGTGTTAATATGCTGGTCATTCAGGGTTATGATTCACGATCCCAGTTAGGTTTAGCTGCAAACCCACCCCCCCTTGCTGTCGCTGCTCCCTCGCACCCGCTTCTCCCCAGCACCACCCACTCTTCAAACCATATATTTTTTTAGTTGCTAAATCTGACAAAGTTTATGAATGGGAGCCTTAATTCTGCGCTTGTGAACATGCATGCGCATATAAATTCATCGGTGGCGGGTTTTTTTCTGTATTCCAGCGTGGAACATCACCTGGAGCTTGGTTTTGTACCTTCTAGCATGACTGGAATTACTTGGTGGAAAGGCTGGCAGCGTATGCACCGTGCCTGTGCTGGAGCCAATGCTGCTGATCTATAGATACCCAAAGATGCAG
The DNA here is from genome assembly GCF_000687185.1 of Egretta garzetta. Classification (NCBI taxonomy): domain Eukaryota; kingdom Metazoa; phylum Chordata; class Aves; order Pelecaniformes; family Ardeidae; genus Egretta; species Egretta garzetta. Next base: position 448,485 of record NW_009258264.1, read on the forward strand.
CCAGGGACCTACAGGGATCTTCTCTTCAGTAGCACTTTGGTTTGGGTTTGGGTTTTTTTTTATTATTTTGGACTTTAAAAATCCAGTTTGAAGAGTATAACGGCAGCTGAAGTGATCTCTCTTCACCCAGAAAATGCATCCTCCTGTTGCATCTGCCCGTGCTGTTAAATGCCACTTTCTGCCTTGCTTCAGCAGATGCTCAAGCGGTGTCGATCCGCACTGCTCTGCTGAAGTCGCAGCAGCACAAGACACGGCAATTCTGTGGCCAGCCAAGGCTGTGAGTGTCACGAATCCTCCCTAGTTCCGTAGTCGGATCTCTTCTGTAACGTGTGCTTGTGTCACCTCTGCTGTCACCCAGATAACACAGAGGACTGGAAACTACCACTGGGAACTATCACTCCTTTCTGCAGGACCAGCATCGCCAGTGACCTGGTAGAGAGTGTGCTTTGGAAATCCAGGATCCAGTCCCGATACAGTAGGTCTGGGCAGCAGTGATCCATAACCATCCGAGCAAAGGAGACGGTGCTGCAGTGGTGGTTTGGAGGTAGGATCCAGAGTCAGATCTCCTGGACTCTTTTCTTGGCTGTGCTGTCAATTTGCTATGGGACCTTGGGTGAGTCCCATCTAACCCCTGCGCTCCGTATGTCCTGTGTCTGTTGGGGGGGACAACAGCCAAACCCACAGCTAGGCTGAGGTACAGGTGGTATTAGTGAAATGCTTGGCTATCCTTGAAGGAGCAGCAATCACAGAAGGGTGAGGAACCGTTCCCATGTTTCTGTAGGCACAATAACCCTCCCGGCATCTGTTCTCCGTGCCTTGAACTGGAGCAGTGATTTAAGTGCAAGGGAGCAGCAGTAGGGAAAATCTGCATCCAGCCTAAAGCATGTATCGCTCCTTCTGCTGCAGATATTCCTGAGGGTTGGTCAGCTTGTAATTATTAACTAATTACTGCACAATAATCACTGTGCCACAGGATGCAGGAAGTATGGGCAGTCGGGAACAAACTGTCTCTCACAAATCCCAGCCTTTTCTTATCTGTCCTTTGTATTTTGCCCATCCTGGTTGTATCTGACTTACAGCCCTGCCCATCAAGCTCTCAGAAGGGACGTAACGAGTCAGCCTGTGGCTGGATGCCTCTGTGCCCTGTTTGCTTTTCATGTTTGCAATTAGGGGACTGAAGGCCAGTGTTAGTCCCGACCAGGGAGCCGCTACATCCCGGGCTGTGGCTGCGAGGAGGATCTCTTCTGCAGGTCTGCCAATGTCCTGCTTGAAGAAGACCACATCTAGGGGCGAGCGTTTACAGCCCTTGCGATCTGCCCCTACAATAAAGGCATTGACATTGGGTATTTCCCGAGCATGGCACTGGCCAGAGGAGGTGAATTAGCAACGCCGGAGACTAAAAGCCTCCGTTCATCCCAGGAGCGGGTTCGGTGCAGGCGGGGGGCGGCTCGGCCAGCGGTGCCGCACCGGGTGCCGCGGGCGGCAGGGACCTCCCGTGCAGGATGTGGTGGGGTCGGTCCCCATCCCCTGCTCGGGATGGGTGTGCGGAGCAGAGCTGCCTGTCCCTGGGGGTCAGTGGGAGCGGGGGGACAGCACAGAGCCTGTCACCTCTCACAGCGGCCTCAGACGGAGCAGGGGAAGGTCCTGCACAGCGCCTTGGTCCGTCAGCTGGCATATTTTCTTTTTTGAGTAAGAGCTAGAGTCTGAAATGCTGCCCAGTGCGGAGGAAACCTCTGCAGGGCCAAGTTTCACTGTAGGGTTGTGTGGTCAAGGCAAGAAACCTCTACGGGCTGCCTCAGACTGCCCTGGTCAGAAGAGCCAAGGGGTTTGTTTTTCCACCGGTTTGGTTTTTGATTTAAGGCAGAAAAGTTCTCCGACGTGTGTCTGGGGTGGGGGAGGATGGGGCTGGCGGGGCCATCACAAATCATGGTCAGCATCAAGAGCTGCTGCTGTGCCTGTAGCTGAAGGGAGACGGGGACGCAGGGTCCTGAAGCTGCAGGAGTGGTGGTTTGAGCCCCACAGTCCTTGCCCAGGCACCTTGGAGCCATTTCAGCTCCCTGGAAGGGTCCCAGGGTCCCAGGAAGGCTGAGCATGGTCTGGTGGCGCCTCGGCAGCTTTTCTAGTGCCTTGGGTTTCGGCAGGAATTTGCAAACACCATTTGCCATGTAAATTGGGGGGGGGGGGGGCGACAGAAAAAAGCAGAGAAGCAACTTTACCTGCCTGGGAGTCTGAGGAGGAGGCAGAATTAGTGGGTTTAATGCTCTTTTTGGTCATACCCAGGGGTTGTGTCTCATCCAAAAGACAATTTAAAGCGCAAAGAGTGCCTCTGTGTCCCCAAACTGCTCTCTTCGTTAGAGGAACCATCACAACACCCCAGCGCACACCTCCCAGTACCACCTCCACATCCGTCCCTTCCACCATCACCCTTAGCAGTAACTCTCAAAGCCCCTGGGAAGAGCAGTAGCAGCGAGGAGCTCTGCCCTTGCTCTTGTCGCTGCCCGGGCCCTGGAGAGCCGTGGCTGGGATGTGCAGAGGTGCCCGTCGTGCTGCTGAATTCCTCTCGGAGTCTGGCGGTGGGAACAGGTATTTCCTCTGTGCAGGAGGTGCAGAGAAAAAGTCCAACTGAGGCATTTTAATTCCAGGAAAACATGACACAGTATCTGAGGGAGAAGGCGTGTTTTTATAAATTACCATTAGCAGCATGTGTTCTATTTAAGTACTTAATCCCTTTCAATCCCTTCTTATTAAAGATTAATTGTGCAACTAATCGCACTATGATAGCAGCATTGCAAGTGCGGAGAGTCGCGGTGGGTACAAGCAACCCCACCAGTATTAAACCAGATAAGAATTTGGGGCGGCAGTGAGAGGGGGGTAGCTCAGCTCTGCTGTGTGAACGTAGGCCAAATCTCCCGTCTCTTTGGGTCTCAGGATTATAATCCTTTCTTATCTCGAGGGTTTCCTATGAAGCATACCGCTTATCAGCTCGCGAGGCAGGAGAGGAGTAGAATTGAATACAACCGAGTGGGCTTTGAACAGCCCTGCGTGGTGCAGCCCCTTTTCATCTCGCTTTCTGGGATTTGAGTCTCCTTGACTCTCGTGGCTGTTACGGAAAACCACATGGAAATACCTCTGTGTTTTGATTTGGGGGCGGGGGGACGGGGCTATATCTGAAATTATTTCCAGACGTGCTTCTGCTGTCTTAGAAAAGGGCAGCGGGCTGCAAGCCACGGGTCAAGGCGCGCTGCAGCCCGGCACCTATCTCTTCCTAACAGCGTCCCGGGACGGGTGAGTCCAACCATGTGTTTTCCTGCAAGAGATCGCTCTCTTCCACTCTGTTTATCTCATGCTGGGCTCTCTTATCTCCCCCCATTTCCAAGGCTTGTGCAGAAACCCATCTCGCTTGTCAAGGACAGCAGAGCTGTGGGCAGCTGGGGGGGGATTCGAGCAGCTTGCAATGAGAGTTGGGGTAGTTTTTAAAGTGCAAGGGGGCAAGTGGGTTGGGAGTGGAGAGAGAAGTGGAAAAAGGAGCTTAAAAAAAAAAAAAAAAGATAAATTCTTCATTTTAAACCCCACCAAATACACTCGCTTTGTCTGCCATTCCCATGACTGACATTGCAACTTTCAGGACACCGAGCACGAGCTGGGGCTTGGCGAAACAGATGTTATTTACAGTTTAACAAGGAACAAGGTTTATCTAAACAGTGTGTGCTTGCCGAGTTCCCAGATATGCATGAAATGTTGCCCTCCGTCGGGAAGCGAGCAGAGGTTTGCAGGCACTGAGGCACGCTTCATCGCTTTATACGTGTTTCACCTGGGGTATCTCTGTTTGGTATCCAGATGTGTCCATGTTTGGTTTAATGCGAAAATGTCGTAGTCATGGTGGGGTAAGGATGGCAGGGAGGTGGGTGTCCCCAGGCAGTGCAGCGGGGTGGCTGAGGATGCTCTGCAAGTGGGTGCTGCTCGCCCACGGACAGAGATTTCCTGGAAGGCAGCATCTCACCGGGTTTGGGATCCTGGAGAGCTTGCACCAGCACAGGGCCTGGGCTGGGCTCTTGGGCAATCCCACAGCCTCTTTGTAGCATCCCTGAGTTTAAGGAAAATGGTGCTGCTGGCGCAAAATACCCGATAAAGAGCTTCCTGAGCAGCGGAGGTACAGCACGGACGTAGCAGGACAGGCTGATCTGCAAGCACATCCCTGTCCTGGGCTGCCCCCGGGAGGGAGGTACCGCCGGAGGACCTCAGGGTGAGGAGCAAAGGGTGCCTCTGCATCGCAGAGCAGCCTCCCGTCTTTCTGTTCTCCCAGCTCTGTCTAAGGAAGCTGGTGGAGGAGGCAAGGCAGCTGCTGAGGTTTTTGCCATCTGGGCCCACATCCAAGCTGGCTGGCAACCCCCAGATCTCAGGAGCCCGCCGTACGTCTGGGGGAGCCCCTCATTTAATGTCGATTGTGCCAGTCAGATCCTAAGTGGAGCAGGACTATGGGAGGATCCGCTTCATTTGCTTTCACTAGGTGTTCCCCGAGACATTTGCCACTGTGAAAATCTCTCTTGGTGTTTGCTTCTGCCTGATGCCTTCCCTGCATGCAGCCCAGACAATGTCTGGGTTTCACTGTGTTGCCCAACCCCTGGCTCTTTGCAAAGTGGAAATGCTTCATGTGCAGAAATAAGGGGCGTAGTGTTATTGGCGGCAGTATCAGCGCTGAGATCTGAGAAGCCAGAGAGGGAATGGCAGGGACACTTGGCTCCCTTCGGATTACGGAGAAAAACTTGAGCATTGACATGGGGAGAGGGGAGAGAGCGAGGGGGACCGGAGAGCAGGTGAAACCCTTCCGTGCAGGACCAGCTTTGAGTTTGCAGCGGGGGGGCACAAGCTGAGCATCCCCCCGAGGCAGGCAAAGCGTGGCGGTGCACATGCATGGGCCAGGGGCAAGCAGGAACCATCCCTGGAGGCTGCTCATGCTGATGCAAGGCTGCCTCAAAACCTGGCACCTAGGCAGCAACGTGGAGCTCTTGCCAAGTTTGCTGCCTCAGAACAGTGCTCTTATCACCCTGGGATCCCTGGCAGCCACCCCTTCCTTCAGGAGGCTTTTAAAACCTCCTTCCTCCAGCCTTGACAGCAGCTTAGTAGCGCCGAAGTCCCTGATCACCAGCTGGAGCGAGGGCCTGAGCAATCCCTTCTCTCATCGCGAGGATGAGGTGTGGGCTCTGGATCTGGGAAGCAAAGCCAAGCCAGAAAGATCACGGGGATGCCCACCTGCACATCGCACCCCCGGCTGGGGCTCTAAGCACCGCTGCGGTAGTCGTGATAAGGAATGGTCTGGATAAAAGATATCGCAGCATTACTCTTCCCCTAATGGGGGAAACAGGGATGCCAAAAGTAATTACAGTTTGTGCTGTACTTTGAAATCCTCGGATTCCTCAAGCGTTGGCTCGTTACGCTCCCTGCCTGTACGGCTGCGTTTCCCTCGCATCCGAGGGAGAAATATGTACGCACGCGTGCGCAAAGCCCTCCAAGGGTGGGTGCCCAACTGGTTTAAGATTAAATACCAGATTAGTGCAATCCTTGGCACGGAAGTCGACTTGCAGTGTTTGCTCACTACCTTACTACCATGTGACTCTTCCAGAGCTTTAAATAAAACAGATTTGAAACCCTGCTGCAAAGAGTTTTACGTGCCTAATGCCGAACAGCGGTACCGCGGCTCCAGAGCACGGTCCCGGCGAGAAACTCAGTCCCTCGCTGGTACCGTAAACTGTGCTGGAGTGGGGAGCAGGAGGTCAGGAGCACCGTCCCCTTTCATTCATTTCTTTTCCTGTTGCTGCAGAAAGATCTGCCCGAGGGTGGGAGGGGGCTGGTTTATTAGCGGTGTTGGCTCCAAGGTGCTGCTGGATCTGAGCTGGGAGCTTGCTGGGAGAGGAAGGAGCATTAATCCCATATGAAGCTGTTTGTACAGTCTCTCCACCTCCTCTTCCCATTGCCAGGGTCGGGTAGCATAGAAATCCGGGTATTTAGGGATTGCAGAGCATAACTGGCAGAGGTCTCAGCCTGTTTCTAAGTGCGGTTTATCAGGGTAGAGCAAGGCGAGCTGGACTCCATCATTTCTAGTCTCCTAGAAAATGTGTGGCGAAAAGCCCAGCTCTTAATTGCTTTGAATGCTTGTGGTGGTGCTGCTTCTTATAAATGTTGTGCTTCTGTTTATATTCAAACTGTTTTCTGTTTTTCCGGGAAATTTGGTCCTGTCAAGATCTTTTGATACCTGGGGCCCTCTGGTAGGACTTTTCACGAGAATCTGGCGTTCATTTCTTTTCGTTGGGCGCTGGTTGCTGTCCCCCTCCTTTTCTTTGCACCAGAGGTAGCTGCATTTCACAAATTCCAGGCGACTATCGGGTGTACAGGATGTAATTTCTGTTTCTTTAAATACCCTCCCTAGGAATGCTTTTAGAAAGGGGACCCGGGCAGCCCCAGCGTGTGATCCCCCTGCTCAGCTGTCCCTGCGGAGCGGAGGCAGCGCGATGCCAGCTGAGCTGCGATCACAGCCCCGGGGCCGGGGTCAAAGCTGGCTCCTGTGCCTGCCTTCCACTCTGCAGCTGAAGAAATGAATTAAACCCAGTCCTCACGTTGCACCAACGCCATCCTTTCAGCCCTGTCCTCACATGCCAGAAAGGAGGGCTTAGGTGGAAGATGAAACCCTGGGTCACAGGAGAAAAATTCCAGTATTTTCTGTTAAAGAGGGAAGGAGACAACTTATCCTGGCTTCTCCTGACCACTGTGGGGAAAGTGAATCCCGGCTTTCCACGAGCTCTTGTCTGCGTGGCAATCACAGACGAGCTTGCAGCTCTGGGAGCTCTGCGTGGGCTGGGCAAAGAATGAAAGCTCCAATTTAAAAAAAAAAAAAAAAAAAAAAAAAAAAAAAAAGGAAAAGGAGGAAAGAAAATAGCAATTAAGAAGCCAGCAGACCCGTGCTGTGTGAGCATGTGGGTGACAGCATTGCACAGCTTTATCCAGTGGGATGGAGCTGCAGGTGTGCCGGGACGTTGCTGGGGGAGAGGCTCGGGGGGACTCCTACATCTCCTCCCATGATGGGGATCCTCCTTCCCATCCAGCAATAAAGGAAGGGCAAGTGCTGGCAGCCTCAGCCACAGGTTAAACACTCCTGGGAGAGAAAATAAGAGGCTTTGTATTACTGAGAATGACTTTTTTTTGGCAGCTGGAAGCTGGCACCTTCTTCGCCGTCTCTCCCAGCCACCTGGGAACGCTGGCTGCCAGCCGCGGGGATGACAGGGCTTGGGCTGTCTTTCTGGAGGATCCAGAAGACAGCGGGATCCATGAATGCTTTCTTGGTTGTGTTTGTATGTTGAGGAGCCTCTGTCACTTTTGGGTAATGTTCCTCTGCGGTAATTACTTGCGTTGGTATTGCAGTAGCTCCTTGCTGTGCTAGGAGTTTGGTGTACACGGGGCGCGATGCTTGTTGTGCAGGACGTGCCCGCTGTGTAATAAAAGGATGAAAGGAGAAAGTGAGTCACGGAAAAGGGGCGAGAATGACTAAATATCATGCAGCCGATCGGCAGCACCTCCAGGAGCATACCCAAGCTGGAAAGTGCTGCTGCCCCGGCAGTTTGCTCCCGAGCATCTCGTTACAGCCTGGGTCTCCGGGGTCGTGGTCTGGCACCGCCGAATGAGCGAGACAGTGCTGCCATCACGGTGAACGCTGCCAGTCGGACACGTGCCCTGAATGGCCAAGCGACTGTAAATTGAGTCTTAATAATAACTTAGATAGCTGCCGTAGCAAAATTGAGTGTCAAAGGGAGCATCTCTGTCTTGGAGCCAAACGCCGTCGTGTTGGGCTCCAGGGGGACAAGTCGTGCGCTTTTCCCAAGACTCATTTCCCACTGCCTACCTCTGGTGAGGGATGAGTTGGAGCAGGGGATCTGCTGATCCGCAGTGGCTGCGAGCCTGGACCGCTCATCCCCTGAAGACGATGAACGTACCATGGAAAAGCTGACACGACCACCGTCGGGGCGGCTCCGCACGGCTCCCGGACAATGTGAGCACTGAGCTCCCACCCGTGACTGGGGTGGCTGTGCTGGACAAAGTGGCTATGAGCAGTCTGTTGTTGTTCCAGCCCAACACTGGTCACTTTTCTCAGGTTAGCCTCGGCTGAGGAATAAGCGCCTAGTGTTCGGAGGCTGCTGGGATAATGACTGTCATTTTAATGCCTTCCTCGGAGTTGCCCTGATCTCACCAAGAGCCGGGAAGGGAAGAGCCAAGTGAGAACTGCTGACCACACCGCACGGGGCTGCGGACACAGGGAAAGGCAGAATAGACAAAGGCAGAACGGAACAAACCTCCTTTGTGTGCTGCTGGTACTGGGCTCATTGTCAGGACTGGGACAAACGAGAGTGGAAATGTGCATCTAGCGAAACGCCTTTCCTTCCCACTCTCACCCGTGCATCAAGCACAGGTTATGAAGTCTCCAAAGCCTGGGCTTGCGGGAAGTTTTCCATAGCGTTCGCCTTTCCCAGGCTATCTTCGTGTCTGTTTGAGTCTCGGAGGTCTACGCCCTCCCTGCAGACGCTTTGCCTGCGTCGTGGCCTCTTTGCTTCCCAAGGAGTAACTGCAGCTGAGGGATAGAAACCCCGCTGGGCTGGGCACTGCGCACCCCACGAACCAGGCTTCTGCCTGCAAGGGGCTCACAACCGAGGAGAATGCAAGCAAACTGGAAGGGAGGATGCATTGTTGTTCTTGATTTATAGCTGGGGAAACCGAGGCATGCCGAGAGGGTCAGAGCCGGGGTAGAAGCCAGTCTTGCACATTTCCTACAGGATCATTTTTCCTCCTCCAAACTGCAGACGCGAGAAGGGAGGACAGTGATCTCCTGGCTGCCGTAATCACATTCCTGGTGCGCTGCATTTGTTGTAATCATGGAAGCCAGTAGCAGAGGAGGAAAAAAAAAATTGCGATGTGAGGATGGACTGACTCCCTGGAGACCCAAAGTTCCCTTTTCAATCACAGCCACACAGTCGCTGCCCTGGGATGATGGTCTTGCTGTTTGCTACAGGGCTCCTGTAGATTAATATGAATTGATTGCGCTCCCTTCCCCGCAGGACCTTGACCTCCTGGCAGGGGCTTTGCTCCCCGTGTAGGAGGGAAATGTCAGGCCCCCTGAATAGCAGAGCTGAGCGGCGGGAGGCAAATGTGGAGGGAGGAGAGCTGGCCTTGCTCTTTCCCCTCATCACTCACCTTTTGGGGGGAGTAATTGCTGCAAACCGCTCTGAGGGGCAGGGTCCGCTGCCCAGCGTGGCGGCCGAGCAGCATGCAGCCCCAGCTCTGCAGGGCCATGCCGGTACTCGCCGCGGCTCGGAGCAGCCCCCGTCCGTCTGAACTGATCCACCCGGGCTCTCAGACCGTGCTTTGCAGCATCTGCCACGGGGAGGGACGGCTGGGAGCTTGTTACCCCAGGATTTCATGCCAGCAGCTGAGCAGCTGGGGAGATGTTCATTTGGTGGTCCGGGGCTGGTATCCTTCCCTGCCCCGCCGACCTTGCCCCCGTAGGATTCCCAGCTGCTGCAGAAAATTCAGCATCGCCCCTGGTGCACATTTGAGTCATCCCCAGTGTGCTGTAATTCCCTTCTGACTCGCTGGAACAGCCCCAAACTTCTCCCCGTCCCCCTCCATACACCTCCCGAGGACCCAGCTCTGGCCCTGCCGAGGAAATTCGGAGCGGAGGAGGAATCCGGGTTGTGCCGAGCTCCTGTTTGCCCAGGAATGTGCACCATGGAGGGGCCACGATCTCTCCCATCGCCTGCGTGCAGCCGCCTTGGCAGCTCAGGCTGCTTTCCTCTGCCCCTCCTGCTGCCGGCCGCCGGAGAGGGCTCCTTGGCACCTGGGCTGCGTGGGTCGGCATTTGTTGGGTCTGACTTTTGTCTCTGTGCCTTGCGATGTGAGGAGGGGCACGTATTCGGCTGGTGCCTCCGTGCCTTGTTTGTTTAGCCCCGTAGCCACATGCAGCGTTGCGTGAGAGCTGTGTTTGCAGAGCAAATAAGGCTCCACGAGCAGAATTCGCCGTTTCTCTGATGCTTGCGGGAGTGAATCAATGCTACCTAATAGCTAGAAGCGGGAGCCATAACTGCTGAATAGGACTGTTCATTTTGCCTTGTAAACACAACTGTTAATCTCTCTGGGGATTAGAAGAAAAAAAAAAAGCTTAAAAAAAGTGTACTATTCCCTCCGAGCCTTCCACCCTTGCCGCTGGGAAACAGGAGCAGGAGTCTGTTAAAATGGGAAGAAAAAAATGGAGCCACTTCTCATTTGTGAGAAGCAATAAAGTGGTTATTGCTTGAAAGCCTTGCTCCCGGGCTCCTGCCGTATGCTGAAGGAGGAAGGGGACGGTTTCATACACTGCTGAGGCCTCGCCTGTGCCTAAAATACCTGCCTCTTGAATTCCACAGCAGAGAGCCAGCGGGCTTTGCTGTACAAACGCAAGGGAGATTCATGTGGGTAGTCACAGCCCGAATGCCTGTGGGAATAAGTTCCCTGGAAAACAGCGAGCGCGGTTGTTGCTGGTGCAGCGAACGCGGCTTTGAACGCAGCTTAAAGAATCGTTAACATCTTGTCTTGATCATGTGATGAGCTTTCCTGACGGCATTCCGCTTTGGGCTCTTTGAAGTGTTTTAGCCAAGTATTTACTATCTGACTGCATTACAGTAAATGCAGATCATTCACACTGCTGGCTTTAATCCCTCTTCCTTGGCCAAATTCCAGCCGGAGTGATTTCATTTTTGCCTGTTGATGCCTAAATTCTTTATTGCCATTTGAGACTGCTGCTTCCCGTCGTATCCTACCGTGCAATGCTCTGCATGTTGTTAATCAGCCGGCTTCTGCCGTCCCAGCGGTGACTACAATTCAGGGCTTGCTGTAATTCCCTTCGAGCTCCTTCGGGCTGTAAAACAAGTGATGTCATTGCTTTGCTTAGCAAGTGTCACTTTCTCTCAGAAGGTCAATAAATGCCTCCGCTTCCTTCCGTACACTGCTGCAAAACGCGGTGGAAAGCAGGAGGCGGTCGCTAGCAATTCTTCCTTTGAAATCCGTGCCTGGGGAGAGGGCTGGGCTGCTCCCTTTAGCTGTAAGAGGTGTAAAAGGGGATGCCTTCTCTCAGAAGAAATACAGCTGGAGGGAGGATGAAGCCCCTGGCACCCCGGGGTGCTGCCCAGGGCAGGGTGCAGGGAGGGGTGCCTGCTGGGGACCCCACACTACCGGTCCTGATGGACTGCAGCCTCCTAGCATGCAGGTCGCGGGATGCAGCTCAAGGGCTGGGGTCAGGGTTGGGCCCCTCCCTCTCCGA
>NW_009258264.1:460063-460425 GCF_000687185.1 Egretta garzetta
AGGGGAACAGTTGAGTTTGATGATCTTAAAGGTCCTTTCCAACCCAATTCTATGATTCTGTGATTCTGTGCCACGCTTACGGGAGGGGAAGGCTGCTCCCAGTGTGCCCTTGCGCTTGCTGTCTTAGGGACGCGTGCAAGGAGTCGCCCGGGATGCTACTGGAGTGCAGTTCATCGGTGTAACCTTCTCCACAGATGTGTGGAAACTTGCTTATGCCCTAATTTGAAAGGATAATCACTGGGGCTTATCTGAACATTAATGTTGTCTTTTGTTTGAGCCTCTGCTGTACCCGCTGGGAGCATCACGGGTTTCCCCTGAGCTCCGGTTTGGGAGTAAAACAGTGCCCAGCACAGGAGCTGCTG
>NW_009258264.1:460494-462284 GCF_000687185.1 Egretta garzetta
CTCAGGTGCCTGCAACGCTAGCGGCATTTCCACACATCGGCAGTGCCTCGGTTAAAACTTGCTTGGCTTGCAAGGTGGGGAGCCAGATCAGAGCCATGGGCTGGGAAAATGGTCTCCAAAGCAAGCGTCAGGCTTTGCCTTCCCTTCAGAAGGAACGGCGCTGCTTGGAAACTTTATTTTTGGCCATGAGGAAAGCACCAGCGTGGAGACTTTGTTAACGCAACATTCCCTAGTGCCAGCATCTTTGTTGTCAAAGCATGTTTCTCTAGTGCCGAGGAGACATTTAAATGTCTGAAGCCTGAAGTGGATGTGTCTAGCGTCCTCCTGCCTCGCTTTGCAACTCAAAGCCGCCTCCAGCCTCCCTTCCCACCCCCAGCCCTGATTTCAGGTACACAAGCCTCTCGGTGGAGCCTTCAGCTTTACGTTTTTGCAGCATTACAGGTGGGAGATGAGTGGGGATGGTTGAGGGGTGCGATCCCCCAGGATCCAGGTGAATCCCAGGGATGTTCAGGGGATTGCACCCACAGCAGGGTGCCATGCCTCACCGAAGAGCATGGCAGAGACCCAAACGGAGTGTTTATATTGCTGACGGATAATCTTTTAAGCTTTCAGATGCAGGCATGTCAACCTGGAGTGTTTATATTGCTGACAGATATCTTTTAAGCTTTCAGATGCAGGCATGTCAACCCAAGTGTTCCAGTTGCCCTGGCGACGTGATGCATTAGCTCCCGGATGCTGTGTCTGATCGCATCAGTCTGGAATGTGATCCCTGTTTGTTTGTGCCGATAAGGCCCGGAGGGGGCTGGGAAGGAGTGGGGAGAAACGGGGGGGGGCGAGGGCTGCTCAGCTCCAGTAGGGACACCCAGGATTAGGGGGGCCAACCTGCTCCAGGGGTGCGGGAGAAGTCATGGGATGTGTGTTGGCGCAGGAAAGAACTGCTCTGTGTAGCTTTTGATGCCTACTTGGTACCAAGGGATGATTTTCCCCTTAAGACCCTCCCTTGGGCTGGTGGGTGAGAGTAGCATCAAAGGAGTCCAGGGCTGTTAAATGGAAATCCCCTGCCAGACCGGTGAGAGGGTTGAAGCGATAAAGGCTGGTGGAGGAGCAGCCCGATGCTCATCAGATTGGGAAGGGGAGAGGGACAGACCCAAACCTCCTTGGGCCGGGGCCTGGAAGGGGCAGAGCTGTGGCCGAGTGGGGGTGAGACACTGATGTTTGCAGGTCCAGGGAGCAGGGAGTGTGGACTGTTTGCTAGGTCTGTGCTGGGCAGGAGGAAAAACACCTGGGTGCAGCGGGGCTGGTGCTAGAGGCCAAACCCTGCATGGACAGCTCTTGCAGCCCGGTCCCATCTGCGGTGCTGAGCTACAGACAGGCCTGGCAAGAGCCAAAGTGGGAAAGGCAAAGCAGCGTGTGGCTCCGAGACGCCCGGAGCGAGCTCCCTCCGCCTGCTCGTGTGGCTGCTCAGGCTCAGCACGCTTCGCCATGTGCCCCTGGAGGGTTTTCTTCGTTTAAGGGGTTTATTGCTTTAATCAGATCCCTGGCTAAGGCGATTCTAATGAGTCATCCAAGGGCTTGTGAGCCCTTGCTGTGGCTCTCGGGGATCCCCCCGGCCGGTACCGGCTCTGCTCAGCGTTTTGCTGCTGGCTCAGGAAGTTTTTCTTGCAAGGGCAAAGCAGGGACCAAACTGCCAGGGGAGAGGTGCCTCCTTGTACAAGGAGGAGTGCAGTGTTGAATCTTGTCCATGACTGTTTGCTCTTTCTTGCTTTCCTTCTATTTCTTCCCCTCTTTCC
>NW_009258264.1:462319-463193 GCF_000687185.1 Egretta garzetta
GCAAGGCCCAGCCTGTGTTGGTACTGGTGATTTGGTGTGCGCAGCACTGCCCGGGGCTCATCTCTGATAACTAGCTCAGAAAAAGTCCTCCCTGCACCTCTTGACCACAGTCAGCTCTTAAATTCATGAGCAACCCGATTCCCCTGGTGACCCCGTGGCTCCGCTTTTGCTCTGACACAACGGCGGTGCCTGGGAGAAGACGATGTCCCTGGGGACCCCTGCAGATCCCCAGCAGGGGAAATTCAGGTTGGGGTGCTGCCAGCCCCAAAGAGCAGGAGCTGGAGGGGCTGGGGGACCACCCTGTGCATCGTTCCAGCCCTCTCAGCCTGCTCTCTCCCCCCGCCTTCCCCGCAGGGCTCCGCCATCCCTCGCAGCACAAGGTAAAATGAACAAGATGAAAAATTTCAAGCGGAGGTTTTCACTCTCGGTTCCTCGGACAGAGACCATCGAGGAGTCACTGACGGAGTTCACGGAGCAGTTCAACCAGCTCAACAACCGGAGGAATGAAGGTAAGGAGCCCCCAGGCCCCCTGCCACGGTGCTGGGGCTGGTCGGGAGCATCCAGGGTCAGCGCTGCCAGTAAGCATCTCCACTCCAACCCCCCTGGGCTTTCTCTGGGTGTGTTAGAGTGTGGAAAGTTACTGCCCCTTCGTCAGTGTTGCTTTCCCCATCTATCCAGCAGGATTAATAACACCTTGTCATTAAATCTGACCTGAAGAGAGATTTATACTTGCATAAAGGAAAGCCTTATGGGAGGAAAAGGTATTTGCACAAAACAGAGGGGAATGACACATCTGCGGTTAACGTAGAGAGCGTGAAAGCCTGGGATCTTCTCCTGCCTGCCTCAAAGTGACAGTGCCATTGGCGCACTCCCT
>NW_009258264.1:463820-477266 GCF_000687185.1 Egretta garzetta
CTCCAGACACCCAGGCTGCCCTGAACAGCATCCCTTAGCAGCCTCCCTCCCTGCTCCCCCCCGCCCACACCTCCCCTCGCACCCTAGCAAGCAGCGAGGGCTATAATTAGACTTTGAGCCCTTAATTAGATGTGCAGAAGCTGTGGGGATAAAATGGTGCAAGGCTAAGAGAGTCCTGGGCACTGACAGCTGCTGCTGCTGTTGCCTTCCTTGGGGGACCTCTGCTCTGGGATGTCTGAGCCTGGGCTCGTTATCTCCGCCGAGCAAACCGAGGCTTTGTCGAGAGGTGATTTCGCCCTTCTTCTGCTTTAATGAAGCCTCGGTCACGGTTCTTCCTTTGCCCTTGAATGGCAAACCAGTGCACGCAGCATCTGCCTACCCACCCCTGCTTTTGGTCTCGCTCCTGATGCAGCCAGGAAAGAATAAGAGCAAAGTCAGAGCAAGACGGAGCCTGGGGCCAGGACTGAGGGTGTTCCTGACCCCGTGGGTAGAGGCTGGACCAGTATTAGACTGTGGCACGGTATGATTAGGAGATCCTCTTGCCTGGACCCGCAAATGCATCAGGGGCTCGGGGGCTGCCAGCACCACCCCGTGGGGTTTGGCTCCTCATGTGCTGCTGCCGGTCGGTACGTGCGACACATCCCGGCCCCCTGCCCCAGCTGTCCCTCCCTGGTGCCCCCTGGTCCACGGTTCCCCGTTTGCACCCAAGCCCCCTCCCACGCAGGACAGGCAAAACACGCTGCCCCCTCCATACCCACCACCCCGAGCCCGCTCCCTCTTTTCCTCGAGATCTCTTGATTAAGTTTCCCTTGGGGATTGTAAACAACCCCGAGAAGTCACCTCCACCGTGCCCTTCATCTCCGTCTCCTGCAGGCTGCGGCTGTTGTTTATGAAGAGCCCTGACAACCACATTTGTCTGAGGCATCTCTTCGGCTGTTTAATAAACCCCTCGTGGCTGGGAGCCCTTTGCCCACAGCCCTGTGCCAAGAGGATTTGCCGGGGGCTCGGCAGGGGGAAGGTGGATGCACCAGTGCTGGGGGGCAGAGCTTGGGGGGGGGCACGAGCCCCAGCACCCCAGGGTGAGGAGGCTTTAGGGCATGGTCTGTGAGTGTGATGCTTCAGGTGTGCAGGGGGACAGGATCGGTTTGGTGGTGCTGGAGGGGATGGGAAGGATGTTTATGTGCAAGTTGCTCTTTTGCAGGGTTTGGGGTGGGGTGGGGTGGGGGGGCGTTGGACCTCGTGGGAGCTGCCTGATCTGGAGAGGGCTCTGACTTCAGGGAAGCAGCAGTTCTCTCTGAGGCGTTGGCCTCCTCCGTTTTACAGATGGAGAAATCAAGGTGCAATGAGGCAAAATGACTTTGTGACAGTTGTGCAGAAAGCTGGTAGGAGAGCTGAGGCTGGGGCCGTGGCAGTCACGCTTGTGCTGCTTCTCTTCCCCATGAAACAGGGAAAAGCTTTGCTTCGCATTTCACCTTCCTTGCTCAGGATCTCTGAAGGTGCCCCTGGGGCTGTCTCTGCCTCTGCATGGCCCGCACTTGCCTGCGGTGATCTTTCCTCTCCCGGTGAGCAGATGACCCATGACAGTTCAGGCACTGTGATCCCTCGCTCCAGAAAAGACTGCTAATCACAGCAGAGATCAGCACATCATTTTTTTCTTTCATCACCTCACACAGCTCCTCAGGGAATGGCTTGCCGGTTTTATTTTCCCTCCAGCATCAGAAATCACAGGTTATCAGCATTCACAGGTCATGGCAGTCTGCAAATCCTACACTTGGGCGGCTGTGAGTGCCTCCGGCTGTCCTTGGGAAGGAGGGTGATGCAGAGGCCAGGAGACCTTCTCATGAGATGCTCCAAAAGCATGTGCAGAGCTGCTCTGACTCTGGCAACAGGACAGGGCAAGACCTTCTCGTGGGTAGAAACCTGTCTCATCTGTTGGTGGTGCGGTGGGAAATCCCCAGCTCTGTCCTCTTCATCCCATAATTCTCATGACCTCACCCACGGAGGCTGATAAAATGAGGCCCAAGAGAAGCAGAACTGGCAAATGGAAAAGCAAACAGCTTTCCAGCCTGGACACATCCCGTCACGGGCAATGTCACCTTGATGGAGTCTGACGATGCAGGGAGGGAAAGGGGGTGCCTGGGCTCAGAGCCTAATTCACTGACAGCCTGAACTGGGGCGTCCGATGCTCCTCCACCCTGCCGTGCATCCCTCCTGGGGCAGCCCAGCCTTTCCTCGGCCACAGAGGCTGCTCAGCTGCAGAGGCAGAAGAAAGCCCCTGGGTTAAGGAGAGCCCAGGCTGGGCTCTGTGCAATATCTGATGTCCTTGGCAAAGGCCAGCACCATCCCCACATCCTCAGAGATGGGGAGCTTGGCTGCTCCAGCCTCACATGAAGGCTGAGGGCAAGTAGGCTGCTTCCTTTTCTCCCGGGCTTCCCCAGTCACATATTTCTCTCTGTACTCCAGATTTTCAGAGGTCTTGGTGTCTCCCATTTGCTTTGATAAGAGCTGGTGGCGTTCAGCAACAGCTCCTGTCTATGCCAAGGCTTTGCCCCACAACAGCCACTGCCTGCTCTGTCCTCCGAGGCCAAATAAGGTCTCGGCGTTCAGGCTGCAAAGCCTGTGTAACTCCCAGTTTGCAGCGGCATAAATCAGAGCCAGATCTGGCCTTTGGAGTGCAAGACCACGAAGAAGTGATGATGAGGGGGAGGAAGGTGGATGAATAATCCAAGACCTGAATGCAGCCCTGCCTCATGAGCGTAGCAGAGCTTTGAGAAGAGAGTTCACGCTTAGCAAAGTAATTAAAAGTTGTAAGTCAGGCAAGCAGTGAAGGGTTCTGGCCCCTTTCCTTGGGAGATCAAAGCTTGTTTTGGCAGAGGCAGTGTTTAAATGTATTTATAAAAAAAGGTGGGAGGCTCGTCAAAGGCAGCCGCCATGTCTGCGGTCTCACTTTAATTTGCTTTGATATCCCATGCAGCCTTATTATTTGCAGAGTGTCGGGGCTCACTGTCATCCACATGAAATGCCGAGCAGAATCAAACAGGCCCTCACGTTTGCACGCCCACAGCTCCACGGCTCCTCCAAGCCCTGGGGCAACCCCAGCCCTGCGAGAGCATCTCTGCGGGCCTGGGTATCCCCGGTGCCGTGGGCACCTCGCAGCGATGCAGGATGGGCTGGGCTGGGCTGGCACATTCCCCCTGCCTTCTCTGGCCCCAGGGCGGCCAAAACACCTTTCCCCTCACCTCTGCAAGTCTTCTGTGTACTTTAATGTGCTTTTCCCATCGTGTGGTCGCTCACATCTTTTGCCTATCCCGTTCCCCTTTGCAGGCACTGGAATGCCCAGGTTGTCATCTTACCTCTGACTTTACATTGGGTGCTCTTGTTGGTGATCAGAGATTGGCACCAACCCGCCCGGTGGGCTGCTGGTGCAGCATGACGGTGCTGCTGGTTTGCACCTTTCAGGGCCAGGCTGCATCTTTTACCAAGTCTTTGGGCTTATTTACCTATGGAAACCAGCACAAATTCACCCAAACTGTCATTTAAAGTGGATTAGCTGAACTCCATTCAGTCAGATTTTAAATGGCCTTTGGGTTTTTTTGTTTGGGTTTTTTGGTTTTTTTTTTTTCCAGATAATTCGCTTAGGAAGTGAGCAAGTTAAAAAGATTTGAATCTGTTAAATTGATCCACGTTAATTTTATACCTGTGGTTAATTCAGGGTAAGTTTCCTGACTGTTCCTGCACAGACAGATGGCCAGCAAGGGACAGGGACCAGAGTCCCGCAGCGGTCCTGGGAGAAGGGATGATTCTGTGCCTCGCTCTTGCCTGTCTGCCCAAAAACTCCTGGCACTCTTCCAGATGCTCCCAAGCCCAGTGGCATGGGCTGAACCCGTCCCTTAGGTGCGGGCCGTCTATGGAGGACACCCTGCATCCCTTACCTCGCAGGTCCCCTGGTCCCCCAGTGACCCTGGCATGAAACCGCGTCTTTTCCCAGGTCACTTGCCTGCCACCTCTCATCCGTCAGATGAGCAAACTGCAGCCAGGTCCCAGCCCTGCTCAGCACCCCGTGAAAGCCAGCCCTCCCCTCCCTCCCCAGCCTTCAGCAGTGAGATCATTGCTGGCTGCCGGAGCGCGTGGGGATCGGTGCGCTGAAATCTGCATTTGGCGTAGCCGGGGCTGCCTCTGTGCAGCTCAGGGAAAGGGCTTGGCAAGGGGCAGGGCTCAGTGGCTCAGCCTGGGACATCTCAGGTCCTCCCCGGGGAATTTCCCTCCTGCAATGTTCCTCCTTGCTCTGGGGAAATAACTGCAGGGTGCCTGGATGCCCGGAGGACACCAGTGCTTTATGGCAGAGCCCTTGGACCCTAGAGGCATGGCTAACGTGGAGCATAGCTGCAACGTTGAGACAAGGAGAGAGCTGTGTGGCTACTGGGAAGGGGACAAAATAGTCATGCCTGCTTGGCCCCACACCTTGCATCCCTCCCCTGCGGAGGTAGTTCTCCTCCATCCCAGCACACCCAGTTAGCGCTGCCTCCCCCCTCCCAGCACAGCCAGCGCTGTCTCCTTCTGAACGGCCCCTTGGAAACAGCATCCGTGTGAATCGGGGGAATCCACGTTGCTGGGGTCCAGGCGACCTGCGTTGAACTCGGCAGCGTTTTGCTGTGCCTGGGTCTACGCGTGCCAGAATATTCCTACCAACCCGCTGTTAATTACAGAGTGAGGAGGCTTAAGTGCAAGCCTCAAACTGGAGACCAGAGGGAGCTCAATGGCTTGTTTTGTTCGGATTTCTTGCTCTTTTCAGGGTTTCTTGGGCTCAGTGAGGCTTCACACCTGGAGTCCCAAGAGAAGAGTTATTTTTCTGAGCTGCTTTGGTTTTCAAGAGAGCTTTTGTGCTTCTCGGGACTGTGTGTCTGGCTAAGTGCAGCAGGTTGGGGCAGGAAAGCCCGGAGTGTTTTGTTTTGCAATAAGTGATTCTGCAGCCTTTAATCCCAAACACCTTCTGAGAAACGGTCACATCCGTGGAGGAAAGTACCCCGACGGCTGTTAGTTTTGGTGGTTCCTGCAGCAGATGAGGTGCGTGTTGCTTGTGAGCTCCCCGGAGGCTGGGCTCTCTTTTTGCTTTTGTACAGACCTAGCACAGAGGGATCCAGAGCCACGGTCAGGCACCTGGGTGTTCCCAAAGGGCAAATCCTGTTTTGTCTAATGTGACGTTAGTGAGGATAAGGCTGGAAAGTTAAGAGAAATACTCACCCGTGCAAAACCCCATGGTGCTGCTGCAGAGGGGTGAGCTGCTTGGCAGTGCTGCCTGGTGGGTTGAGCACTGGATTGGGATGTGGGAGAGCTGGGTGGCCTTGGGTGTGAAGCCGTTCACCTCTCTGCATCCCCTTCCCCGTCTGTCAAAAGAGACCTTCATCGGAGCAAAAAGCAGGCATTCCCTCTGCCTCCTGGATATAGAGAAGGAAGAAGACTTTCCCATGGCCCCAGAGCACCTCTGGACCCCCCTGCCCTGCTCTCACTCTCTTTCCTCCAAAATAAGTGCCTTGGGCCTCGGCACTTCTGCTACCACTCCAGCAGCTCCCCCTCCTTTCTCTTTGTCCTCAGACCTGGCTCAAGGGCACCTGCAGATGGGACACCTGGGCAGGGACTTCCGAGCAGACACCAGCCCCATCTCCCCCTCCGAGGTGGAAGGCCAGTCCCCGATGGCCGTGCGCTACCGCAACAACAACCAGCGCCGTTTCTCCATGGAGGCAAGTACCGCTGCGGGCTGGAGCGGGCAGAAGGGACGGGGCAAATTCTGGTTGTCACCTCCCTGCTGGCTGGAGGAGCCAGTGTTTGATTCGTGGGGACCTGGCAGTCTCAGACGTGAGCCCTGATGTCCTCGTGGGTGCACTTGACGTGGTGCCCATGGTACCTGACAAAGCCTGGTGCACATCCCCACATGCACACACACACACCCCTTCCCTTTTCCTTTGGCTAAGGGTCCCACAGATGCTGCGCCCATTGCTTCGGCATCAATATCAGCTCTGGTTAGAGAGCGCCTCCCCTTGAATGTCTCTGTACAGTCCCTCTTTCATCGGACACATTCATCACCCGCTCTTCTGGCCCTCTCCGCAGGACGTCAGCAAGCGTCTCTCCCTGCCCATGGACATCCGCCTGCCCCCCGAGTTCTTGCAGAAGCTGCAGATGGAGAGCCCGGAGTTCCCCAAGCCCCTCAGCAGGATGTCCCGACGGGCTTCCCTCGTAAGTCTGACCATGGTGCTGGGCACAGCATCTCCCTTTGTGCATACAAGTCCCAGCCAGCAGATGCATGTGCTGATTGCCACCCACCCATGCAGTCACACCCCGCTGCGCAAGCTCCCTCGTACCCCCTCCGTGTCATGGACACAGACACACACATCCCTGCCCATGCAAATCCCTTTCCCCACGTTCCCAGCAGTACACATTTCCCCCACCATGCACATCTCTTCTCCCGTGTCACTCCTACCCATGCACATCCGCGTGCCGCTGTGCAAATCCCCAGGCCTGCACATTCCTTCGCTCGCCCCTGCACGTACCTGACTTTCCTCTTCCGAATGGGAGGAGGTGGAAAGCCTCCTGGGGTTCAGCAAGTGCTGGAGCCTCTGCTCGTCGAAGTGCATATGCTGATAAATAATGAATTAGCCTTTGCATTAGGGTTGGCATTTCGGTTTCTTGACTACAGAGCATCAGCACGCGTAGGAGCAAAAACCCAGGGCCCTGTTTACAAACGTGCAAGCATGTGTCCTGCTGCCCAGGAGCGCTCAGGGCTACACAGATACAACAGCCAGGTCTCAGCAGGCGCCTTCAGATCTGGTGTGCCTGTTCAGGGGGAGGGAGGAGGAAAGGAGAGCTTGCATTTACCTGCCTGTTCTGTCCAATCAATAAAACAGACCCAGCCAGAGCAATGTACCATTAATATTCATGGTCCCCTCCATGAATAAGGCATGCTCCTTGCAAAACTCACAGCATGGCTCCGGAGGGGGGGGGTTGTACAGCACCTCCCATTGCAGCAGCGATCCCTGCTCAGGACACATCTGTGCCCGGGGTACGCAGAGGGTTTGGAGAAGCCAAAATGGAGTAAAAAACCTGGGATTCGCTGTTCCAAACCCAGCCTGCAGCTGCGAGGGACAGCTTGTGCTGGGTGGTCTGGTCAATGCCTGTTGCAAGGGGACAGCCTCCCCGTGGGGCGGATCTGGGGAGCAGGGGGGGGGGCTGCAAGAGCAGCCCAGAGCTGGGGCTGCTGCTTCTCCAGGCAGAGCCCTGGGCACAGTGCAGGGGACCCTTTCCTGACACTGCACAGCGTCTTTGCCCGCTGATTGACAGCTGTCCGTCCAGCTCCATCTAGCTGATGGCGAGCGGCATGGCATGAGCCCCTGGCTCAGGAGGGGGGGCAGCGCTGCTGGGCTGGGGGGCCTTTAGCTGGGCTGGAGTCAGAGCTGGGTGCTGGCCTGGGACTACACCAATGCAAACATATTTTGGGGGAGAATAACATCAGTTTATTAAGTTGAAGGAGCAATGATTTGCCCTGGGCCATGCGCTCTGTGTTGCTGGGATCCATCCCCTGCCCCGGCGCACAGATAATCCAAACTAACCGAGGAGGGGTCTCTGTCCTCCCCGAAAACTGAAGTTTCAGGGATCTGCTAGGAACAACACCTGAATCTGTGGCCTTGCAGTGGTTGCCCTCCTTTCACTGGGTACACGAAAGCAGGTCTCGGCAATACGTTAAAGAGTTACTGTTCCAAGTGGGAAAATGTCCCTTTCACGCTTGATTTGAACAGCACACAGAGAAAGGAACGGAGTCACAGTAAAAACCAGGATTTAGGAAAGGACCGAGGGAAAGGCTGGGCATTGGCAGGGTCCCACAAGGCTTCTCTGACAAAAAGGGCATCGGCTTTTTGCAGATCACAGCTCCCGTCTGACTTGGCTGCTGCTGGTGGCACGTCGGGGTGGTGGGCGAGAGGGGAAGGGAATCGCAGGGTGGCAGCGGGAAGGGGCAGTCCTGCAGGCTGCGGCCCCCCTGGGGTATGGGGTGCAGGTGCCATCCATTTCGCTGGAGCAGGCGGTTGGCTGTGAAGGGTTTCTGATTGATTGCCCGGTCACGTGCATGGCTTCTCCAGGAAAGTAATGGGCTTTGTGTCCTTAGATCAGCTGGGCTTCTGCATGCAAACACCTGCCTTGATTGAGTTGCCCCCAAAGCTGGTACTGTCCAGTGCCCTTGACCTTCCCCCCAGGCGTGAAGCCATCCCTGGATGAGATCCCTCCCAGTGATGTTTTCCTTTCTCTCTTACAGTCAGATATTGGGTTCGGGAAGCTGGAAACCTATGTTAAACTGGACAAACTGGGAGAGGTGAGTAGACTATGAAACCCCCATAAGGATTTACATTAAATTAGAAGGGCAGCTTGAAGTGCAAAGGGCAGACTGTCGCCAAATTTCTTCAATATCTAGCGATTTTTAGACCAAGTCTTTTTGTGGACTTCAGACTTGGCCCCGTAGCTTCAAATGATCCTTCCTCCAAGTGTTGTGGAGTTGTGCCGCCCTGGTAAATGGCCTGCGTGGTTTGTATTAGGAGGCTGTAGCGAGGTGGGGGTCGGGCTCTTCTCCCTGGTAACGGACGATAGGACGAGGGGGAATGGTTTGAAGCTGTGCCAGGGCAGGTTTAGGCTAGACATTATGAAAAACTTCTTCACCAAAAGAGTTGTCAGGCTCTGGAATGGGCTGCCCAGGGAGGCGGTCGAGTCCCCATCCCTGGAGGTATTTAAAAGAAGGATAGATGAGGTGCTTAGGGACAGGGTTTAGTGGTGGGATGGCAGGGTTAGGTTAACGGTTGGACTCAATGATCTTAAAGGTCTTTTCCAACCAAAGTGATTCTATGATTCTATGATTTTCTCTCTCCCCACCCAGGGCACTTACGCCACTGTCTTCAAGGGACGCAGCAAGTTGACCGAAAACCTCGTCGCCTTGAAGGAAATCCGCCTGGAGCATGAGGAAGGGGCACCTTGCACGGCCATACGGGAAGGTGAGGGCAGGAGGGGCTTTTCCCCATCTCAACCCAGGCAGATTTGGGATGGGTGGTGCAGGTGGACGTGTGTACCTGCAGTCCCACCCATGTGCCCAGCTCCCGCTGCGCCAACCTGCCGTCTCCTCTCCTTGCAGTGTCGCTGCTGAAGAACCTGAAACACGCCAACATCGTGACCCTGCACGACATCATCCACACGGAGCGCTCCCTCACCCTCGTCTTCGAGTACCTGGTGGGTCTGGGGAGGGGACTTTCTGCAGGAATGGGGGCTGGGGGGTGGCTGCCGTTCTGCGGGTGGGTGATGGGGGCTGAGGGAAGGAGAGGCTGACGTGTGCTTCCTGCTGCAGGACAACGACCTCAAACAGTACCTCGACAACTGTGGGAACCTGATGAGCGTGCACAACGTGAAGGTAAGTCGGTGCTGCCTGGGACCCTGTCCCCCTGCCTCTCCCCGCGCGCAGTCCAGGGTGTTACAGGGCTGGGTGAGGCTGGATACCCCTTCTCTCTTCAGTTCAGCCTTCTTACTCTTCTTTGAACTTTTTCAGCCCGCTCTGATGCTCCACCAGCTTTTCTCAAGTCACTGCCACCCTAAATAAAATTACTGTGCAGACAGACTTTGTTCAGCCCCTTTTCTGGATTGCTGGTGTTGGGTCTGAACATTTGCCTGCAGTGCCTGCAGTGTGTCTCACCCCAGGCCAGCTTCGAGGGGTCTTTCCTGGCCATCAGTTTGAGAGCCCTTGAGACAGATTCACTTTTGATGTGCCCACGTCCCAGCGCTAAATGCCAGCCCCTTCTCCTCCCTGCAGATCTTCATGTTCCAGCTGCTGCGTGGTTTGGCTTACTGTCACGGGAGAAAGATCCTGCACCGAGACCTCAAACCCCAGAACCTGCTCATCAACGAGCGAGGAGAGCTCAAGCTGGCTGACTTCGGTGGGTGGGCCTCCCAGGGCCATTGCGAGAAGGTGCAGGTAGGTGCAGGTCCTTGACGCCCATCCCTTTCCTCCTCAGGACTGGCCAGAGCCAAGTCAGTCCCTACGAAAACGTATTCCAATGAAGTGGTCACGCTGTGGTACCGGCCCCCCGACGTCCTGCTGGGATCTACCGAATATTCCACGCCCATCGACATGTGGTGAGCCACGGCTCCAAACCAAGCTTCCCAGGGTCTCCAAGGCGGTGGGTTGGGGCATTTCCATCCCTCTGCCAGTGCAGTGCCGTACATGCCCGCGGTGTTGGTTACACCAGAGGGTGGTGGGCTCTCCCAGAGGCCATGCTGCTTTCTGTGTCCCCTGGGGCTCAGGGACTTTGGAGCACGCTGCCCACATCAGGGGTGAGTGGGTACCTGTAGCAGAGAAGGAACACAGCTCCCGGAGCTCATTTCCCTCTCCAGGAACCTCAGCCCTGGCCAAGGGGTGGTGGGGCATCCACAGGGCTTCTCCCTCACTAATCCCAGAGCCTCCGCTGCTGCTCTAGGGGCGTTGGGTGCATCCACTACGAGATGGTCACCGGACGGCCCATGTTCCCCGGCTCCACGGTGAAAGAAGAGCTGCATTTGATCTTCAGGCTGCTGGGTGAGTCTTCTGCTGTCTCCCAGATCCCCACGCGAGGGCAGTGGCTGACTGCAGGAGCAGTGATGAGGCGCAGCCTCGGGAGCCTGGAGGGGAGCCCGCTGGCGAAGCCTTGCCTGGCGTGGGCAGGCGTGGGCAGGCGTGGGCAGAGGCTTCCCCCAAGCCCCTGTCCAGGCTTGCCCTGTGAGGGCGAGGAGCTCCTCGATGGCTGCCCCGTGGGGTCCTGCTGGGGAAATCCGTGCCCTCTCCCCCGGGCAGGACCCTGGCACTCGCCTGCACTTCTCGCTGCACCGAATGAGCATGACGGGCTTCCTTCTCTCCCCCTCCCAGGAACCCCAACAGAAGACACCTGGCCTGGAATAACATCCAACGAGGAGTTTAAGGCTTACAATTTCACACAGTACCGAGCCCAGCCATTAATAAATCACGCCCCAAGGTACCTCCTTGAGCAGGGACACATAAGGCATGGTGGGCTTGCGCTGGTTGTAAACGGGAGCCTGGGGAGACCAGTTTTGGTTTTGTCCCTTGCATTGACGATTGCAATGTCTCCTGGTTGCAATAATGCTCCGGTTTTTATTTCCTCCTTCTCTCAGGCTGGACTCAGAAGGCATTGACTTGCTGATGAACCTCCTTCTGGTGAGTGGTAGAGCAGTCCAGGTGGATGGCAAAGGGATTTGCTGAAGTGAAGGTGCTCTGGCTGCCCTCACACTGATTTTGGAGCCGGGCAGGAGAGGAGCTGTGATTGCAGAATAAGCCATGGCCCTTGCAGCCATGGCATTGTAGATGCTATCCCAAATCACCTCCCATTAAGGATGATGAACTTACGTGAGAGGACACAAACCTGATGGTCCATAAGGTTGGACTTGATGATCCGTAACAGTTGGACTCGATGATCTTAAAGGTCTTTTCCAACCTAAATGATTTTATGATTTTATGATTCTAAAGCACGACGTGGCCGGTGCACTCCTGTGGTCACAGGTCCCTTGTGCCCATGCAAATGGCACCGGTAATTGCCTGCACCCCCCCCCCCAGTGTGCACAGTGTTTGGACACACTGTCACCCACGCAGCGTATGAAATTGCTTGGGCACTTACATGTGCGTAGGTGCACAAGGGTCTGCACACCCTGTCTGGGGCCTCCGTGCCCGCTGAATGCCGTCTCGCACGCGCGCAGACTGTATGTAATTGCCTTTCTCTGGGGCTTTGTGCAGTACGAAGCCAAAGGCCGGATTTCGGCGGAGGCAGCCCTGCGGCACGCTTACTTCAAGAGCCTGGGAGAGCGGGTGCATCTCCTGCCCGACAGTAAGTGCCCGCCATCCTCTTGCACGTGGAGCAAAGAGCTGCTGTGCAGCCCGAGGGTGGTGGTTTGCAGCCAGGTCGTCTTCAAACACCTCTTGTCTTTGCTCAGAGGTGCTCCCGCGGCAGAGTGGGGTGGGAGCTTGGTGGCTGGCAGAGCAAGAAACAATTTGGGTAGGGAAATGTAGAGGAGGAGTGGGAGAGAAGAGCCCTGATGGGTGCAGTGCTGCACTTGGGCACTGCCGTCCCTCCTGGCACCGGGTTCGCAGACCGCTGCCGGCCGAGCCCGCTGGACTGACGCCTCTCTCTGCCCCCTCTGCCTAGACGTCTCCATCTTCTCCCTGAAGGAGATCCAGCTT
Source organism: Egretta garzetta (assembly GCF_000687185.1). Taxonomy (NCBI): domain Eukaryota; kingdom Metazoa; phylum Chordata; class Aves; order Pelecaniformes; family Ardeidae; genus Egretta; species Egretta garzetta. The sequence continues at coordinate 476,065 of NW_009258264.1, forward strand.
CAGAAGGACCCTGGCTACCGAGGCTCAGCCTTCCAGCAGTCAGGTAGGACTGGGGAAAATCCTGCAGACCTCTCCCAGATGGTGCCACGGACTGCGCTGGCGCTGGGATTACTCCCAGTGGGTCCCGCATAGGAAAAAGCCAAACCTGATCCCTGATCCCTGCTTTAGTCCACGAATTACCCCTGGGGCATCCTTGCTTGTCACCTACCGTGGTACCAAAGTCACATCTAGGTGCCCTGAGGCGCAGCTCCCTCCTTGGTGAATGCCGTGGGCTCGTAACCTCCTAACCCAGAGCAGCGCGGGGCTCAGCTTCTCTGCCAGTGCCGCTTGCTGTCTGACCTCTCCGACCCATCTCTCCCTCTCTTCCTCAGCCCGAGGGAAGAACAGGAGGCAGAGTATATTTTAAACCCGGATCTCGTGTTCCCCTTGTCACCATGGAGATCAAAGCACTGAGAAAGGAGATGGCAACACGCTCCCACCTGACCCACCGCAGAATTACTTGAGCAGGACCATGCGGAAGCGCCCTCGGCCGCAGGCTGTCCCCTGCCTGTCCCCACGACCACAGCCCCTGGCAGCTGCTGTGGATGGACTGTGGCCTTTTTTCCCCTCTTGTTTTCCCATCAGACATGAGCTGCCACCCCCTGTGCCGGTGCTCTAGTGAGGAGCTGCCCTGGGCATTGCCCGGAGCGCGGGATCGTGCGCTGCCCCAGGGATCCGCTCGCTGCCCTCGGCGGGGGGTGAGCCAGGCACGGGGAGGTTTTGTGAGCAGAGAGTGGTTTCTCCAAAGCTGTTCGTAGCGTTTGGCCCGGGCAGGCATTTCTGAAAATGTACCTTTGCTCAGACAACCTGCTCTGCACCCCCTGTTTCTTGGGGAGCCACTTTGCAGCCACATTACAGGTCAGGGGCATGACCCAGCCTGGCGCTGGAGAGACTGCACCTGAAGCACAAAAACCAGGGCAGCCCTCCCTTCTTTGCCCTTGCCCCTGCCTACCTAACCCCTTCTTCTCTCCCCACTTTGGTACCTGAATCCTGACAAGGATGGAGTGGCTCGGAGGAGGGAGCTTCCCATTGCTTCCCCCAGCATCTCTCCCTCCTTGCCACCATTGCATTTCCAAATTCGGTCAGCTGGCTGCTCCCCAGGATGTCCTGAGCCGAGAGCAAGGCCTGGCTTAGCCTGCCCAGGGTGCAGGTACCTGCCAGTA
>NW_009258264.1:477470-479700 GCF_000687185.1 Egretta garzetta
GCGTCTCAGCCGCCGAGCCCCACGCGCCGTGGCAGAGCCCGAGCCGCGCAGCCTCTCCGCGTTGCACCCACCCACCTCGGTGCATTGCTACCCAGCGGAAGGGGGAGAGGTGCCAAACCTCCCACGGCTCAGCTGTGGGGACCAGAAATAGACCTGGAGAGAAGCAAATCATCCCTCAAACCTCGTCTCGCCTGGCCTCGACGTTTGTAGCCAACGCCAGATTGTACCAGCCCTGACTCAGATCGATGCCACGGGACTGAGGTACGTGCTTAGATCTGAGCGTGCTTTGCTGGCCGAGGACTGCTCCTGGTGCGTTTTCCCCTCCATACACTTCAGGAACGTGCCAAATCCATCCTGAGCAAAGAGGCCCTGCTGCACCTCTCCCCCACAGCCTGCAGACAGCCTGAAATGTCTTCAAGCATGTGAGCGTTGCAAGAAGCCTCTCTACTTTATAATATTCCCATCCTTTCCTTGGCTGTCCCGGATGACTAGTCCTCTCGCCCACCGGTCCTCCAGCCCATGGATGTGGCCAGGAGACTCTGGACTTGGCAGGCGCTGGGACTGGCACCTGGCACCGGGATGGGGCAGGACATGCCGATGTCTTAACCCACCACGCTCCCAGCCCGAGAGGCTTCGTTCAGGGGACAGTAACTCTCCATGCCGCTGTTTCCCCATCAAGCCAGGAGTGAGGGCTCTGTTTGCTGCATTGCCGTGCAGGATTTGTTCCACGATCCTCAGAAAATGCAAAGCCTGAGGATAAATGAGGAGTCCCTGGAGGTGCCCAAAGCTGCTGGGGTGACTCCTTCCTGTGCCCGTGCTCGATGCGATGCGCCCTGGGAGCTTCCCCCATCAGACCAAAACTGTTCATTCGGGTTTGTCCTAGACAAGCATCCAGACGTCTGCATTGTTTGAGGTTTGCCCATCCCTGCTCAGTTCCCTGCTCGGTATGTCCAGCATACAGCAGGCTGAATAGTTCATTAATTGTTTCCATTTGATAGGGACGAGCATGAATAGCCATCAGCCACCAGTGACGCATTTCACCCTGATGTCAGGGTAGGGTTTGGCCTGGTTCCCTCCACCCGGCTCCTGCTGCATGGGGCTTTTCAGTAGGGAGGTTCACAAGGGGAGGTGCTGGCTGGCGTAAGGCTGAACCCTCACACTGTCATCTTGTCTTTCACAAAGGCATTTTATACCGGAATTTCCTTGGCATGGCACGGGTCTGTGGTGCAGACTTGAGCTTCCCAGGGCAGCCAGCTCCCGCCAGGAATTAGCAGCTCAGCAGGCAGGCCAGCTCATGGGCGCAGCGTCTCCCATGCCCTTGTGGCAGCACCTCCAGGTACCTGGGGTGAGGAGTGTTGGGGTGCCCGGGGGTGCCGAGCCCCTGCTGCGGTCGGCAAGCACAGGTCGGACCAGGGGGAGCAGGAAACCCCCCCATTTGGGACACGTTTGACCCATCTTTGTGCAGTTTTCTTGCTCAGCATTCCCATGCGCTGAGGTTGCCTTGGGCCATCTCAGCTTGCTGGGGCATGGGGTGCCCAGCTGAGCCATCCCCCTTTCGCACTGGGAGAATGGAGGAAGACCACACCAGACCCCCAAATCGCTGTGGTCTCAGCTCTTACCCCGCATGAGAGGTGTTCTTGCTGAAGGTCGAGGTCACCTATGGAAACCGTCGGGGAAAGGACCTAGCAATGACCGTGTGGACGGGACTGCTTTACCCGGGCTCAGATAGCAAAGACAAAGGGCCTGTTAGCTGCTGTTTACTCTTTCGTAGCCTTTGCCTTTCCTCCTACAAATCCTCCCTCAAGGAGACACTATTATTTATTAGCCCCGTGCGCTACTAAAAGCCCGAATTTAAGATAACCCCTTTTGTTCCACCGCGTTTAGTGGATATTTGATTCCTATTCAGGAGGGCGATAGCGTATGTAAATATTTGGTGCCCCACTGAGCAAGGTTTGATTTATAAGCTCCCGTCGCTGCTGCTCTTGCACGTGTCGGCTGGCAGAGCCCCGGGCGTCTGATCTCCCACGGCACGCTGCCCGCCAAAGCCTTCCTGGCCAAAAGGAGCTGCAGGTTGGCAGTGATTAGAGCCCCGGAGCCAAATCCCCCCTTCTCCACCCCCTGGATAGCGTGAGGCTCCCCGGGAGGACCGCGGGGTCTGGCTGGGTTTATGAGGACCGAGATCCCTTGGATGCCCCAGTTAATAAGAGCCCCAAGCAGAGCGGTGCCCTGC
>NW_009258264.1:486035-488660 GCF_000687185.1 Egretta garzetta
CCGATGGCCTCGCTCCCCGCCTGCCCCGGCCGCTCCCCCCTGGGCAGGATTTCCCCAGCTTCTGGAGCACCAGCCAGCTCCCAAGTTGGATTTTTTAATGTAGCGCTAACGAAAATGCTGGGAATGTCTGTGGCTCTCTGGCATTTTTTTTCATTTTGTGGGTTCTCCTCTCCACCGCTTTGCGGAGTAGCCGGCGCTCCTCGCAGATGGGGAGCTTTGACAAAAGGAAAATGTTGCTTTGTCTTCCAGACATTTTTTTCTTGCCTTTTTTTTTTTGTTTGTTTTTGTTTTGTTTTTACCAGTTCTGGTGGAAAATGGAGCTTTGGCTGGGCCCTCAGGAAAGGCTGTATTCTTACAGCTCCAGCTGATAGCTAGGTTAAAGAAATAGGAGTAAACAATGTGTAAAGCAAAGTCTGGGTTACGGGACAACAATAATACTTACGGGCAGAGCTATTTAATTTCACCCCCTCCATACGTACATGCACCCGCCTTTCCTGGCCCAACCCATGGCCAGATCTATGTTAAGGTTTTAAATAACAAAACTACTTTGTATCTTGGAGACTAAGGGCAAAATAAATGGATTTTTTCCTCTCCCTTACACATGATGGGGAAAAAAAAAAAAAAAAGAAAAATTAGAAGGCCGTTTTCCCAAGCTTCTCAAATGTTTTGTTTGGTTTTTTCCCATGACTTATCTTCAGTCAGAAATTAGGCTAGCCTAAAACGGGAGCCCAGGGCTCCCAGGAGCAGGCTAGGGATGGGCAGGTGGGAAAATCTTAGAGAAGGAGCCTGACCCATTGGGCTGAGTAACGTAAAAGGTTTAGCGTGTGCGTCCCAGGGCTCGGGGAAGGGGCCGGACCCGGGGGTGGGAGCCTGCCCCACCATATGTGGCCAAACTCCGCTTTCACGCGTGTAAATCCGGCGTCTTGCAGCCACGCAAGCCCGGGTTTGCTCAGAGCACGGGGCCAGCGATGGCCGAGCGGGTCCTGCAAGGGCCATCGGGTCTTGGACCCTGAAATAGGTGAGGTAAAACCTGACATGACGTCACCTGCAAACGCTCTGCCCGACTGTGCTGCTCCAGCCGTGCCGCACCGCTGTCCTGCCTCTGAACGCTCGGGTCTCGTAAGAAACGTGTTTGGGTGTCCCCTCAGTGCCCCCGAAAGGCGTTTGGGTGTCCCCTTAGTGCCCCCGAAACGCGTTTGGGTGTCCCCTTAGTGCTCCCGAAACGCGTTTGGGTGTCCCCTCAGTGCTCCCGAAATGCATTTGGGTGTCCCCTTAGCTCTCCCAAAATGCGTTTGGGTGGCCCCTCAGTGCCCCCGAAACGCGTTTGGGTGGCCCCTCAGCACTCCCAAAATGCATTTGGGTGTCCCCTCAGCGCTGTCCCCTCAGCGCTCCCAAAATGTGTTTGGGTGTCCCCTCAGCGCTCCCAAACCGCATTTGGGTGTCCCCTCAGTGCCCCCGAAACACGTTTGGGTGTCCCCTCAGTGCTCCCAAAACATGTTTGGGTGTCCCCTTAGCGCTCCCGAAACGCGTTTGGGTGTCCCCTTAGCGCTCCCAAACCGCATTTGGGTGTCCCCTTAACTCTCCCAAAACACATTTAGGTGTCCCCTCAGCGCTCCCAAAACATGTTTGGGTGTCCCCTTAGCGCTCCCGAAACGCGTTTGGGTGTCCCCTCAGCGCTGTCCCCTCAGCACTCCCAAAATGTGTTTGGGTGTCCCCTCAGCATGCCCGAACCACATTTGGGTGTCCCATCAGCACCCCCAAAAGGCGTTTGGGTGTCCCCTCAGTGCTCCCAAAACATGTTTGGGTGTCCCCTTAGCTCTCCTGAAACACGTTTGAGTGTCCCCAAAACGCATTTGGGTGTCCCCTCAGTGCTCCCGAAACGCATTTGGGTGTCCCCTCAGTGCTCCCGAAACGCGTTTGGGTGTCCCCTCAGCGCTCCCCACTAGCGATGTCTGGGCACAAACACTGTGGAACCCACTCTCTGGTTTCCTCCTTGCCTTCTTTCATCCTCAGCATGCTTGTCCTACAGCAGGAAAAATACATCCAAGTGGCCAAGATACACAAACTGTGAATGTTCTCTGGTGTGATTCATTTGCAGAATACCAATAATATATTTAACTAGTGGGGTACAAATGAAAGGTGCATTTTAAAAGAAACGATTTTAAAGATTTATTCCAAAAGATGCAATGATTTTTTTATAGAAAGTTTTTCTGGAATAAATGGAAAGGTACAAAAAAAATAATAAAAGAATAAAAGATTGTATCCATCTATCAATCTTGTGTCTGAATGTTTTATAAGGATATTTCAATTTTTGTATTTCAGATGTGTCATGGACTATTTTGTGGATGTGCTCATTTTCTTGCTGAGGCTTATGTTACAGTTGTATTGTGAACGCTCCAAAGCCAAGACTGGACAATAAACTTTACTGAACACAGGATAGTTTTGTACAGGATATAATTTTTCTCTTTTATCTCTTTTTTTTTTTTTTTTTTGGTAGGAGAAGGATCCGCTTTGGTTTTGAATTTCAGCTAGGTAGCACTGATGTCTCGGGCACGCAGGTCCCTTGGCAGCCTCCCGAGCGGTGAGTTGCTGCGTGGTGGGGGTGCAGGGAAGGGAGGCAGCCCG
>NW_009258264.1:488896-489406 GCF_000687185.1 Egretta garzetta
GCCCATGCCATGCCATCCCGTGCCATGCCGTGCCATGCCGTCTTTGTGCCTTCCCAAAGTCGTTCCTGCTCCCCAGCTGCTTTCCATGCAGCTCCAGGATGCCTTTCCCTTTCAATCCTGCTAGCAGGACATTTTTCCCCTCGCTGTAGCAAATTCCCAGACACAGACTTAGTGCAAAAGGAGTTTCCCACTACCTGACCTTTGCAGGGGGTTGAAACCCAAGACCTCAGAAACTTGAGCACAATAGGAAAATGTTTCTATGGTCCCTTGGTCATGGATCCTGAGGCCCTAAATAAATATTGCCATAAGCCTATTAGGCAAATAACGCACGGAGATGACATGCCCAGCCCATGGTTGCAAAGCAGCTGAAGGGCAGAGCTGGGGAAGAGACAGGGGAGCCCTGTTTCCCACAGCTCTAGCAGCTAAAAATCATAAAAATCTAAGCGAAAAATCTAGCAGCTAAAAATCCCAGAGATCAGAGCTGTGCAGCACAGCAACCCCCTTTGCACA
>NW_009258264.1:489438-493118 GCF_000687185.1 Egretta garzetta
AAGCTACGGCCACCCGGGTCCGGGGGCCCGGGGAAGAGCCAGAGATGGAGTATGGGAGTCCTATGGGATCTTTAGGGCCAGACCCATGGTGCGAGCCCGCGGATGATGGGCAGCTGGTTTAGGGAAGGGGGCAATGCCCTTCCCCTCCCCGGGCTGCACCTCCAGCCAGCACCCAGCCTGCCTGAGTCACGTTCAGGCACCGGCGTGGGCAGATCCCCAGTAACAAGCTGTTTGCTAAACCAGTTCCTCCATCTGCCGCTCTCGTGCCTCCAGTCTCGAGGCACTGGGTCTGGGGGAATGCCACCGAGCGGCCCCAGCCCGCATCCTCTGCCCGCGGACCCCACCGGCATCTGGATGTTCCCGGCTGCCCAAATAGCCATGACCTCCCCGCTCCGTGTCCCTTAGGGGAGTCCCCCTGCCTCACAAGGATGCTCAAGCCAGGTCACCCATCGCTCCCCGGGTCTCTCAGCAAAGCAGGGATGATACCTGCTGCCCTCACCAAGACTATTTGTGTGTCATTAAATTACAGGTGCGTTTCGGGAGGCTCAGCCTTGTCATTTCATTGCAGCCCGCCTTCCTCTGCCGCAGTTTTAGTGCAGCAAAGGAGGAAGCACGTTGATTCCAGCTAAACCGGAGTGGGTGTGTGAATTATTTCAGTTGGATGGTAGGAAAACGTGTAGGTGAGTGCTTCCTCCTTTTAGATAAGTGTTACAGGATCTGTAATAACTGGGCCAAGATCTCAGGCTAATGTTTGACCTAGAAGTGGAGGCAAGCTTTCCAAATCACACAGCATGTTTGGAAACTCTTGACCGCAAAATGCACGAGGTGAACACCTCTCTTGTGTTCCAGCTTCCCGGCCCTTTCATGCTGAGTTGCTGAGCATCTTACATGCAGCCTAGCATAATTCAACCCATTGTATGGCGAGTTTACCCTGTGTTGTAAGAAGCATCACGTCTCTTCTCAGTAAGGTTCGGTGATACACAGCCGTTATTTTCTTATCTGCTCAAGCTTTGCCCCAGCAGTGGGGTTTTGGGGCTGAGTTACAGCTGTTGAAAGGCAGCGGTGCTCCTGTCTCCAAATGCACATGCAGCTCTTGGGCCCATCACACGTGCGTGTGGTTGCTGGGATAACATTTGGGGTTTCTGAGGGTGTCAGACCAGATTTGCCCTTTGTGGTCTCTTGGCAAAAGGGGAACAGGGCAAAAACCGTTCGGTGGTATCTCAGCCCCAGGCCCTTGGCCACAGCTGCCAACCCAAACACTGGTGAAAGCCCTGAAGGAGCCCGTCCCCTGGTGCCCGCTGTCCCAAGCCCACCCACGGGGTCTCAGCTGGTTCTGCCCCAAGGAAACCTTTAGAAAACCTATTACTAGAATTTAATTTTCCCACTGTGCTGAGACTGGGCTAAGAGAAGCGATGCCATCATCACAACAGCAAATGGGAGCAAAATCTGGTTTCTGGGTTGAAGCTCTATAGAGCAGTCACTGCAAAGCAGAAGCAGTCATCTTAAAGCAGCAATTGCTCCACTGGTTGAAAAGATTGACTGATATAATGTGAAAAAAAACCCTGCTGTGCCTCTTGCTGCCCCAGGAAGAATGTGCGAGGGCACAGGAAGCCAAAGGAAGGTGTTTCTCGAATGCTTGCGGGATCTTTCTGGGCAGCAATGGCACGCACCGACTGACGCTGCTGTTCTGCAATTGTGCTGCTCTGCTATTCCTTCATTCATGGTTTCACTTTGCAGTTTGCAGCAAGCGCAAAAATGTGGGTGTTCGATTCATGGCAAGTACAACATTGATTTCAGTTTGGAAAACAGCCTAAAGTGCCTCCTCGTGAAGCTAATTCTGGTATTGCATATACTCATAGTCCTGTGGCTTGCATTTTTATGAGCTACCTCTGAGGATCTGGGTTTCAGTATGCAGAGCCAGAAAGGATCTGTGTGTTCTTATGCTGACTAACCCACCTACGCTTCGTTTCTTATTTGCAAGCATCTCTTGCATGATTTGTGTTATCCCTGATGAAATGGCCTCATGTTCCTGAAAGTGAGTGTACTGGCACTTAGGCCATCGCTTAGCAAAGCGGGGTCAGCTGTCATAGCTGGCGTGGGGGTTGTACTAACGTTTGTAACCTCTGGTGCCTGGGTGCTGCCTTTTCATCTGGGAGTGGGTGCAGCGAACCTGCAAAGGTGGGGAAATCATTGCTCAGCCATTTTGTAGTCGGGGAATTCAAAGCCCAGGGAGCTGATGCTGTCAAGTGATGGTGATGCAGTAATGGAAGCTGGGAGTCGAGTGTAGGTCTCCTGACTCCCTGCCCGGTAAAGGGAGAACCAAGATCAATATTGAGACCAAAAATGTGGTCCAGAGGAACCCCATCAGCCCTTTTCTTGGGGCATGGCACCTAGTATGTGGATGATAAGGATCTGCTGTTTCATCAAGTAACTCCTGCTCCGTGCACAAGGAGATGTATGGACAAAGGGGGCAGGAGATGACCTTCTCAGCAGCATTTTTATGGAAAGGCCTTTATTGTCCCAACCCTTCCTCCCTTGTGCTGTTATGTCCCCACTTATGGATGGGGAAAGAGAAGCCGAGATAGTCTGCAGCCGTGTGGCCTTTTGAAGTCAGTTATCGCCTGGCAGGGAGAGCCTGAGGCTGTGGCTCACAGGTCTGTGCATCAGCCTCCCCCTCCTCTCCATCCTGCCATCCAGGCTATTAAGGAAGATGGTTTATCATTACATGATAAAACCTGATTTCCGGCCATGCTGTTGACTCACTCCGTGTCAGTCAGCAAATCGCTTCATTCCTTTCTGGCCCTCAGTTTCCCCATCAGTAAAACAGGATAACAACATGGCTCCATCCCTCCGGGCAGCTGAGCTGTTTCTTTGATTGCTGAATGGCTTCAGGTGCAGGAGCAGGACAGCCACAGGAGCTCTCCCTCCAGGGCAATCAGGGGTTTATTGCCTACCCGCTCTGTGCTGCTGCCCACAGTCACTTTGTTCGCTTTGGTGGTGGAAGAGGACGTGATCCCCTTCTCCTTGCTCTGGGAAGACTCCAGCGGATGCCACAGACAGGGAAGAATGAGGACTCGGATGCAATTTGGATTAGCTAAACATTAAGCTATGCCCAGGTGGAAATGAGCACCTGCAGCCCTGGAGCAGCATTCCTGAGGCACGGGTCACAGGACGTCCGAGTGCGTGAGTGGGGTCCGCTGGCACCGGGAGGGACCTGGGGCACGGGCCTGGAGCCAGCCCTCTGTCATGGCTGAGCTCCTTCGGTTCTGGTATGCCTGGAAAGACTGTTCTAAAAACTGCTAGTCTTTCCTAGCTAAAGTAGGTGAAATATTTATAAACCCATCCCCTAGAGGAGACCTTTTGCGTAAGCATCAACCGCTCTGACTTTAAAACATGCACAGGCGTGCACCCCCCAAGCCATCTTGTGTTTCCCATCCAGGGAAGGGGCAACTTTAATTGCATTTGTCTGGAACGGTTGCACCTATTTACGGGTACGGGGAGGCTGCGGGGAGGGCCAGCAGCAGAAAAAAAAGGGGGATTTCGGGGCTCCCTCGCTTGGCTGCGCTCTCCATTGCCTCGGGTTTGCTGCTGTGGCCCACGCAGCGAGGGGGCGACCCCGCTTTTGGCGAGAGGGTGCGAACCCCGCGGGGACACCGGGAGGGGTGCGGGGGGGTCGTGGT
>NW_009258264.1:493883-502292 GCF_000687185.1 Egretta garzetta
CTGCAGCCCACCCTCACCTACTGGAGCGTCTTCTTCAGCTTCGGCCTCTGCATCGCCTTCCTGGGGCCCACGCTGCTGGACCTGCGCTGCCAGACCCAGAGCTCCCTCTCCCAGATCACCTGGGTCTTCTTCTCCCAGCAGTTCTGCCTCCTGCTCGGCAGCTGCCTCGGAGGGGTCTTCAAGAGGACGTAAGGCGCCTGGCAAACTCATCGCACCTCCCGCGGGTGGGCTTAGCTCGGCAGCCCCCCGCTTTCTTCCCGGGACGGGGGGGGGCAGCACCAGCCACCCCCTCACCCGGGGCTTCACCTCCCTCCCGCCGGGTTTGCATGGCTGAGCTGGGATGCTGCCGTCCGCATGGGGAAAGCCTGCCCGAGCAGAGGGCTCCATGCGTGTCCCCGAGGGTCCGCAGCCCTCTCGACTGAGCAGCTCGGAGGGAGGGGGCCGCTCTGTGGGCTGCTGCTCTCCTCTTCTGCACGGTATTGTACCCTTCAAGGAGGGTTTTGTACCTCCAGGAGAAGCTGCTGGTTCCCCTGGAGCTCAGGACAGAGGTAGCCTTAGCGTGAAGTTACAGCCAGAACTTCCTGGAGGGTATTTTCCTTAACCTGATTGTTTATCACAAAAATATTATGGGGAGGCTGTTATAATAACCTCGGGGTCAGAAATCGAGGCATTGTCATGCTCCTGAGGAGTTCGGGCAAACACGAGGCAAGATGCGAGCGGTCCGTGCCGTCTTGCTGCGGCGGGGGACGAGGGCAGAGGCAGTGGCTCAGCCGCACGGGGTGGCCGGGGACAGCGGCGCGCTTCAGGGCCAGCCAGAAACCCGGGCGCAGCCAAATGGGGATTTGCACTGAGCCTTCTCTCCAAAATAAATAATACACGATGGCTCAACCCTGAAGATCGCCAGATAGGCGTTTGATGTGAGGCTTGATGACAGCTCTGCTCTGCTGAGGATCAGCTGATCGTTTACATTGTCACTAATTCTTCAGGCAGCGGTGTAACGTGTCAGCTCCGTGTGTGTCTCTGATATATACACGTCATCTATATGTTTAACGTGTATGTGAGAGAATTTTGCGTGAATCCCTCGCTGCTTTAAAATGCCATTTTTAAAATGTTCTGTTAAACTCTCGTCTTGTGAATCAGGGAGAGTGTTGGCTAACGAAGATGGCATTAGAGCGCTTGTTAAATTGCCATCCTGGTACATTGAACTGTCCTGGTCCCCCCCCGCTTTGTGGAGCAGCAGGAGCTGCTGTCTGTCGGGCTGTGAGGGAGAGGAGGTACAAGGTGGGGTGCATGGGGATGGCACGTGGGAACCTTGCTCTGGGTCTGACACGGATCCGAGACTGCTGGGTCAGCAGGCAGTGCCTTTGCCAGCCCCCGCTCTGCTTCGCATATGTTTGAAGGAGCAGCGAAGGAAAAAGCAGAATTGTTTCCTGCTGTCGGCTTCCTACCCAGAGCTCCTGCCCGCAGCCACCAGGTTACCCGGACCCCTTTGGGTTTTCGTGCTCAGGGACTCCCAAACTTTTCACGCTGCAGCAGCGCGTTGGGGAAGAGAGCGTGTTCCTTGCTTGCTGTGGTTACGAACCAGGATGCATTTGTGATCGCAGCCTCTTGGAGCTTTTGCAAAGTGTCTGCGAGCCCCGCTGAGGAGCGGCAGCCCTGCCAGGCAGGAGGGCATGTTTCGGATAGTTGTAGCTTGCGAGCGTGGTGGTGGGGTTACTTGGAGTGGTTCGACGTGCAGACGTGTGGGTTTGGGTGAGGACGTTAACTGTTCAGGCTCTGAGAGCTCCTGTGCCATCCCCCTCTTCAGGGACGGGCAGGTTGAGCTGTCCTGCTAAGGATTTCTACTTCTGGCCCATGCTGCGGGTTTGTAAATCAAATTATCCTGGCCCCGGTGCCAGGCAGGGAGGAGCGCTGGACAGGTCACCTTTTCCAGTTAGGAGATGGGTAGCTGCTGGTAGAGGGTCACAAAGCATCGCCTGCCTGCAAGCCGTCCAAGCCAGGGTCTGGCTGTAAGCTGCCTTTCATTTCTAATGCCTGAGGAACGTAGACTTCGTTGCTTGCTTTCAGTTAAAATATGTAAAATATGTATTGGTCTGAGCTCTCCGGATGATGGACTCGTGAGGGGAAGCAGTGTTGGGGCTGGATTCTGCGGCAGAAGCGGGTGGTGGGACCTAAATTATGGTTTGGTTCCTCTCACCAGAGAAGTTGCTGAACGCTGGGTCGTTGTCTCTGCTCTCTCAGCCCAGCTGGAGTCCTGGAGCGCTGGGAGGACAGAGCATAATGATGGCATCCGTCCCTTCTGTAACTCGGCACAAGCCTGGACTGCCAGGACTAGCTCCAGAATTCCCTCCTGCACGAGTTTTCAAGGAAGAAAAAAGTTTGCCGTTGCGGGTTTCCCCGAGTGATGTAGAAATGCAGTTGTTGCCTGCGGTACTCCGCATCGGAGACCCGGCTTTGCCGCGCGGTCCCTTCCCTGGCGGGGTCCGGAGGTGCGAAGCCAGAGCTGGGGGAAGAGCAGCTCCTGCGTAGCTGCCCGGCACGTTGTTTTAAGCTCATGCTCAGGTTCATGACGGGCTGTTGCTCTCTGGTAACTCACGCTTGGGGCTTGCTGGGTTGTAATTACAGGCTCTGCTTCAGAAGAACACAGCTTTTCACAGGGTATTTGCATGAGTGGGGTTGGGGTTCAGGTGGCGTGCGTGCCCTGGCTCAAACCCTGGTGCTGCCCTGGTGTTGGTAGAAGTTCCTTGAGCAAAGACAGCCCTGGCAGCAGCTGATGCCCTCCGTAAGGAACCCTGTGCGCCTTTGCCTGAAGCACACGAAGACTCTTGTTTCCTGGTGTTACCTGGAACGGATTCTCAGAAGTGCCTGACACGTTGCGAGACTGCAAATCCAGCCAGCAGCGTTGGGGTGGGAGTGCTGGGAGGACTTGAAACCCTGCCTAGACTCAGAAACCCAAGTGGGAGGGAGCTCTTTGGTAAATCCCCCCCCCCCCCCCCCCCCCCCGCGCGCACTGCGAACTCCAGGGGTGAGCTCTGTGCACCTCCATCCCCCACTGCTCTCCCTCTTGCTTCCCTTGCCTTCCCCTTTTACTTGCCCCTTTTGTTGGATTTCAAGCTTGCGTTGTGAAGCTGAAGACATGTTCCCTCTGTGCTGCTGTGCTACGCAAGTTTGTCACAGAAACACCAGGGTAGCTCAGCGCCCGTGCCCCAGTTTGCTTTTTCTTTTTCATTCAGAAAGTGCATTTTTGTGTCCTTCTGGGGTTTTTTTGTTTGGTTGGTTTTTTTTTTGATTTTGCTCCCAGTGTTGGGTCAGCCTGAGCCAGTCCCGCTGGTGTTAGCGGAGGAGAGGAGGGGGCTGGTAGGTCTGTGGCTGTGTTGGAGCCCCAAGCAGGCTCCGCTCAAAGGAGCGATTCGCACCAGGACCTGGAGGGCTGATGAGATGGGACCCTTCTTCCCTCTGTACCCCTGGGCACCTGTAGATGTCACAGCGTGTCAGCTGAGAGTCGACGACCCTGTCCTCTCCCTGCTCTTCGGGCTCCCATCTTCTGAAGGTTTCTCTTCAAGCGTGCAGCTGGTGCAGAGGACGCTTCTCACCGCAACGGGAGGTGAAGCCTTTTGTTGCTGAGAGCATGGGGACTTGAGCATGAGCTCCTTGGGGGAGGCGATGCTCCCCAGGCCTGGCTGGTGCTTCCCGCTGGAGATGAGGGTACCAGAAGGCAGATGTGGGATAATCCATGCCCTACTTTGCCTCCGTGTCCTCGCCTCATCCCCTTAGGGCTTTGGATGTTTAATTATCAGTTTTGCAGGTCTGAATTAGCCTGATTATCATTTTTCTTCTTGATGTGAGGGACTTAAAAAATGCTCCCTGGAGTGGGGAAAAACATCCTTGAAGTTGAAGAGTGCCTGCTGGAACAGGAACACCACGGTGGGGGTTTATAGACGCTGTGTGGGAAGGAGAGGGGGAGCTTCGCTGGCTGTGACTACAGGATAGCGTTGACTGCCCTAATCCTATAGAGGAGATATTTTGGGAGGGAGCTTCAGGCCTTCCCTCAAGCCTTGTGATGGAGCCAGGACATGCGCTGGGTGCTCCTGGAATGGAGTCCATGATGTTACAAGACTTGGTTCACGTGCTGAAGCGGAGCCTGCCCTGGGGGAGCAGCAGCCGGCGCGGAGCTGTGCTGTGCATCGCTCAGCCGGGGATGTGGGGACCGGTTAGTGATGGGGAGGGCAGCGATGTCAGAAACCGGATCGTGGCATTACGTCAGGGTGGCTTTTTAAGCCCTTTGGAGGGGTGCATTGGTTTCGCATCATCAAGACACGGGGTTCAGCCCCCCTCTGAAAATCATGGGGTACCTCATTTAAGGATGCTTCTGCAGAGTTTGTTTCTAAAAAATCTCCCAGCTGGTTGTTCGGTGCCTCCCTGGGTGTCCTTTGACTGTATCTTGGGGACCTGGTGTGGGAAGCCAGGAATTTGTTGGTGTCCCCTCCAATGCCAGAGCCAGGGGATGGGGCAGCAGGGCTGTGGGCTGCTGGTGTTTGCAGGGGGATGCAGTCCTGTTATTAACATCGTACGGCTGGAGGCAGGGATTTTTGCTCATTGGGGAAAAGGGAGGTGATCTTTTGAATGCTTTTTAAGGACATAGCATCATCTGCAATTAATGTTTAACTCTAGTAATGAACATGCTCCCTAGCCAAGTGCGAGTGGTGCTGTGGTTGTTTTGCTAGGGCTGCAGAAGAGAAGAGGCGTTTCTGGGACATCTCGGTGTGCATTTCCCTGTTTCTCCATCGCTCCCGGCCTCGGATTTGCCAGCTGCTGGTGCTTCTGCCTCTCTCCCTCCTGCTGGGCTTCTGCTGTACCCTGGAGAGTGCTGCCTCGTCTCTCCAGGCTCGAAGCTGCTTCTCTCTCATTTGCTAGTTGTTTCTCCTGCCGTGACTGTGCACATCTCGCTTTGCTCCCTCCCTCCCCCAGAAATCCCACACTGGCTCCCCATTTTGCTGTCAGAGGAAGATCAGTAGTTACGGCTCTGCAAAACACTGGCTCCTCGCAGATGGGTGAGCCAGGCTGGGCTGGGAGATGGGCGCACACCGAGGCACTGGTACAGCCAGGCTCGTGCCACCGGGCAGGAGAATAAAGGAGACATGTCCTTGGCCCGTTTTTCTCCCCGGTGCTGGTGGAGCGCAGCGTAAGCAACAAGCAGGGTGTGGATGGCCAAGTCGCTCTGGGTTTGCAGATGAATGAGGGCCACACAGAAATGCAGTGACATGCCCGAGGCCGGGCCGTTCTGGACGAGCGGTCAGGGCAGGAGGGCTGGTAGCGTGGTGCCCAGCAGCCTTGGAAGCTCTCTGCTGCAGCTCCAGCCTGCGCCTCCTCATAGCCTCCTCTTCCTCCCTCTTTGGGCAGAACGTGAAGCAGACATGGGGTGCAGGCGGCCTGCAGGAGCGAGCCATAGGTGTTTTGCTTGCTGGTTGCGTGGCCATACCAGGGACCTGTGCATCACCAGTCCTTTGCTGTGGACAGGCGGCCATGCCCCACATCCCCCAGCAGCAGACCCCGATGGCTAATTGGCAACTCATTGCAGCAAGCTGCTGGCCGTTGTAACGAGCTTCTGGCAGGGTTTGGGAGCCCAGGGTTGGAAGGGGACGAGCCTGTGCCTCTTACTCTCTGCTGTGACTTTATAGTCCCATCTTTCTGCTAGTTTCAGTGCTTCGCTGTCTGGTCCCTGTTTCCTTCCTTCCTTCCTGCCTTTCGACTTGGCAGCTCCGGAGCAGCGCGGTGCCAGCCTCGGCGCCGTTCTCCAGCGAGCTGGCTAGCGCCCGGCTCGCACCGAGAGCAGCCGGGCAGGCCTGCCTGTGCTGCTGCCAGACCCGGGATGCAATGCACCAGCTTTACCTCTACCGCACGCATCCCTTGGGCTTCCTCGATGGACCAGGTGGTTTGGAAAGTGGCTGCCTGTACTGGGAATGGCAGCAGCCCTGCATCCCTCCCCGGCGTGCTGGGGGAAGGGACGATGCTGCCAGAACAGAGCGTGGAAAGGGAATTGCAGCAGCACCCCAGTGCTCCCTGTGATGCAGGACAGCATGTCCAGG
The DNA here is from genome assembly GCF_000687185.1 of Egretta garzetta. Lineage (NCBI taxonomy): Eukaryota > Metazoa > Chordata > Aves > Pelecaniformes > Ardeidae > Egretta > Egretta garzetta. Next base: position 499,970 of record NW_009258264.1, read on the forward strand.
CAGGTCCGGGATGGATGATACAGGGATGTGGATGCCAACAGCTCTCTCCCTGCCGGGAACTGGGATTGCCCAGCAGCTCTCGTGCCTGCTCCTGCGATACAGCCCTGCGTGAGAAACGCCCCGGAGCTGCTCAAAAGCCGTGACATGGCCTCGCCTGCACATACCCCTGTCCCTTTCCATTCCCAGGTCTGCCCAGTTAACAAGGGAAGGTTCTAGGTCCCTATTCTGCCATGAAATGTGTAGACCATGGGTTTGAAGGGATGATTGCTCTTCTCCACGAAAGCTGGGTGGAAGATCTGCCTCTTCGAGGCATCTCCCTCCGCGCAGGAGGTGGCCGTGCCCTAGACTGGCTATGGCTGCAACGTGGGGGTACGGGGTGCAGAGCGTTTCCCTTGCCTTGTCAGGAGAGCGTGTGCTGGAGCTGCATTGCTTGGAGCTACGGCCTGCAGGTGCCTCTCCTGCTAATGCCTACACCACTGACCTGGGGCTGAAAACAGGAGGCAGGGCTGTGGTGTGGATGCTGCTCTTATGGAAGTAATTCTGTCCTGTCTTTCAAAAAAATGTCTCAGGTTGGCTCAGTCCTTGTTTGCACTCTTTGCCTCGTCACTGGCAATCTCCTTGGTCTTTGCCATCATCCCTCTGTGCCACAATGTGGTGGTTCTGGCTGTGGTCATGGCTGTGGCAGGACTGGCCATGGGTTGCATCGACACCATCTCCAACATGCAGCTGGTGAAGATCTACCAGAAGGACTCTGCCATCTTCCTGCAGGTGAGCATGGGGCCCGTGTCTCGTGGGGCTGTGCTTCTTCCTCTGAGGAAGAGGAGCGAGGGCCTCAGCCAGCCTCCCTGCAGAGAAGAGCAGTAAACCCCCTGCTCTAATTGCATATCTCATCTCTTGCAGGCTCTTCATTTCTTCGTGGGCTTTGGAGCGCTGCTAAGCCCACTGATAGCTGACCCCTTCCTCTCGGACACCAACTGCATCCTCTCAAACTCCACGGCCAATGCCTCCAGCAACCTCCCTCACATCCGCAAGTCCCTGGTCCCGCACCATCCAGGCAACCTGTCCCATTACGACCTGCCAATGAAGGGCATGGTGGTCACGCGTGTCTCCTATGCCTTCTGGATCATGGCCCTCATCAATGTAAGTGCTGCAGCCGGGGTGGTCCAAGTTGTTGCTGGGGATGTTTCTGCTTCTCGGCTTTGCACGTGGCTGTGGTGTCTGGGGGGTGTTGGTGCCTCTTAGGTGGTCCCAGTGATGGAAGGAGGTGTGTGGATGGTTGTGCTGGTCCACAGCAAAGGTTTGCCCCTGCTCTAATTGCATATCTCATCTCTTGCAGGCTCTTCATTTCTTCGTGGGCTTTGGAGCGCTGCTAAGCCCACTGATAGCTGACCCCTTCCTCTCGGACACCAACTGCATCCTCTCAAACTCCACGGCCAATGCCTCCAGCAACCTCCCTCACATCCGCAAGTCCCTGGTCCCGCACCATCCAGGCAACCTGTCCCATTACGACCTGCCAATGAAGGGCATGGTGGTCACGCGTGTCTCCTATGCCTTCTGGATCATGGCCCTCATCAATGTAAGTGCTGCAGCCGGGGTGGTCCAAGTTGTTGCTGGGGATGTTTCTGCTTCTCGGCTTTGCACGTGGCTGTGGTGTCTGGGGGGTGTTGGTGCCTCTTAGGTGGTCCCAGTGATGGAAGGAGGTGTGTGGATGGTTGTGCTGGTCCACAGCAAAGGTTTGGGTTTTTCCACGTGCCCAGTTTCCCAGCCAGGAGCAGGTGCCTGGGGCAGGACTCTGCGAAGCTGAACCCGTGGTGACTGCACCTTCAGATGCGATAGGGTCAATGTACTGTCCTGCAGGATCTGCCTGACCTCTCTGGAAGCAGCTTGTGCCTCCAGCATCCCCCTGGGCAGGAGTTACACCAGTCAACTACACTCCAAGCCACAAGGTCTTCCTCCGTGGCCGGTCTGGGGAGGAGCTTGGTGCTGTGGGGATGGCTTGGTGGGAGGCTGATTTGCAGCGTCTTTATTAATGGGGAAGTGCCTATCGATGAACTGAGTTACTGGGGCTGAAAGCTTGACTGGGGCGTCTCTGCCTATTTGTTATGTTTCCCTGGTGGCAGCAGATGGAAAAGCCCTGTGGCCCTTATTTTGTGTGAGAGATGGGATTTAGTGCCCGTCTTCTTCTTCTGCCCTGCTGAGTCCCAAAGCTGATCTCCAGCAAGCTGCTCTTGCCTGGCAGGCTGTGGGCTCTCTTTGAAATGTAGCCCTGTTCCTTACCCCCCAGTTAATACCCGAATCCCAGCGTGGTTAAATACAGCTGGTC
>NW_009258264.1:502492-507271 GCF_000687185.1 Egretta garzetta
CCTCACGGGGCGGGGGCCATCGTCGTCCCCGCCCCCAGCCCCTCTGCAGCAGAGCCAGCTAAGTTGCCGCCGTCATTTCCCCGGTGGCAGGAGCCCTGCCAGCGCGTGTGTAATTGTCCATGTAGATGCGGAGCGATAAGAGCGGAGCGCGTTGTTGCAGCGAGCGTTGGCCCAGCTGAGCGGCGCTGCTCGTGCCGGGATTGATGCCGAGGACAGCTCCGCTCAAAACCTGTCGAGTGCCCGGTTACGCTGCCTGTGTGGGAATTCCAGCTGGCAGGGGTCCTGGGGTCCCCTCGGTGACCAGAGCAGAGCCCAGCCTGCGTGGCCCTTGCCATAAGCTGCTCTGGTGCCTGTTTTTACAGAGCATGCCAGGGCAGGGACCGCCAAGCTGGTGCCTCTTTCGCTCGCCTGGAGACCTCCTGTAGTAGAAGTGAAGGGTGGTCCTGCCAGAAGGACCTGCAGCCCCTTCCCTGGGCAAATTCAGCCAAAAGACGCGGACGCAATGGCGGTCCTTCTCCCTGCCCCAGGCCAACGAGTGGCCCTTGATCTTCCACCACTCTACCTGCACTAGGCAAAGGGAACAGGTTTCTTTGTGCTCTTGGTCTTCCCGTTCGCCGAATAACTAAAACATACCCAGGCACCCCTAATCAGGAGCTTTTGTTAGACTGAAGCCCGTGCAGCGGCTGGTGCGAGGAGAAGGCAACCGAAACGGCTGGGCAGGTGCTGTAATGAGCTTCGCTCCAGAAGTACCAAAAAGAATTCTCTCTGCCTAGGAGGAGAAGCCAGCTTTAATTACCTCTGATTCTGCATATGCCATGGGAAATGGGCTTTTAATTACACCGGAGCGTTATCTGTTTTGCCAGTCTATCCTGAGCAAACTAATTTAGTTTTGAAGGCAGCGTTTAATGTCTCCTTTGAATACGCTGATGTGCCTCATATCTGGAGCACTGGTGGGAGGGTGGTTGCCAGACCTCTCTCTGTTCCTAGCAGTATCCCGTGGGCATTTTGGGAGCAGGATGGGACCCTGGGCTGAGTCCTGCTGTGCCCAGCAGGTCGTGAGCTGGGCTTGTGCATCGCTGCACACTCAAGTGCTGTTTGCATGCGTGGGTGGTTTGCACACGTGGGTGCCCACCAAGATCACCGGGAACACAGCAGGGAATCCTGGGGTGCTGGGATGCTGATGGTGGTTTTGGGACAGGGTTCAGTAACAGACATAGCGGGGAGCGGGGCGTACGCCGTGCACGCAGCTCTCGAGTGCGTCCCCTTGCCGAAGCCGAGCTGTTATTGTCTTTCCCAAAGTCTCGCTGAGGGAACCGACTTGATTCCTTATTTAAACTAAATAACCCAACCCCCTGGCTGGAGGCACCGGGAGTAGCTCCGCTCCAAAACTGCTGACCCTTCTTTAAAGTGTAAACGCCAGGGAAGGATGATGATAATTGGTATTAAAACCCCAGGGAGGTGGATGAAATGAGTACGCTATAGAAATGGAAACCAGGACCAGCAGCTTGGTTATAAAATGGTCAAAACAATGTTTCCATCCCCGTTTTCACAGGATTGTGTCTATTCTGACAAGGCACAAGCTGAAATGATTCTTTTCAATTTATGGCTTTATTTAAAGTGGGAATGTCTCAACTTGACTTTAAACAATGTGTAAAGCTGACAGAATAGTCGTTTCAATGTTATTGAAGCAAAATGTTTTTGCTTTAGTAAAATTAAGTGGTTCAACATTATCAAATTTAAGGGCTTGGATGACTCCCGGTCAAAATTTTTCATTCTAAGAGAAATTTTTGGCTTTTCATCCAGATTTGGAACAAAAACATATTTCAAAATTGAGTTTCCCACAGAACGGAAATTTCATCATCCAGCCCGTTCCAAGGGGCTGGAAATCAGGAAAATGTTCCTCCGAGAGGGATGTGTTTATCCGGAAGGTGGTTTCCCAGGGGAAGTGCGGGACACTCCATTGTGCTTAGGTTGCTTAAAAGTAGCCTGGATACAATAGCAGGGAACGGTCCCGTGCTCCTGGGGGGAGAGACCGAAATAGAAACTGGAGGGAAGGAGCCTGGATTGTACCCACGCTTAACTGCGTGATGCAGCAACTTGTTGAGTTTATAATAATGGTTAGGAGCTGCCAGGGGGAGGGGAACGTCCCCGGTGATTCGGGGAGCGGAGCTGGAGTGCTGGGTCCAGGCAGTGGGGCTCTTGCTGCCCGCGTTGCCCTCCAACCTGTGCAGGCTCCCAGCGGGATGCTCGGATGCCCCTTTCCCCCTTGAAAAAAAGAAAAGCCTTCCACCGAAAAAGGCGAAGCAGAGCTGCTCGGGGAAGAAAGCCCCCCCGAGCAAGTGGTTATCGCACCAAAACCTCTGCCTGCTCGGGGGGGGAGGGCTGGGGGGTGGAGGTGTCCAGCTTGGTGCGGTTGCTGCGGGGAGGGTGCACGGGCTCTGCAGGGCAGGGTGCTGCTTTGGGGACCAGTTGGGGACCAGTGGCCTTATTTGAGGGGCTGTGCCTGCAGCTGCACTCTGGTTCCCGCTGTTTGGGCTCCCGGTGGGGTCGGAAGACTCTGATAGCTCTTTGCCTCATGTCAAGCAGCCCGGGCCACTGATGTGTCAGCCCCAAGAAAACCGAAGCTGCTTTAGGAGCTGAGTAGTGAGATCCTGTCGTAAGCACGGTGGCCCTGCCCCTGTGTGTTTTGGCACGTGTCCTGGCTCCCAGGGCCAGCGGGGCTCATCGTCACCACCCAAATCTCCTGTTGGGGCACGTGGGAGCTGCGGACAGAGAGAGGGGCTCAGTGCCCGCCCGGTGGCTCGTGGCGGTGGCCGTGCTCATGTGGGCAGTGGAAGGGACAGTCCTCGAGCTGTCCTCGTCCTGTGGTCGGGGTAGGCTGCTCCTCTGGGGTGGATTTGTCTTTTTGCTTGGTGAAACGTGCCCTAGCAGGGCTCTGGCGTTCGGCTCTGTTTGCTTCTCTCCATCTGCCCGTGTAAGAACTGAACTGCTTTCGTGGCTGCTTTGTCTCCTGTACACACCCCGGATTTATGGCTGGCCCCTCCTGTGGGCTGGGTGGCCACGGGTGGCTGTCCCCCAGCCGGCATGTGGGACACAGGGCTGGCTCAGGATGGAGCCCTGGGAACCTGCTTGAGCTTGAGCTTGACCCTTTGCTTTTCCCCTCTTTCCTGAGCTGGCTTTGGCGTGCTGGCAGCCCATGGGCGAGGGCTGCGCTTGACCGGGGGGAGTCTCCAGCTTTTGGGCATTTCCTACCAGAAATGGCCAGTGCTGGTGAGCAGCTCAGGGCTGATGAGGTCGGAGCACTCGGGCACCCGAGGTGCTGCCAGCTGCAAGAGTCTGGATAAAGGGAAAGGGACCGGCTTGCTTTAGGGATGGGGATCTGCGGAGCAGGGATGTACCTATGGTTTGACAGGGAATCAGGGGAGTCCGGAGCTGGGACCCTTTCCTGCATGGGCACTGGGAGCTCCTTAAGCTGGAAGTGCCCAGAGATACTATCTGTATGGCCAGTTCCCTTTGCGTGGGTACTATTATTTTTTTTTTATTTTTTATTTTTTTTTTTTTTGCAAAATCTGCAATTTAGAAGAATAAAATCTGGTCCTGACCTCCGGAAGGATTAGAACTATCAAGCAAATGCGTTTTTCTTCCATGGGACCGAACTTGCTGTTCCTATTCCCATTGTTCCCAGAACAATGAAGTCCTCATAAATGAATTCAGGCAAGAGAGGCGGGGGGGGGGGGTGTGGGGGGGGGGAATGTTCCATACGTTTAAATCATGCCACGAGCCAACAAAAGGCAGGAAATTTGGAGCTAGAGCTCACACTTGCTCACAGACATGTAGAAAACAAGCGCTCGGCGGCTGGAGAGTGAGCTGTCACTTAGGATTTCCTGGCTTTCTCCCCCAGCTTGTTGCAGAATAAACACCACTTGGTTGCGGCTGGAGGAGAAGGCAGGGCTGGCGAGGGGCAGATCCAGCTTCATTTGCTTCCCTCTGTTTTCTCTCCAAAAATAAAAAAAAAAAGAGCAAGTCCCTCCAGGCTTGGAGGCACCACCGAGTCGTGGGTGCGCTCAGGCTCATCCCCAGGGAATGTGGCAGCAAGGGAGCGTGGTGCTGGGGGGGGCTGATGCGTGATGGACCCCCTGGGCAGGTACGAGCCCACATCCCTGCGTGTGTTAGGGCCAGGCAGAAAGCTCTGACTGCGGGGAGGGTGCTGGTGGGAGTGTCGTGTGCTGCGAGCCTGCGGAGCAGCAAGTGCAGCGGCATCCCAGGATGTGCGGGGTCTGCAAGGCAGCGGCAGCCGAGAGGGTGATGGCTGGAGGCTTGCTGCTCGTCAGTCCCGGGTCATTCAGCAGAGGCTGTACCCAGGGGCTGGTTGAAGCGGCTCAGCGGTAGCGATGCTGTCGTCGTTGGCCTGGGAACCACAAGCTCATCTCTTACGAGATGCTGAGCAACCTCTGCTAATGGCCGGGGATGGGCAAAGCTGGACTTGGAGCAGCTTGCTCCTCCCTCACAAAGAATTTCAGCCACGGAGGGTCTCCCGTTAAAACTGTTCTGCTCTCCACAGGCAAAAGCTACTTTATTTATTCTTTGGGCAGAAGTGGCCAAATGCTTGGAAACCAGAACATTTTGGTTTCAAAGGGCTGGTGCGGTGCTTCATGAGGTTTGTATTTGGGTGCCTCCTTTTCCAGTGTCCCCATCCCAGGTGAATGGTCCCCAGCCCACCCTGGCATCCCACTGGGACTGGCAGGAGATGCCCCAGCTGTGCTCCAGACAGGCTGCTTT
>NW_009258264.1:507284-512378 GCF_000687185.1 Egretta garzetta
AGCATCAGGCTGCTCTCGGAGGTTAATTCAGGCAAATTTATTGCAGGTGCTGGGTGCAGCTTCCTGGAAGGTCCTTGCGACTGGGGAACAGGACTGTGTTCCGTGCGGGATTTGCATTGTGCTTACCTGCCCCTCTCTGTTCCCCCCCCAGCTGCCGGTCCCCATCGCGGTGTTTTTCTTGCTCTACAAGGAGCGGATGGTGCCCTGCTTCAACAGTAGCAGCCACCCGCTGCTGTCGGCCGACGAGCTGGCGATGGAAACGCGGCCCACGGAGAAGGACGATCTCTCCACCGCTGTGCAGAGACCCCGGGCAGCAGGAGGTGAGCTGGAGGCACCGCTCCGATCGGTTTGGGGAGCGAGCAGGGGGAGAAAAAAGCCCTATTTCTGAGTGTCTCCACTGAGGTTAACGAGTGAGATCCACTGCTATTCCCTAAGGAGGAACCTTTCCAAAACGTACATGTGAATGTAATCCAGAAGTACCCAAACAATCCAGGCAGACAATCTGGTGCCCGATTGCCCTCAAATTAGGTGGGACCATCACCCTGAATGGAGATTAGTATCCTGCTGTTGGGACTCCGGGCTGCTTTTCGCCAAGCTGTCCTAAAACTAAACCTGGTCTTCCGAGTCGTTTAAGCACACGTGAAAGTTGTGCCCTTTCATTTCCTTCTGGTTTCGGGTCAGGTTTTGGGCTGGCTTTGTTGCCTGTTCAGTTTAGGAGCGGTCATCATGCTGCAGAACGCTGATTTTTTTTTTTTTATAAATTGGAAAGGAATAAGGACAGCGCCCTTGTTTGAGGGGAAAAGTTGAACTCCAGCAATAGTTTGCTCTTGAACTTGTGACAACACCCTGGTTTGGGGACAATAGTAACATTGTTCTTTGCTACCCAAGAGAAACGTATCGAAGTAAATTCTTCAGCTAAACAGTGAATCTCAGAAGTAATCGTATTTTAGGGTTTTCAGAGGAGCGTTTAGCATTGTTACGGAAGAGGTGGCTTTAGCTGAACAATAAAAGGAAATTTTGGGGAATATTTGAAGGTGGAGGCAGTTAGAGATGTGGTGAGGTGCCGCAGGGAAGGATCCTAGGTGTCCCTAATGGTGCCTGATAGGGTTGTGCTCATCTGATAGCATTTCCCTTAGCTGAGATTCTGATGGTTTCTTTCCTCAACCCAGCTGCCCGTTTTCATACAACCCATTGAAGCTTCATGTTCTTCAGATCTCCGTCTTCCTCTTAAAGGCAGTTGAGATTAACCCTTAGAGAAGCAGGAAGGCTGTGTGCTGACTGCTGTGATCCTTGACAGTTGCATCTGTGCTGGCAAAATCCCCCCCTTCCCCACAGAATGAGCGAGAATTTCATCTTTGCCATGCAGGAGCAGCTGTCTCACCTCGACTCCAGGTGCCCTTACCTTAACGCCAGCCCTTTGCACGCCCCAGAGTGGTGCGATACAAGCATGAGGACGGGAGAGTCGGGGATTCCTGGGGTCCTGACCCCCAGCTTTGGCAGGCTGTGGCTCCCGGTGGTCCGCTCAGAGGAGGCGATGCTACCTGTGTGTTCAGCACTCTCTTGCCCAAAGTTGGCTTGGTTGGTTAAATATCATTGATCTGAGGAACCTGAGCTATCCTGGGCAGGCCTCTCCTGTGTGGGGGTACCAGGGATGAGGGGCTCTGAGCACTGTGGTCAAATGGGCTTGTTTCTATTGCTTGTAAGAGCAGGGCCAGCAATGTGTTGCTCCTAATTGGGAAGAGGAGCCCAGGCAGCTATATTAAGAGAAGTAGCAAGTATCCTGGAGAGCTAGGATCCCAGTCTGTGGACAGCGGCCCGTAAGCGTATCCATCTTCCTTCTGGAAGTTTAGAGGTAGGTAAAGAAAGGGGTTGTGCCAGCAGAGGTTAGCAGTGCTTCGTGATGCTCACTGTCCTCCATGAATCTCTGTCTCGCAGCGGAGCGCAAAACAAATCCCCGTTGCGGGCTGGCAACCACCCAGCCCCAGGGGGACTTTCCAGCTAAGTTTGCTTTGCATTGTTTTTCACCAGGTCATGATGACTTATTTAGCTGCTGCCAAAGCAAAAACTTCAGAGGGGCTTCTTACACCTACTTCGCAGTCCACATCACTGGGGCTCTTGTTCTCTTCATGACTGATGGGATTGTGGTGAGTTCAGCTGATAGAGGGATCTTGTCTGAGCACAGCTGTATGGCTTTCTTCCTTCCAAATCACTTGCAACAGCCCAAACCCAGCACATGTCCTCTGCGTGCAGCGGGCTGGACCCGAGGCTCTGCCAGCGCGGCAGTCCGGTCCCCGAGGAGCTCGTTCAAAGCTCATCGTAGTCAGGCTGGTACCTGCCCTGCTTCTTGGGAGGGTTTTGTGGCTTCTCCTAGGCTCTGTGTTGTTGCAGCTAGATTGCTACTGCTACAAACCTGGCCAGTTTAGAGCTGGAGTTGTGCCGTTGTCTATGTGTATGCAGTGGAGGTCTCTTCTCACTTCAGCCTAGAGGCAAGAACGGCTTCATTTTTATTTCCTTAGAAATGGTGGCTTTGTTTGACGGGTCTCCTGAGCCCTCAAAATCCAAGATGAGAGCATGCGGGGATGGTGCGGTCTCTGTAGTGGCCGGCACAGTCACAGGGGCTTCGCCGTGCGTAGCACTTCTGTCCGGACGAGGAAGGCTCGCTCTTGGCTGGCAAGCTGCTGTTCTTTTTCTTTCAACAGTTTTGTCTCCATGCCCTCATGGTAAAACACTGCTGGGCGTTAAATAGGGTCCTGAAAGATGAGCGGGGTTCCACAAAGCAGCTGTCAGATACGGGAACTTTCCAGGGCCTCCATCTTCAAGGATGATCAGCTCCGGGTTCTTAATGTAATAAGTTTTGAGAGTATGCAATTCCAAAAGGACAAGACAGCCCCTAGGGAAGAGAGCATCTCTACAGATAAGAGCGTAGCATGCATTTTACCTAGTAATGCTGTTAAGCCTTGCCCTTTTAGGAGAGCTTAAGTCCTGTGTTCTACTTCTGGCGGAAGCCTGTCTCCAGCTGCAGACCCTTGGGAACAAGGTTCATTGAGATTTGGTAGCCAATGCATAGGTGGGCTCTCCGGCACTGTCACGATACTGTGAATACTTGAGGGACAGGTTGAAGTTGCGAAGCCTGTAAGTCGTCACAGCGCTGTGACATGCCGTTTTGTTTTCCCTGCAGGGAGAGTACTCGGGCTTCATTTACAGCTACGCAGTGGAAGAGCCCCTCTCTGTAGTACACAAAGTGGCCGGCTCCCTGCCCAGCCTCTTCTGGGGATTCATCACGCTGGGCAGGCTCATCTCCATCCCTGTGTCCTACCGAATGAAGCCGGCAACTATGGTCTTCATCAATGTGGTAAGGCTGGGGTGGTTTGGTTTTTTTACCATGTTTTTTTCTTCTGCTTGCCTCCAAGCTGCTGCCTAGGTCTGGTTCTGATGTGCAGAGCTGCAGCTATGCTCATGCTGTACCTGGGGCAGATCCGTGCCAGGTGAGCGGCGTTGGCCCCTCTCTGCGTCGCCATCTGCGTGTGTGCAGCTGACCCCGACGCAGAGGTGGCTAAGACGTCGCTGCGCTGCCTTTCGGAGCCTGCTTCTCGGTCAGTCGAACGTTGGATGTGTGGCGGCACCCAGTAACTGTATTTACTCTGCACACTGTCTTCTCTGGCAGCTACAGGGCCATTAATGTCTGTGTTAGAGCCATGGGAAAGGGAAGACAATTAGTTCAGTAAATTCTCTGCTTAGACTGTAGCAGCTGGCAAAGAAACCACTGTGCTGTGAGGTTGCTTAAATCAATAAAACACATTCACTTGAAGAAAGGGGGAGGCATCCTTTAAGGCTATGTAAGAAAGATGCCTGTAAGGATGTGGCAGACAACAGGGAGGGAGTTGTTCCCATTCACACTTCTTTGAAAAGGAAAAAAACCCAAATAAACTAGTGAGAAGGCAATTAATTTTAATTTATTTAAAGCAGAAGTTATTTTGGTAGCAAGTTTCACCGTTAATATTGGAAGGCCCAGAGTGTGTAACAGGGTGGTGAGAGAACAGGAGTTCCCATTGGGACGTTCTTGCCGGTAACTTTAAAAACTGAGCTTCGATACCGACAGAAACAGCCAAATGAAATGCAACTGTTTTAAAAATGAGTGTAATCTCCTGCTTCAGCACATAGCCACTGCTTGTATGGGAGCAGGGAAAGCTGAGCGTCAGCAGAGCGCTCTCGGGTATCCGATAGGATCGGTCCCGTGCAGCTCCTCGATGGGTACTGCGACTTAACCACGTGTCCGAGCCTGAAGCCGGGACTTCTGCTTTTGCTGCTGCTAATATTTGGAGAGAGGAGGGAATAGCCTCCAGCCTTGAACGGAAGCCTTCTCGCTTGCCCTTAAAGGCAAGGGCAGTGCTACCATCCAAGGACAAAAACTCACTTGACTGACGCTGGACCCTTCGTGCTGTGGCCAGGACGATAGCCCCAGCTCCTGGAGCCACTTCAGCGTTACAGCAAACTGCGGTTTCAATTCAGTTCCTTGAGAATCCAAATTGCTCTTGGGTACCTGCACACGCTTGTAATCAGGGCCTGAACACTTAAGAAAAAAATAAGAAAAAAATAACTGGCGCTGGTATTGCAGAGCTCCCTCTGCTGTCGCGCTCTGCCGTGGCTAACCGGGTCCAGCTCGGATGGTTTTGCTGCTTATTGTACGCTAGAGCAAGCCCGAGGTGAGGGCAAGTTTATTTAAGTTGCCTTGGCTCTTTGGCTTTACTGCTGTGACTGCTTCCTGAGCAGTTATCGAGAGTGAGTTAATTATTTAACCTGCACATAAGACTTTTATTAGCGATCGAGACGTGCAACTGTTACGGAAGCAGCAGTACTGTTGTATTTAAAGCTGCAGATAAAAAGTATTTTTTTCAGATACCTAATGAAGCCGAGACTCGCGTCCCACGTTACGTTCCAAAGTCCTGTTAGCAAAAGTACCGAGTGCTTTACTGTAACAGTAGATGGGTTTCATTTGGCAAGTTGCTTCAGTTTTTCAGATTGTGATCTTTTTTTCTGGATGGCTTATTTTCTTTTCCAGACTATTTTCTACCAAAAAAAAAAAAAAAGTCTAGT
>NW_009258264.1:512395-527151 GCF_000687185.1 Egretta garzetta
TCCTGCTGACTCTGTGCGTGTCGTTCACAGGTTGGAGTCCTAATAACCTTCCTCCTGCTCCTGATTTTCTCCTACAGTGTTGTCTTCTTGTTTGTGGGGACGGCATCGCTGGGGCTGTTCCTCAGCAGCACCTTCCCCAGCATGCTCGCCTACACCGAGGACATCCTGCAGTACCGAGGTGAGCTGGGATGCGGGCATGCCCGGCAGGCTTCGAGAGCGGGTGGGTGCTCAAGACTAGAGCTCAGCTACCATCACACCCAACAACCCCTTCCCTCCTTGGGGATGCCCAGGAGGCCTGGAAGAAAGATCTACTTTGGAATATGATGTTTATTCACGCTTGTAGTCAGACAACCAGACTGCACGCATCCTGGCTTTGTTGTACTGAGAACTTCTACAGGCAGGGATCCAGACTGGTTCTTGGGTTCCTGCAGCTTTAGGGCTCTCAGGGACTGACAAGAATATCTGCTCCAGAGGCTTACAGAGAGAGAGAGTTTTGAAAACATCCTCCAGATTCTCAGTGAGCTGAAAATCCTAGAGTTTGGCCAGCTCTTACAGGAGGGCTCTGCCAACCTCTGTCTCTGGGGCAGCAATACCGAAGAATGAAAATCTTTCAAGTAAGGAACAACGTCACCTCTGCCACCAGAGACGAGTGACGGAGCAGGAGATGGTTTTTTTGGCTTAAACCTTTACCTTTCTGCGGTACTGCAGGTTAGAAGAGGCATTCCCAACATTAGATGGGAACACACGCTAAGCATTTGTACATCTTGTATGGAGAGATCCATGACAGTGCAGTTTAAAGATGCTCCAGGCTGATCCTGCCGGCTGTTTCACCGGCCAACACCACTTGCACTGTTTCTTTGCAGGCTGTGCTACAACCGTGTTGGTGACCGGAGCTGGAATTGGGGAGATGGTACTACAGTTACTGGTGGGATCGGTAAGTGTGGGCAAGGCATGCCAAAAATCTGACCAGGACTTTGAAGTGGGGACCTTCATCCTGGTTTTGGACAGCTGCTGGGAAAAAAGCACTGCATTACCCTTGAGCTATCACAGAGCAAAGCTCGTACTGAATGCTGATTAGGGATTTGAGTGCTATGGTGCCATGTCTGCTCCCTCTTTTTCCCCTTCAATTGCAGATTATACATGATCAGGGCAGCTACAGTTTCCTGGTCTGTGGGATGATCTTTGGAGGCTTGGCCTTTACCTTCTACGCCTTCCTCTTGTTTTTCCACAGGATGTACCCCAAGCCCTCATCAGGTAAGAAAGCACCAGCGCTCAGCCCTGCTGTATAATGAGAGGAAGAGCAGCATATGCCTCAATACATAACCAGGGTGCAGCACTTCAGCAAAATGCAAGGAAATGTTTATTTTACCGCTGCTTCCTGTCCCCTCTTCCTGCTTTGACTTGCCCACAAAGCCTTGGCAGCCACAACGCAGGGTTTGCTTTCTTTTCTGTTGGAGAAGCAAGGGAAAAAGTAGGAATGGGCTGCGGATCACAGAGGAGCTGTAAAAGCACGTGGGCTGCTAGCGGTGAAAGCACTACCGTGCTCCTGCAGAGCTATGGGAGTAAGTCAGTCCTCCTAGCACAGACTGCACAAGCTTCCCTACGCTGTTCCCTGGCTGAAATCCAGGGAACAAGCGGGTCTGCCATCCAAAGGCAGCTGCTGAGAAAAGCCTGACCGATAAGGGATTTCTCTTACGTATTGCCTCGGTCTGCTATTTGCTTTTGTAAGCACCTTTTGTAAAAGGAGCGCTGAGTGACAGGCAAAAAAACTTGTCCAGGTTACTGGAAATGGAGGCACCTCTTCCATGAGCAGCGAAGTAAAGCAGCTAGCGTGGTGGGTGATGGAATAGCAATTATCCAGGCTTAGGAGAGCTCGGGCACATTCCCTTAAAGCTCAATAGAATCGGTGCCTTCAGATGAAACACCTAATGAAATATCTCTTTGCAGATATGGATGATGCCTCACCTGACAAACCAGCAGTAATGGATGACACTGGACAGTATCAGCGCTAAAGAAGTGGCCAAGTCCTAGCCAAGCAATAAAACAACACACAATTAAGCATTACTATAAAGGATGATTTCGCATTTAATGACTGAATCATGCAAGTTCTCTGCAATCAAAAGCACATTAGATTGGGTAAGTCAGAATCAAGAGAACATCCTAAACCACTGCCTCAAGCTAAGCACAAGCTGCCCACATCACGTGTACCAAAAAGATGACTGTAACCATCAGACTGACCCCCGTGTCTGAAAGGCTACAGCGTATGGCAGGGATGATGGGAGGACAGTTGCTCCTGCAAATGAACTTTCTCACCGATCGAGGATGGAGGGTGGGAAGGAAGAGGTGCTCTCTGTCCCGTATGTAAGAAAGACTGAATCTCTCCTGGCTTAGTCACTGAACTTAACAGATTTTTCTTTTGGCCTGTAATGTACAGAAGCCCCTACGATTTCCAGCACAATACTGAATTTGAATTCATTTTTGTGCAACACTGACTCGAGTCTACGCCACCTCCAGGTATGCTTCCAAAGGGGAAAAAAGCGCCACAATTGGTAGAACCCACCAAGCGCACAGTGGTAGCAGAACCTATCTCTATTTGCACAGTTGATTCTTGTGTATCACACAGCATCAGACGTGTTCACTAAGACAGTGTCTTACTCAGCATGCTAGGGCCTCTTTGATTATTAAAATCACTAGCTGCTTTTTTTTTTTTTTTTTTTTTTTTTTTTATTTTAGAGTCAAGAATGAGTTGTGATGGTTTGTTTTGCTTTAAGTCACTAGTTTAGCTGCTACAGTCGCAGTGTCTTTTTAGGGTGGTTTTATTTCTTAGCTTCCAGTTGAAGCTTAAACCGAGGTATTTGGGAGCCAGCCTCCAGCTGCTTAATCTGTGCAATACTTATTATACAGGTGCCTTCTGTAAGGTACTCTTATAACCCACGCATGCCCTATTACAAGCTACGAAGAAAGGACGGGCTTTAGAAGAGTGTAAAGCTACATACATCTATTTCTTCAGTGAGTGATTGGACATGTTACTTTTTGCTTTAACTGCTGTATGTGGATGTACATATGTACGTGTGTATATAAAGCAGTGTTTAATTAAAGGTGATTTGATTGCTAGATTCTCAGCATGACTGGACTCAGGTAATTTAAGCTGTTTCTGATAGTCTGGGCCAATCAGCTGCACCTTTGCCAGGTCTGGCTTTCAAACTTAGGCTGAATCTAATAGCTGCTTAAGTTCAACAGGGTTTAGCACTTGTTTTTCCAAGCAGTAGATCTTACCTTCCATAAAATACCTTCACAAGCTCCCAGGGGTGGTTCTGTAGGAAAAAAAAAACTCTCAAGGGAGTAGACTTGTTTAATTGATTTTGTGTACCTACAGCTGAGTGCACGACAGGCCAATGCAGGAAGGAGGTAAATGGAGTTGAATCCTGGGCTTAACTCATCCAGGGCCTTCAGGAGCCCTCCAGCCTCCCAGCCAGGGCCACGCGTGCTGTAGTTCTTCTCTAGCACCACAGGATGCCACTGTTAATCTCCTTGGGATACCCAGAATTAAAAAAGTGGTGTACTGCAAAACCCATTTGCAGCAAAGAAAACCCCGATCTGTCATTAATAGAGCCCCTCCCACCATGACAGCATTCTCTCCATCCCTGCACGGAGGAAATGAGCACAAAACAATACAATGAGGGAGTTTATTTTGAAAGAAGTCTGCTCAGAGTACAGATATATCACACTGGGGGCTGTCATCTTGTTACGTCCTTGCAGATTGGTGACACGTAGCTAAATGCTATTGCATTTCTTTGGTTAAAAGCGTACTTGACAATTCAAATCTCCATGGGGAGACCTGATTGCAGCCTTTCAGTGCTTAAAGGGGGCCCATAGGAAAGGGGGGGACAATCTTTTTAGCAGGGCCAGCTGTGACAGGACAAGGGGGGATGGTTTTAAACTGAAGCAGGGGAGGTTTAGACTGGATCTAATGAAGAAATTCTTTACAGTGAGGGTGGTGAAACCCTGGCAGGGGTTGCCCAGAGCGGGGGGGGGGGCCCCATCCCTGGAAACATTCCAGGCCAGGTTGGACGGGGCTGTGAGCAACCTGATGTGGTTCAAGGTGTCCCTGCTCCTGCAGGGGGGTTGGGCTGGGTGACCTCTAGGGGTCCCTTCCCACCCAAACCATTCTATGATTCTATGATTCGCTATCAGCACCATATAGAGAATGGAGCTACTCAGCAGAGGGACTTTTCACCAGAAGAGAACAGTACCTGATTTGGCAAAAAGGCTGTGCAGCACTACAGGGCTGGCACCAGCAACGCCGTCTGCCTCCGCTCCAGCAAGAGGTGAGAGCGCTGCTGCGAAGGGAGAGGTTGGCCAAGGTCTGGTGAGCTCCCTCCTCTCAATCTCTGCAGCTGTAACTTTCACTTTCCTCTACTGAAAAAAAAAAACCCCAGTCAAAAGATCAGAAACTTTTGTTAAAAATATTTATTTAAAAAAATACAATTGTTTTGCATGTCTGGTTGCACATAACTATTAACATATGATTGACTTGAATAATTTGCTACAATGCTTTTTTAAAGCCAGCTTGCATTATACAAAGCAAATCCCTCTGTCAGTTCTTACATAAAATAGTTTTCTTTAACTATTCCCACCCCATTTTTAAAAAAGATTGCAATACATTGATTTTTTTTTTCTTTTTTTTTTTTGCACAAAAACCGAAGCAATAGAAAAGTCACCTGATTTCTCAGGAAAGACCTTCATTATGTTTGAGTAACAACCGCCAATGCGCCGCTCTTTAAAAGCAGCATTTGTTACTTTGAAGTGTCATTACAGTGCACTTCCTCCAAAGTAAGTTTTGCATCTTAGAACTTTGCCTCCAAATTGTATTCAAACCTGAAATGTGTTCAAATAATAACTGCATATCTGCTATAATAAAGTTGATCAGACTTTTTTTTTTTTTTATCACTATGATATCAACATGCCGAAGGTCTTCCTAACATGTTATCTCGGAAGGTTAAATAAAAGCAAATTTAGTAACACTGAACAATTACTGAAAACTTTGGCTATTTATGTACTTGCATTACATACCAGCATTTTTTTTTTTTTAAACACAATGGCATTAAGATACTCTTATGATAAGGTATTATTTTCAAAAGAAGTTAGACTGAGAAGCTATTCTCTGCCAGGCAAGTTTACCCAACTGTAACAAGAGCACCAGAGCGGTGGGAGATTACAGTTGTCTCGAAAAGACCGTGTCTAGAAAAAGTCTCCAGTGTAGGAAGTTAGACACTCACTACAACGTAACTTGCTTTGTCTCTTGACTTGGTACTATATATAAATATATATATATATATAAAATGCACTTCTGTTCTGGGAAGAATAACTGCAAATGTTATTTCTGCTGCTTTCAATGTCATTTTTACCACTGCTGGTCCTACTAAAATTACAGGCAAGTAAAATGGAATCCATTCCAGAGTCAAGAGTAAGTTAACCACCATGACTGCCTGCCCCAAGCGGGGATGGCATAGCTGCTGTCTTATAAAAAAAACACTGCAGCCATCATCCTGCTGATTTGCAAAGAACCCAGGTTAACCTAGAAATTCAATTGAGGAGTCAACACTAAAGGCATCAGAAAGTCGCTTTCCAAAACAGATGTGCACTTTAAAAATAAGCGGAACCATCCCACCTTACCACAGCTGATGAGGTTGCTTAAGTCCTCCAAAACATAGCTTAAACTTCCCTCCCCTGACTCCATCTGCGCCATAGACAAAAAGCTGCAAGGGCCAGATTCTCAGCCGGTGTAAGTGGGACCGGTTGCGGTGACGCCACCAGATCCGCTCTGCTTTACAAGCTTCTGGCACACGATTCAAATCTGCCATCGGCTCGCTCACAGATTCTCAGAATTCCCAAGACAAAGTCTCATGCTGGTTAAGGAACCCTTTTCAGAGTCGTTTCAGCCCCAGATTAATTCCAGCTGCCCTAATACACATTAGAGGAGACAACCACTCTCCTTCCCATAAATGTTGCTAAAATTTTCCCATTTATTCATCTCTATTATTAAGAATATACTTCTCAGCTATAAAAACAGAGGGGGGGGGAGATAAGCATTAAATGTGCTACTGTACTTATCACAAAACACTGTGACGTACATAAGGCCATCTGGTAACACTGCAACAGAATACAAACAAGATTTTAAAAGGGAGTTTTAGAATACAACTTTTTTTTTTTTTTTTTAAAACTACAATGAATAATCTCAACCCTGTTCACAGAGAATCAACGTTAAAACTAGTACATCATATATATAAAACTCTGTGCAACTGAACAACAGCAGAACAAAAAAGTCAACACAATTCTATAAAGCGGTTTCAAAGCCTGAAGATTTAAGACATGCTAGCCAAAAAAACCCCACAACACATCTCAAGGAGCCTAGAGCAAACCCAGGTATCGGAACCCCCCCCGCCCCCAGCACACAGCACACACTAGGAACCATGCAGAGGCCATCCTCAAAGCCTTCCTGTGGTCAAATTAAAAAAAAATAAAAAATAAAATAATAATAACCCCAAACAAACAAACAGAAAAAAATAAAAAACAGCTTCCAGTTATTGGTACAGCACTGCTGCGTGTACTGCTTGAGGACTGAAACGGGCTCCGAACACGCCGCCTTCCAACCTCTCCTCCCCGCGCTGCTGCCAGCTCCTTCAGCGTTTCCATTAAAAGACCCCTGTTGTCCGACGGTTCATAATTATCCTGTTACACCCCCCTGCCAAAAACCCTACTTTTTGAGATGAAAACCTTCTGAAACGCACGGTATCAACAGAGAAACTTTTTAAGTAAAAATAATAAACAGTCCAAATTTTTGTTCCATGAACATAAAACTATTCAAAGACACATTTAAGACACTTTTTTTTTTTTTTTAGCAGATGTGGCATACAACTATGTCAAAGATGCATTTAGAAATAACCTTTGGCAACTAATTAGTCCATCCTGTGGGATAATTGATTTGAGTACTGGGGTGGGGGGGAAAAAAAAAGCCCCGAAAAACCTCGCCAGCATGTGCAAAACATTTAGAAGTGGCACCTGCGTGGTGCAGCCTTTGCTTTGATTGCACACAGCGAGGCGTTGTTTCTGCAAAGCTGGAAGCCAGGCTCGGTTCGGAACACACCCCCCCCGGGCGGCGAGCTGGCGTACGCTCACGCGGAGAGGGTCGCGCTTAAACGCCGCACCCAAACCCAAAGTTGCCAGCTCTCAAGGTGTGCTCGCCCTCGGCTGCCTGGAATAGCTCCGCAGTTAAAACTCCTCTACTACATTCTTTGGGAGGGGGGAAACAAAAATAATGTCTAGTCAGCTTTGATTTTTTTTTTTTTGTAGAGTAATTTCTATGAAGCAGACATGAAAGGGACATTTCCTGAACGGGAAATACTTTAGCACACACATTCAAGAAGAAACCCTGGGCCCTGCCCAGCTTTCTTACCTTGCAGGTCACTTTTTTTTTTAAATTTATTTTTGCAAAGCATGGTTATGGTCAGCAAAGCTGCATCCTCCAAAAAGAATCAACGCCCCGCAGTGAACATATTCTCCCTTATTTTTGTTTGTTCTTTGTACAAAAGCAAGAATAATATTCCTCAGTTCAAGATCCACTAGACGCCCAAACCCAAAGCTTAACCTTTCCACTTCCGACGGCACCAGGACAGTTGTGATATCGCGACAGAAGGGCTGTTGGTGGTAAACACAGGCAGCAGAAATATGGCAGCACTGCCATCACTGCAGCTTTGTAGCTCCTATATTACATCCTTATGGCTAAAAGCAGGCTATGGAGAAAAGATTTGGTTCTTTTTTTCAAGAATTCTTCTCTGTCCAGAATCAGCTGTTACCGAAGGGCTCCTAACACGGCTCCTACAACCCGCTCAAAGTGGAATGCCATGTCCACAGATGTCGATCCAAGACAAAAGCCTTTTGCAGGAACAGCCCTGAAGGACTGTGTAAAACAACTGTCGCTGCGTTTTAATCTTTTAATCTTCATCTGACAGCCTCTGATTTCAGCAGCTCGACTTTAGCACGTCACATATTAACCACCGCTCAACGTGATGGCAACAGCCAAAGGCTTCCACATTAAGCACATTTGCCAATACTGTTCAGACTAAACAGCAGCCATTGCCAATTACTGTTTAATTAAATTCAAATCAAGCCATAAAAATTCCTGTTTAGGCAAGACATACTATACCTTATTAAAGCATCCTGAATAGCTTCTAAGCAACGTGATTGCAATTCTAATGGATTTTCAACTTATCTGCCGAGCGTAAGATCCCGCGGGGCTCGGGCTGTTTGTTTGCAATAGAATCACAGAATCGTTTAGGTTGGAGAAGACCTTTAAGCCACCAAGCCCAACCGTTCCCCTAACCCTGCCATCCCACCACTAAACCCTGTCCCTAAGCACCTCATCTGCCCGGCTTTTAAACCCCTCCAGGGATGGGGACTCGACCCCTTCCCAAACCATACCATACCAATACCATGCTCCATGATTATTAAGACAACATAAACTATCCAAACCCCGACCTCAGAGGCCAGAAGGTACGCGTATTTCTTACACGGGAGAACTAAGGAACAAAACAGAACAAAATTGTTATGGACACCCAAAACTCAAACATCAAGTTTTAAAATACCTGTCAACTTCGACAATGTTCCTTAACTACTGATGTAGTTTATTTTCATAGCTGACGATACCAAGATAGCCTCTTGATACAACACTGAGATGTATCTTGTAAACAAATACGCATTAAAAATGGAAGAGGTTAAATTGTATAGTAAAACATGAGTACATACAAAAATGCTATAGAACAGTAGCAAAAAGGTAACTAAAAATTATACGAATAAACCATGGGTAGTCCACAGACCGTCAGAACTGGAGGTTCCGACTGCAGCACGAGGAAAATGCTACGGAAGTGGGCGAGAACCCCGCGCCTGCGCTCACCTGAGAAACTGCACCAGCGCGCCAGGCCAGCTCGCTCATCCGATCCCAACCTGCAGTTCTCGCATGAAAGTTGAAGTCATGAGGGAAGCTGACACGAATGCACCTGACTGCATTTTGAAAAGCTGCGTGAAGGAAGATATGCACGTAAGCGGCCTTCACTGTGGTTATAACGAACACTAGAAAAGCCAAGAAGAATCCATTTGCTGGATATCCGAGGTTTGAAAACGTATCAGAGGGAGAAATCATCCCAAACCACTGAACAGCCAAAGCCTATCATGTTATAACGCACGCTCCACTATACCAAAGGTTGCATGGATACTGAAGTCTTAGGATGCTCTAAGTTAAAACAACAAATTCTCAAATTCAAGGAATTTTATCACTTCCTGACCTATTGCAAAATGCAACTTGAATGTGCCAAAGACAGTGCATAGGAATTACATTCAGCCGTCACTGCTGAAGACCGATTTCTGAAACAAGGATCTAGACTTAAGCTGCTGTTAAGAAAAAAAAAAATAAACACTTCCCTCCATCACCCTCCTTAGTAGGATCACGTTCTCTGAAAACAGGTAAGACCAAACAAGTATGGTTCTACAACCGTAGGGTATTATTACCACGTTCTGCTGTCCATGGATTGTTTCTGCTAGCAGCACGTGTTGCTGGTGACATCCTGACAGTTCAGGATCTCAAAAAAAAGCCAGACATGGCACACACAGCAACAGCAGTGCAAGCTTTTTGGCTCTGCGGTGCTATTATACAGCAGCAGCGACACGTAAAAGAGATTTCCAGAAGCAGGACAGATGTTCAGCTTCCATGCTCATCCAGTTTAATTCTACCGCCATCTATGAATTAACCGATGCAAATATTATCGAGCGTTCAACAATACCACGGCTACTTCAGCAACACGAATCGTAATGTAATAAAATGTTTCTGTAATGCTGCATTATTATTTTTTTAAACCAACACGGTACTATACCCATATTACAGACTGCTAACATAATTAAAAGAGAGCCTATATTAAAAAAATACACAAAATTAAAAACAAGTTGCAACGAGCTGCAAACTGCTCCTGAA
Organism: Egretta garzetta; assembly: GCF_000687185.1. Lineage (NCBI taxonomy): Eukaryota > Metazoa > Chordata > Aves > Pelecaniformes > Ardeidae > Egretta > Egretta garzetta. The sequence goes on from NW_009258264.1 coordinate 522,420, forward strand.
GTGAGTGAGTAGAAGTACCAGCAATTCACATAACCAAGCTCCAAGAAGTCACAGCGGCACTGTGCTCCCTCAGGAATGTGATCCAAAAAAGCTGGCAGTTACAGACTTGTTAGTAAATGTGTCTTTAGTGAGGCAGCGTATATACAAGATACCTTAAGTGACCTGAAAGTTGTAATGGAGAAAAGGTGAGCAAGCCTCTCCTCTCCCAGCTTCCCTCCCCCTTCCAACTTGCCTTCCCAACTGCCTCCTGAGATTATAATCCTATATGGGACTTTTCTTTTCTTAGGTAGGTGCTTAAGCAGCAAAAGCAATCGTCTTCTCAGTGCTATCCGTCAGGGAGTTGGATATTACCAGACTGAAACCAGCACATGCAGGCTGCGTTTTCACGTCAACTTTCTCTGAAGGTATTCCCGAAGGTGAAGGTGTATCTCATCCACCAGCTACGGCAGTGCAATCCTAGGAAGCTGCTGGGAGAAGAGCATAAAGCTAGGCCAAGCACAACCGACAAGCTCCGTTAGCATTTGGTTCTCTTGCATACCTACGCTGAAAGTGATACAGTTTACAAAAAAAATTAAGTGCATGTGTGCACACACACGACTTTTAAACAAATAAACTTGGCTTTTCTCCATAGGGGACGAGGAAAGGGAAGCAATTAAATTGCAAGTCTTTAGTGCTCATTAATCATTTTTAAATTCTAATCCTAGTCTGCAATGTTGCTCTCAAGTCCACACACTTGGTGGGCATAAAATTGGCCAACCTAAAACAATCATTAAAAGTGCCGCTACTTATATATAGCTATATATATTTTCTAGAGCAGACTCACAAGCCATCATGCAAATCAGAAAATTCCAGATGCCTGCTCTTAGTTATGATCTGCAGCTTTCTTTCTGCATCTAAAAAAAAAAAAAAAAAAAAAAAAAAAGACCAAAAAATTCAATATTGCACATTGTCATTTTAAGAGCCGCTGGCACAGGAATTTTATCCTGCATCTGCTGATGTCTAAAATGCGAAGCAGTATTATGCCTCCGACGTAACCGCACAGGAAGACAGTTCAGCACATGAGCTCACTCCCTGCTATCGCCACCTGAAGACAGGCATACTCCATTCTCCCACGGGGCACGGGACTTTCGGGATGAACAATGCCCAAAACCCAACTCCATTACACCCATCTGTCTCGGGTGTCATGTCAGGAACATACTAAGTGGTTTACATATTTCAATGCTAGAATATAGAAAGAGAACATCACTGCAGTAAATTAAGTCTTGGGTATTGTCTTATGCGGTAAAAGTGAATTCAGAGTCTGCAAAAGTGGCAAAAGGAAAACTCTGGAAAGCTCGAGTTCACCACTTATCCGTAAGATGGGTGCAGTATATACAGCGTACAGTGGCAGCTCCTCTTGCTGCAAAGGTACAATCTTCCTCTGCTCATTAAAACTCTGAAGACAGCCAGTGAGGACGCCAAAGGAAAGAGATGGTCTCCATCTGTTTTCTAGTGGGCATTTTATGGAGATTACATCACCGACTCAACGTACATAGTAGCCAACAGAAGTTGCTGCCTGACATCAGATGCCCCAAGTGGAAGAGCCATCCAGTCTCTGCGGGGCCGCGAGAGGAGAGTCTCTCTTCTTCCATTCCTCAGTTCTCTTAAAAGGCCTCCTGAGGTGTAAAAATCTAACTACAAATTTCATTTCATCACCCTTTCAAACGGCTCTGGAAACTGATCTTGTATTAATCCATACACACATGGCCACCAAGAAAAGCAACGCAAGAGCAAATTTACAGTAAGGTTGATACGCCGTGGTACCCCTCTCAGCTAGCTGTACACACCGAGCCTAACTTATTTTGGGTCTGAGTGCTTCCTCAAATGAAAAAAGCAATAGATCTAAAGCAAAACTCGAGATAAGAGCTGGTAGAAGAGGAGCTTCTCCACTTCAACTGTGGGAGAAGAGCAGTAACGTTAATGCTCAGACGTTAGTGTTCTCACCCACTGTTGGGGTCTGAAACTCTAGGATCAGGCAGCAACCTCGGCAAACGCAGACACACCCTCAAAACCTCACGTAAAATCCACCATCCTGCTAATCTTCTAGCAGTGAGATTACAGGCTTTGTAACAGGTCTCTGGCACAAGAAATGTTTGGACTTCAGCATTCAAACTTTCTGAGAACTGAAAGGAACTAATCCCACCATTCGTCTCCAGACCTTGCCTCCTCACTGAAGGGAGGGCAGGGAAGCATCCAGAAGCCAGCCAGACCACTTCTCCGGGGGCTGGGCTGTCGGTATACAATGCCATTCAAAAATTGTCCGTATCTCAGTAACACAATCATCGAATATTCCTTGAAAATTTCTCCCTGCAAAAAGACAAGATGTTTTTACAGCAGAAAAGACGCGGGCTGTTTTGTTGCTGCAGAAGTTACCAGGCCCCAAGGCAAAGCCGATGCACACACCCCTTTCCCAAGCATTTCCTGGAATGCCAGCTTCAATCATGATTAGATTTCTTCTTGCCAAGCACGGGAAGCAGAAGAATAGAGGGTTTTTCCAAGAGTCACAGAGAAAAGACTTCTCTGATACCATTTACTGCAATCAGTGCAGACTCAGTTACTGCAACACCAGCCGAAAACTCCCTTTAACCAAAGTGAAGTCTTCCAAACCAAGGAGGGAAGAGAAGAGACTGGAGCTGCAGCTTCTATTAAGGCGTTTGCATATACATTCCCAACCTGGGTCTTCAAAAAAGGGAATTTTGCAAAAAAGGCATTTTATTTGGGAATGGCAAAAACTATGATTGTTGATAATCTCTGTGGAATTATAAATTGCTCATTTAAAAAAAACATGGTTAAATATAAGTGTCATGTCTTTCCCTTGCTTGCCAATATGTCCTTTCCACGAGTTCATGTGCTATGTCTTCTGTAGATCGGGAGAAAATGGGCCAGGGGTAGAGGGTCCATCCAGTCCAGACAGAGTAAATGGGCCATGACTGTTCAGCACTGATGGAAACTAAGAGACAAAACAAAAATTATTAGGGAAGAGGCCATTTTAATTTACTGTTCCTCTCATATCTGTGCATGTAGAAGCTCCCCCAGGAAACAAAACCAAAACACAACAACAAAAAAACCCACCCCAGACTTTCAAAGAATCTTCTCGGCTTCCCCCAAGTAATTCACTTTTTAAATGCCGCTGCATCAGAGAGCGCACCAATCCATCTGTTATAACCAGTGCCACCAGGAGGACCCAGTCTGTAACCCCCACGCTGAGCACCGCCCATGTCCTAAACTAACAAGTGACTTTAAACCAGATTGTTGGGAAAACATGGTCGAAATTGTTCCTCAGTTAATTATCAGCTATTTATAGAGAAAAACATCCAATGCATTTCCAGACCTACTTGTTTATTCCCTATCCTCACGGAACATATAAGCTACTTCCTTCATCTCCATGGAGATGACAGATACAAACCCAAAAGACAACTAGTTAAATTTTACCTTTTGCCTAAGCAGACTCAGGCAACAGATGTGGTTGTTCCAATTCCAAAATGGAAGGTGGAGGAAGAGGGTGAGTAATTAAAACTAAAGGATTTTTTTAAAAATACTGAAGCTGAGGCTTTCCAAACAGATCATAAAGAACTGTGCTACATATTGCCACAGAGATCACACACAATCTCCCTTCTTGCTAGTGGTGAGATTTAATTAATGCCTTTCAACAGAAGAGACTATTACACCAACCAATAGAGTAGCAAAATTCAGTTTCCAGGAAAATCTCAACCAGTAAAGTTACAGGGAGGCAAGTTTTGCAGGAAGGAAAGAGCTAAAAAAAAAATATTATCTCTAAACTATGGCACAGACTGCTACTAATTTAAAACATTTCTGAAATACCTACATTTACAATACACTTAACTAAAACTGGATAAACACTAAAATTAAACGCTCTCAAAAGCTAACTCAGGGGATAGAAAACAGAAAGAGAAACAGAAAAGAAAAAAACACTCTTATTTCTACATCAGACGTTGGGGCCAACCGACCCCTGCGGGTCTTCTGAGCAAGGTACTGACAAGCGGGGCTCCAAGGGCGAGGCTGGCTGAACTGGCTGGGACTTACCTGAAAGAGCGTGTTAGCACCTTGCAACCTTGCAGGACTGAGCGGAGCAACTGGGCTTAGCGTGCTCCAGAAGTGAATACTGGAGAGCAAAGGACTTGGGGTCAGCAAGATGGGAGTCTGCAAAACACAAGACGAGAGTCACCCATGTGAAACCCGCCCAGCGCGTGTAAATCCAGCCGCAATAATCTCAGCTCCTACAGCTGCGGAGGGCTGGGTCCAAATTTCCGGAACTCCCATTCCCTCCTTCCGCCTCCTCCCACCTCCTCCTCCTCCCTTCAGAGCCCACAACAGCAGCAGCAGCCATCCGGCTCTCCCTCCCTTTGCTGAGCAATTGGCCCTCTTTTCCCAACAGCTGCCAAATCCTGCTGTCATCCCCAGCAATTGGGCTCCTCCTGCGATTCAATGCACGGCACCTGCAAGTGACTCCGGAAAACTCAGCCCATGAATTTAAAAAGAGCAGACAGTGGGCACACGCATGGGCTGAGCGACACTGACAATGTAAGCCACAACAAAAGATATTTTACATCCAGCTTCTGAATATTCTGGATGTTCCAGGTTCACCGGCCAAACACTTCCAAGGGTGCCAAAAGAGCAGCTGCACTTGATTTTTTTCCCCGTCTTCAGCCATTTCAGTTTTCAATCAGCAGTT
>NW_009258264.1:527163-528240 GCF_000687185.1 Egretta garzetta
TTCCAATTTGTTACAGGAAAAAGATTAAACGTATATAGAACAATTTAACAGCCTAGTTGGATTCAGTCCTCTTGCAAATTTTCCATGAGGCAGAAAAGCTTTCCTTTCCCACACAAAGATAACAACCAAATTAAGCAGCCGTTCTCATTGCTGTTCAGTCACAATACCCTGGTCTTAAGTAAATGGTTACTAAATCAAGCAAAAGAAAGCTGCTGAACAGACACCTCCATGGCTCTCTATTTTTAAAGCATTTTCAGAATCAGCCTGAAGGATAAGGGCAGGGTTTCGGGTCTTTGAAATAATTCAACATCACCCTGGCAAGATTTACAAAGGATCCTGCTGGTGCTGGTTTGGGTTTTGCCTGCACTTGCTTAACGCTGCACAGGCGCGTAGAGCTGACGAACCGCTTGGGCACACTGCGGGGTGGAAGCTAATACCGATTCGGAATAAAGTTTCTGTTTTATAAGAGAAGATGGGAGTGCCATCCTGAGTCTCAGAACTCCAAATACAATCTACTGACTATTCACTTTCCACTTGCCTTCCCTTACTGTTTTAAAATATAACAGAACCAGTATTCTTACAAAAAACACCCCAAAACCCCCCAAAAAACCAGGAAGGGAATTAGGTTACCTGAGAGAAAAGTGCTGGAGTAAGAGAAGCTGTTGGGAGAGAAGGACTCAGAATCCCCAGTGGACTTGGATCGCTGCCTGTGATGACGAGAGTAGGAGCCAACTCCAGCCCTTTGGGTTTTTTAGATCTGGAGAGGTGATTGGCAAATTCCTTCTCCAGCACCGACGAATCCTGCTCTTTGGGCTCTGGGGATTGATGCTGAAAGCTCTGAGCCTGCTCCAGCTGCTTAGAAGCCACAGACTCTATGTCCGTGTCAATGTCCAGGTCAGGATTAGAGCTCAGGGGCGGCGACGGCGGCGTGGAAGGAACTTGCAGAGTGGGAGAAACTGAGGATATGGGTGGAGTTGGGGTGAAGCTGGTGGTTAAGTTTGGCAAAGGTGCTGGAGCTTCAGGGACAGTTAACTTGGGTAGAACAAGCGTCTCCAAGGTCTGGAGAGTTTCTTCCGA
>NW_009258264.1:528255-534959 GCF_000687185.1 Egretta garzetta
TCCCATGGGAAGAGGGGATGCGGTTGAAGTGGCGGAAGCGGTGGAAGTGGCAGAGACCGCTGAAGTGGTAGAGACCAGGGGCACAGATGAAGGCTTTTTGGAGGGCATGGTTACAAACTTGATGACAGAGGGTGTCGGATCCTGAGCAGGTTTCTTCTCTATCAGTTTCTCAGCTGGATTCTCAATCTTGATGGACCTGAAGAGTTTTACGCTGGAAGAGTTCAGGGAGTTCAGAGTAAAAGAGGAGTACAAGCCTGAGTGGATATAGTCATTGCGGCTGGAGGATTTAGCACATGACTGAGACTTCTCCTTCCCACAGTTTTCCACATCCTTTGGAGCACTGCTAACTTCCGCAAAACCAGTCATTTCGGGGTCTCCTTCTATACGGCCCACGACAAGTGGATCCATATTTAAAATCTCCGGATAAGAAACAAACTTGTACACAAACTTCTTACCATTCACTTTTTTAATGATATTCTGTGGGTAAGAAGATATATATATATTTAGGCCTTCTTCAGATCAACTTTCTTCCTACAAACACTGCCTAAAATAGACTGAGGAATTAGATAGTCTGTAACCTTTCATCAAAAATTGTTTCTTTTTTCTTTTTTAAAAACACACAGCATTCTTGCAATTCAGTTATGCTCCCAAAATATCATTTCCAGAGCTCGCAGACCAAACATTACAACAGGTGAGCTTAACCTGACATTAAATATACTAACAGCAGCCTTAAAACCGCCAAGCGATTGTTTAACATATCAGATCAGCTAAGAAACAAAAAAATACCCATTACCCCCATCGAAGATCACCAACCTGGGTGCAGTAAGTGTAATCTAACAGAACCTGCAGAATTAAAGCTTATGGGTTTGCAGAATTGAGAGCTAATACTTCAACTCAAACCACCTTTATTCTTAATAAGACGATGATAAAAGAAAGGAAGTGCCTGAACTAGTCAGCAGAAGGGAGGCTAAGCAGCTATTTCATACCATAAAACAGCACACGTCAAACTTGTTCTGCTCCTAAGTGAAATGCCACGCACCATTTTGACCTATGAAGATTCTTACTTATCGTACAATTATTATTACTGAGGCCTCTCAGTACAAAGTCAGATTTGTGCTACCCAGGAATAACCTCCAAGCAAGGTATGACCTGCTGCAAACGGCCAGGTTCCTCAGAAACTGCGTTTTATTTTTTATCTCGTACGCTCACACAGTACCAGCTGTAGGATAAAGGGCTTCGTGAAATGAAGGTAAAGACTCCCACACTGTGGTTCCAGTTCAGCTTTTTGACAGTACCCGTGCACTAATGAAAGACTCCTGCAAGTCATTAGAAAGCATCAGCTAAACAAGAGAAGCCTCTTACCCTGCTGGACAACTCCCTGACCACATTAGAGGTACAATTCTGAATACAAGGAGAAAAAAGAAAAATACTTTGGTCTGCTTCACTGAAAATCCTTATTTTGATAGCCCCTTCGTAGAGACAATTGTAGAAAAGAACTCAAGGTGGTGCAATATTCACCATCTCAATCATCATCATCATTTTGTTGCTTAAACTGGAGTGTTGAGGATTTTAACCCTTGCAAGAGCGTGTATTTTTGGAAAGGGGATTAGCATTCTAAGACAAATTCATATCAGCAAAGGCATAAACCAAAGAAGGTAACATTTTGCACAAAGCTAGCTGGAACCTTAGAAAATAACCAGTGGGTAGGAAACGCAGCACAATGATAAACAAAAGAAAAAAGCCTTCTAAACATAAATTAGTACACCTTACTTAAATCTGGAGGACAGAAGTGACACCTATCCCCTTGAAGAGAATGAAAAAGGAAACAAAGCTCATTAGGCAGAAGCTGGTAAGATGGATAAGGATTTGAGGTGGATTTATGGACTTTGTTACCTTCACATAATAGTATCTGAGAGCGCGGCTGAGTTTATCATAGTTCATACTGGGCTTGTTCTTGCGGATTCCCCAGAGTCTGGCCACCTCCTCTGCCTGCAGCAGTTTGAACTCCCCGTCGTTGGAGGTCCAACAGATGATATTCTTGTTCTGAGGCTCCTGGAGGAGTTGGAGGAGGAACTGCCACAGGGTGATAGCACTGTCCATAGCAGTAAGCTGAAAGGCAGATAAGAGGCAACAGATTAAGAACAGCGCATTTTCTTCGTCTTTCTAGGAGGGGGGAATGGAGCAGAGATGTTATTTCCAAAGCCAGCAAGAGTAAAAATTATTAGTCACCAGTCATGAAAGATGTTCCCTGCAGAACAGAGAGGCTGAGAGCCAACTGCTGTCGTCTCCTCCCACATGTCAGTACTTTTCACATGGGTTATATTTAGCCTCATTTAACTAAATCAGGTCACTTTGGGTAAGTTGCAATGAGTCACTATCCAAAAAAAATTTTTCTAAGTTGTTCCATGTTCCCCCACTCTGACTTGTACTGCTTGATGAGAAATAGCTGAGGTGCAGCCAGGTAAAAATCAACCCCCCCACCTCTCGCCTCCTCCTTTCCTTACCTACACCCACCTCCAACCTCGGTACCTTTAAGAGAACAGAGAGCAGATAGAGTAACAGCTGAAGCCACCTGAAGATGCCCCGGTGCAGAACAACTCCATTTTCCTTCAGTTCACATTTCCACTGCCTCTTTGGAAGCAGCCCTCTCAATCAAACCCCAGGCTCCTCTCTTTCAAATCTCCTTTCCTTCCCAAATCTCATCCCTGTCTTTTTCTAAGAGAGTAAACAAGAAAGGAAGCAAAACGACCTCAAAGGCTGCCTTTGCTTTTCTCTTGATTCCTGCCATGTCTTACCTACATCAGTCATTTATGCTGAGACTTTCTAGGACTAATATCTGTCAGGTGATTCACGCACTTCCAGCATGGTTTTCTAGCACTGAAGCGCTCGACGTATAAATTCATCAAGGACAGACAAGGCAGCAGAGATGACGTTTTTCCTTGACCATATCTGACCACATGGAACAGTACTTCCACAGATATTTTTAGGCAGAACACTAATAATCCTGTCTGCACGAGGAAAGTATAACATACATTGTGAATTAAACCAGATAAAATTATATTAATTCAGTATCCCATACAGCCGCTCTTATTCCAGAACAGAACGGCTTCTATTAACGCAGCTTAAGCTTCATTCCAATGAAATAAAAACAAACCCAGCCACGACTGGAACAAGAACCATCGTGATGAATTACACTAAAAATGTTTTGATGTGCGTAACTGCCAGGTATTTTTTCCCCCCCCCACACACAGTTAAACCGCAATAAAGGCAAACCTAAAGAGTACAGGGGTTTCCATCTGGGGGAATCTGCAGCCCCAGCGATGAAATGCTATCCAGGAGCAGGAGCTCCAAGCCTGAGGCAGCAAGTCCAACTTCAGCAAGCAGGACCCACGCCCGTAGCGTTTGAAGTCCGTGTATACGCAAGGGATAAGTTTAAGTCAGTCGGGACTGCCAGTTCATCTTTGTTACCAAAGCTTTTTATTCCAATCTCATTACTGCCCAGCACTTATCCAGCCCTATATAAGGAAGAGAACGGTCTACATGTCAGAGCTTCAGAATTTAGTCAGCCCTGTAAAAGGATTACGGCTGAGGGTTTACACAGGACTACACATTCTTATTGAAATAAGGTGCCCCAGGGCAGGTACTTTTTTGGGCAGAGCCCATTGCATTTAACCTATTTTTAAGAATACCTGCCTAATGGCACGCTTACACGACTACCCAGGGATGTCACATTGATCAAGTCAGTTAAATTGCTGCAATTACAAGGAACAATCTCAAAATGAAGGACACCCACACCACCTCGTTATGCTGGCCTAAGGTGCTTTCCTTGTTAATTACTGTATGCATACAACTCCATGCTTGCCCAAATTAATTGCTCAGTACTCGAAGAAAACATCAGCTGCTGAACACTGTGCTTTGAGACTCTTCCCACACAGCACCGTGGCACGCCAGCTGAACCGTACGGGAACTCGGGGCCAGGCAACCACATTAAAACTCTTCCAGGACTTCTCCTCCGACTTGGATTCACATTTGCCAATAACGTTTCATATCTGCCTACTGGCAACGCAGAGGACGCGCACGCTGCGGAGCATCACAAGCGGAGCCTCATTATCCTGTCAGGCTGATGCACAGGCATGGGGTGTTGTGTAGACAGAAGGACTTGATTCTACCATTCTGCAGAGCTGTCAATACCAGTGCTATGTGTTAACAGAGAAAGAGCAGGAAAATGAAGTTGAGCGATTATTCCCACGCTACATTTATCTTCAGCACTTTCAAAACCCATAAGCAGCACTGCACCAAATAGCGCTGACTGATGCAATGGGAGGCAATCACGTAGAAATTAGATTAGCACCAGAATTTCAAGGCAGCAAAGGCTTTTTTTTTTTTTTCCTCCTCCTAAAAATCCATGCAGATTTCATCCCAGAATTTAAACACCATTATTTCAACAGGCTTCTTCCCTTTAGTAAAGCAGGACCCCGCCATTATCTCAAAGCTCACCAACCTCTGCCACAGTCAAGCGTTATTGCCGAGGTCACGGCTGGTTTTGAATCGAGTTGGAGATGCACAACGCCGGCAGACCGGCACTCCAACAGCGCAAAGTTCAGCAAGAGAGTACACACGGAGTGACAAAATGATGTAAGATAGAAGATTAAAAAAGAAAAAGAAAAAAAAAAATCACTTTTCCCAGTGAGGAGCTATGTTGTTCTGAGGAGCATTTACCAAAATAATAAAGAGTTCATGCTGCCTAAACCCCAAATACTGCAGCTTTCCAGCTGGAAGGAGCCTTCTCCCAGGGGCAGAGTTACAGACTGTACCGGAGCATTAGATTGATCAAGTCACTCCTGATGTTTCTGGCATTTGCAGGCTTTAGGGTTGTCATGACTCCATCCGTCATTTGGAGGATACACTGCATATCCTCAGCACCCTTTGCTTTCAATACTCTGATGTTAGGCACATTAACAACAGGGTGGAGAAGTTTTACTTATTCCTTGGCTGTCGGACAACAGGAGCAGAGAGCACTTTGAAATTGTTAATGGATAGGTTATATTGCATATGAGAGCATGAACATCCCTCTTTATTAAATACTTATTGCGTGCATCTGTGGGAAGCAATGGAGAGATGCCTCCGTGGAACTGGGAGTACAGAGTTTTTCTGAAGATTATACGCAGACACAGGGGAGGCCAGAAAATAACCCTCCAAACTGGTCAAAGCAATGGGATCACAGGTGGATTTTGCCCCTTCAGAGTCCAGGAGTAAGATTAAGGATTATATATATATATATATATGGGAGACAACATTGTATTGTGAATCAAAACATCTCATTTAACTTTTTTATTAAAGTTGCTTTGATACAGCATAAGAATACATCAAAGAACTGTTGCTTCTTCAGGAAAAAGCAGAATAAAAAAAAACATCACACAAGATGTAAAATTAAAACCAGTACAGGCGAGATGAGCACTTCTCTTTAAGAACCACCAACTAGAACATGTTAAAGAGGTTCTGCCTTCTTCAGCACCTGGGGCAGAAGGCAGCAGACGCCTTTCATGAGCCTTTACCTTGCAACCACAGGGACTGCAGAGAGGTTCAAGCTCCTCAAATCTTGTTTTGCAGAATATCTTCAGCTGCTGTGCAGCGCTTCGCAGCTGGCACAGGGGGACCAGCTGCTACTGAGGCTCCCGTCCACATCGTAGCCATTTCAGGGCCCCGTACTCAAAAGCATCCCCCTCCTGCACTGACACTGGAAGGAATTCAGCAGATCCTCTTATCCCTTTTATTCAGACATACAGCAAAATCCCCGCTCTCCAGAGATGCTTCAGGCCCATTAGAGAAACTAAAGAAATCGGTATGAGGACAGGAAGCCACTGTCCCAGTCCTCCAGGCTAACGCTGGTGAGATGTTACTTCTCTCACCATTTGTAAGCAGCATTTCAATGTCTTTCAAAACTACGTCTCCTTTCATGAAAAGGCATCAATCTCCTAGCACAGCTCCCCGTCAGCATAAAAAGCTTAGCAGTTTGATTGCTTTTTCTTCGAGCTGAATACACCAATAATTACAAGCACACCCCTGCAAACCGTCTTTTTGCTGAAGGTTATTTTCCTTCTAAGAGTCCATGGAGAAAGAAAAAGGTCTCATTTGAAAAGACAACGAGGGAATTAGGCGGAGAGGCAATGCTGCTGCTTATGACGACGGCCTTTCCACTTCTGCACCATCTGAGTACGAGGAAAAAATAGTTGCTAGAGGCAGAGGGCAGTTATACTTTGTAATGAGTATGCTAAAATAGAGCACTATTATTGTCTTGAGATCTTCTCTGACGCCTACGGATGACCCTTGAAGTATACTGAGTAGCTGACAGAATTTGGCTGCAGTACTCTAAATACAAGCGCTGCAAACTCGAGCTTTCTCATGTTGCTGCAGCTTCGTTTGAGGCTGCTGTAGCTTTGTTCGAGGCCTTGACTTTACAAAGCCTCGAGTTTACAAAAAAAGCCAGGACATGAGATACGTATCTTTTCCGGCGACTTCTCCTCGCTCATCTGTGCCACAACGCGCTCCACGCAATCCATTTGATTACGGAGCCTCGAGGCTTTGCGTCTTCTGGGGAAGGAGCGTGCGCGATCGATGGGTGATACAACAGTCGGGAGGAAGAGTTTAGGAAGTGGCACATGGTAATCCCCCCCCCCCCCCCACGGGGCCACGGCCCTGTCCTT
>NW_009258264.1:535089-538628 GCF_000687185.1 Egretta garzetta
GCCCTGGGAAGGCAGGCGAGGGAGGGCTGGGGGGGGGGGTGTGTGTCTGCCCTAACCCCCATCTTCAAGGTCTTCTGGCAGATTTCCTGTGCTTTGACTCAACACCAAGAACAGCTCAAGTAATCTTTCACCTTGATTTGTTCAAACAGCCTCTTCGAAGCATCTGCAGCCTGATGGCTTCTCCAGATGGACCGAATAAAGCAGTCGGGTCTGCAGCCTTGTCAGAACCCACACCGAAATGAAGGATGGTGCAAAGGAAAGAAAGGATCTCACACCGGCGTGACATGGCAAGGACAAAATCATCACTACCACATATTTAAACAGCACGGTTACAGCTGTCCAGGTATTTACACCGAAGCGACATCTCGAAAGATGGCTTTGGAAGCAGCGCAGAGCGGAGGCAAGCACATAGGGTGACACAGAATCATAGAATCATTTAGGTTGGAAAAGCCCTTTAAGATCATCACGTCCAACCTTTAACCTAACCCTGCCATCCCACCACTAAACCCTGTCCCTAAGCACCTCATCTATCCTTCTTTTAAATCCCTCCAGGGATGGGGACTCGACCACCTCCCTAGGCAGCCCATTCCAGAGCCTGACAGCCCTTTCGGTGAAGAAGTTTTTCCTAATGTCCAACCCAAACCTGCCCTGGCACAGCTTCAGACCATTTCCCCTCGTTCCATTGCCCGTTACCAGGGAGAAGAGGCCGACCCCCCCCTTGCTACAGCCTCCTGCCAGGCAGTTGTAGAGGGTGCTAAGAAAAACCTCAGTTCACAAACACTTTGTTAAAAAAAAAAAAAAAGAAATTAAGAAGGCAGCAACAGTAGCTTACAGATGGTCTTGGGGAGCTTCATGATGCAGGTCGGGCGCCCAGCGGGGGAGCACATCAGGTCCTTACACAACTCCAGGGAAGCCGGGCTTGCTATGCATCTGACACACGTGCACCCCGCACACGCACAGCGAGGCTGAACTGTTAAAGCTTTACTGTGCAAAACTATTCCCCTGGTTTCTTAATAGTTTAAGACGGCCACGGTGTGTGAACAGCAGGAATTTGTAGACAATAACTCCTGCTACGTTGTGCAATATTCCTGTGGACACAGGGCCTTACGCAGTTGTTCCAGGAAAATAAACAACAGAATAACTTTGGTTGAAGGAGATTTTTGGAGGTCACAGGCCCAACTTCTTGTTCAGAACAGGGTTAACTTCAAACTTAGATCAGGTTGTCCAGCCAACTAACTAACTAACTGAACGGCTGCCCTATTCCTTTTGCTTTAGTAAAGGGACAAACAGCCTCAGCACTACTGATGAAGCATCTAGTTAAGTGGTTACCAACACATAACCAAGCACCAATTTCATTAGCACAGCACTTAAAATATCCCATTGCTAATAAACCTTTCATAAAATATTTTCAAGCTCCTGAGACTGTGATTTACCTGAACCAACACTTTTACGATTTTATCAATTTTGATTCATTTTAGAAAGAACCTGCGGCCCAACATGTACAGAACCCCTACTGCCCAAAACCTAGCCTCTTTCGGGTGCTGGTATCCAGCTATCGACATACTCTGATGTGGTAGAAGGGTATTTAGTCCTTGTCCAGAACACACAGAGCATCGTAAAAGTACTTTAACTACGCCTGTCGCTATCACTCGTTTCGCTAGCTTACTTCCCAAAAGACAGCCAAATCCCACAGAGTCATAGGATCACTGAGGTTGGAAAAGACGCCCAAGATCATCAAGTCCAACCATCAACCCAACACCACCATGCCTACTGAGCCGTGTCCCAAAGTGCCATGTCTATAGTTAAAAATTACCAGTTAAAAGCCTGTTATATGCATAAAATAAAGTTACTATCTACAAGAAATTACAGTAGAGATGCAGACTTCTACATCTGCACCACCACCATTAAAAAATTCCAAACCTGGGCTGCTTTCCAAGTAGTAATCAAACTATACCTTCCCTAATAAAGTAACAAAATCAGGTAAGAGTAAAAAAACCCACCCAACCACCCTAGACCCCAATAAATTCTTGCCTTCCCCTCATCTCTGGCATTCACTGCACTGTTGTTCCCAAACCCGTCAGGAAAATCAACTTGTTCTGAAAGAGAAGCCGTGGTTATCAAGGCAGGAAGCTCCTTGGAAGGAAATGCTGGAGGATGTCCTCGCGATAAGAACCACTCCAGCGATTTCATTCCCCAATCCCACTCCAAGTTGGACAGTTGTATTTACTTAAAAAAAAGCTGCAATGTATTTTGGATTCTTGGCTCAAAAATTAAGTTACTTTACATGGAAATTAAGGTGTTAGCAAATTTGGGGGGGTTTAGGAACAATTTGCTTCAACTTTTTAACTCCTACCTTGAGAAACAAGTATTTCCAAGTATTTTCTAGTGTTCTCCACCTTCCAGATGGCCGAGAAAACCTTGCTGTACTAGCATAAAAGCCACAGAGAACAAGCCACGAGGGAGAACAGCAGCATCAGGACTCTCATCGTACTTATGGCTGAAGACTCGAGCTGGTAGAAGCAGATGAGCCAAACAGCTTTTTGGTTTGGGTTTTTTTTGTTTTTTTTTTTTTTAAATCTTGATTACAGAGACAACAGTGCCCGCTTTGTTATTTAATATGGCTTTGATTAGCACACCCCAATACTTAAAAATGTTTTAACCTGCTTGAACATGGCCAAAAAGGGGGATTTCAAAGCACAGTCCATGGGCTCCCTGCAGTTGCTGCCATCGTTCTGATCCTCCATCCCTGGCCAAGGACAACTGACCCCCCCAGCGTAGCTCGGTTTATGGACGGCTGACCTCGTTTCCCTGCTTTACCGTACTTTGATGAAGAATCTCCCTTTTCCACCTCTCGTTTTATAGGAAAAGAGACCAAAGAGAACATGGAAAGGTTTCAGACAAATAGAGAGAATGGTAAACTTCAAAAATGAAATGCCTCTGATCAGCTACTTGGTTTCTGGAGCCGGTGTGATTGTTTCTGAGTAAGCCATAAAAAGACTTATTTCTGTGGAAGCTCCTCGTTAAGTAGATTACACTTGCTGCCTCCTGATCTGCCACCACAGCGGGCTGAAGGGAATATTTACCAACAGCAGATTAAATTAGCTCCGATGGGCACAACGCACCTGCCGAAAGTAAAAGCATCCTTGTTTAGGAGTAAGGGGTCAGGTCTCCGCATCACGCTATGGAGTAAACCCCAAACACAAGGTTAAACATTTTACGTTGATCCTAACTTTATTATGAAAAAGGAAGTCTCATTTAAGATGGAAAAGGTTTCCTTTAATAATGTTTATAATACACTCCGCCTGGTTGCTATGACGATGGAACAACTATTCTCTACAAACAGGCGCTAAGACCCTAAAAATAAACAGGCCGACAAAAATCACGAACACGCAGCTCTGTCAGGCAGACTGCGCCTGGTGCAGGGATCGTGTTTGCTCTGAATATGAGGAAGATAAAGAAATGCTAATGACTCGATTCTGCACCCACTGAACCCAGCGCTCGCCTACAAAGCGATTCCTCTATTTCTCAGGAGCTGCTAC
>NW_009258264.1:538639-539003 GCF_000687185.1 Egretta garzetta
CCACCGAGGCGAGAACTCTGGATTGCCCCCCCCCCCACACACACACACAGGCAGCAGAACGGCGGAGGTTATTAGAAGTTTGCCTGTGAAAATAAAGGTAAGCATTATGGAAGCAGCACACCCGTCTATATCTGCGTGGAGCTGTACATATGCATACAAAATAATAGAAGTGTAACAGCGTGTATTTGCATACTTTCTCCACGGACTCACTTATTGATGTGGGCAGGCATCCACCCATTTCACAAGGAGATGAGTATACAGGTATTAAAAAAACAAAACAAAACAACCCCAAATCACCACCAAAAAAAAAAAACAAAAAAAAACAACAAAAAAACCCAAAAAACCCACAACCAGCAGCGGCGTC
>NW_009258264.1:539987-558042 GCF_000687185.1 Egretta garzetta
GGGAGACCTTTGCGTCGCCTGTCACGAATGACACAGAACCGCCCCACCCTGGGGTGCGCACTGGTGGGGTCCACCAGCCGCAGTGGGGCAGGGGCTGCCTCCTGAGAGGGGAAGAGGCTGGGTTTAAAAAATGGTTTAAAAAAAACGTAAAAAAAATTCCAGAATTTTTAAAAAATATAAATAAACCACAAAATCCCGCAAAGCCGGGGAGGTTACCAGGCAAAGGGTGTTGAAGGCGAGGGCTCCAACGCTGTCACCCTGCCCGTGCTGCCCCGCGCTCAGAGCGGAGCTCCCCGCTTTTTCCCATCCTGAGGGACCTCCAGATAAGAAATATTTCTTCCCAGGAGAAAGGCGCTGCCCTGCGCTCGCGTTCTCCTCAGGGAACATGGTGGCACCAGGCCCTTTGGTTGAAGGAGCCACCTGGGTGCGTTCCCCGCAGGGGCTCCAACGCTGTCACCCTGCCCGTGCTGCCCCGCGCTCAGAGCGGAGCTCCCCGCTTTTTCCCATCCTGAGGGACCTCCAGATAAGAAATATTTCTTCCCAGGAGAAAGGCGCTGCCCTGCGCTCGCGTTCTCCTCAGGGAACATGGTGGCACCAGGCCCTTTGGTTGAAGGAGCCACCTGGGTGCGTTCCCCGCAGACGGCTGCAGGGTTCCCCCCGGGGCTTTGCGGATCTCCTCCGTTCCTGGATCTCTGTGGCTCACCCGACCCCAAGGCGCTGGTGGTGAAGGCAGGATGCCCTCGTGCTCCCCAGGTTGAGCAGAAGGGAGAGGCCATCCCAGGCTCGCAGCACGAGACCGCACGCACAGCAGCGGCCTTAATCACACTGAGGCTCATTAAAGCGTCCCGTGCCCACACTCGAGTCCCCACAAACTGCTCTTCCACAGCCAGGTACCGTTTATTGCTACGGTGCGCTGCCTCGGCCTACAGATGAGCAGCCTCTGTCCCGAGGTATCCACTAAAAAAAGCACTCTTCATACCAGTTTGAGAGCAGAGTTGTTTTCCACTGGATCAGGCAGCGGGAGCAGAAGGTGAAGCACTGAGAAGGCAGCGCTCACCCACTTCCCTCGATGAGCAAACAGCCCTCGCTGCCTCGCCATCAGATTCCCACCCATTGGCAGAGAAGAAAAAAAAAAAGTAAGCAGCACTTCACTGTCAAAAACTGCACATGCCAAAACACGCAGCTTTTCATTTCCTAGACGCATGCCAGTAAAAGGTTAGCTGCGTTCGGAGAGTCTTCTCTCCACATTTCACCCAGCTGCCTTCTCACAAACTCGAGTCCTGCTCCATACGTGGGTACAAGCCACAGCACCACCCAGCCAGGTACATTTTTGTTGGGGTTGTACCACCAGCCCCCAACACAAACATTGCAACTGGGATCCCAGTTAAGCCTGAGCAGCTCCAGCTGCAATTAATGCTGTTCCTGTGTGGGCAAATTCCATATTGTTACCAAGTCATCATCAGCTGGTCCCATTTCACGGAGCCAAACGACAACTAAATGAAGTGAAAGGAGGTTCATAAACTCAGGAGCAAGACAGGGAACACAACAATGTGTTTCACAATACCTTTAAATAATCCTTCATCAGCACTTACTGCACAGTCACAGGGGATCAGAAGGGAGATGGAAGCAGAGAAAGTACGTGAGTTTGGGGAATTGAGATGTCTTTTAACCACAGGGAAGAAGTACAGGGTTTTCCCCCAAAGTGTGCTTTCTGTCACAAGGAAAAGGGAAGTTTTCAACCAAGCTGACCATTATTTATTTATTTACAGAAGTTAACCACCACATTTTAAAATAAAATTAAGAGAATGGTTTCCATTTTTCCCACCTCCACTTTCAATTTAAAAAAAAAAAAAGCATGAGAGAGACTGGGCAGGGAAGGGAAGAAAAGGTGAGGAAAAAGGGCAAGAAAATCCCCCCCAAAAGTCCAGAGTCAGTTTCTTCAGCTTTTAAAATAATTAAAGCCCCTTTGAAATAAAAGCATGCGCTGTTTTTCTTTTCTTTTTCCCCGTGGAAAGCATCGGTCATTATTTCCACAGAACACTTCACGTTATCAGTACTGCTTTTCCCTTGGGAATGCCCAAGCCAGGAAGCACTGACCCCGGAACAAAGGTCTGGGGCTCCAGAGGCCCCTTCCTATGGCACTGAGCCGTAGCCTCCTCGCCTCTACCTGGCCTCCTGTGCTGCAGATGGCTCAAAATACGACTCCCCGGGCAAGCCAGACTCGCTAACAAACACCCCAAGCCTTTGGTCAAGCGTTTCCCTTATCTTTCCTCTGCTGTGCTCCATCCTAACCTCCTGCTCCGTTTAGAGCTTGGACTCCTTCTCCCACACCGAATCAAAAAACAAAGAGGAAAACAAAGAAAAGCCCTGTGCTCTCTCAGACTCTTCCTGTAGAGTCACACATGGGAGGCTTGCCAACATCTGCATGTGTCTACCTCAAACAGAGCTAAATCTCTTTCTTTGGGAAAGGACCAGCACCTGGGATCGCACATCTCGCTCACGGAGCGCTCCTGAAACCAGCTGGTTCCTCCGAGAGCTCCCGTAGCCTTCGCGGTGACGAACACCCTACGGGACTGGCACACACCGTGCCGTTTCTTTGAGTATCTCTTTCTCATTTGGCACTGAGCATCGCTTCCTTGCTAAGTGGGAGAATGATACAGCTCCAGAGAGGAACATTTCACAGGGTACGTGATCACACAAACCCAGTGTTTCAGCACACACACCAGGCTCAAGTAGGGTCCAAACACGTTTTTTGCAAGGCAAATAGCAGAGCTCCGTCTCCGAGCGCACCACCACAACTCCAGATTCTTCCCTGGCTTTGTTTCCACTTGCCATCAGCAAAATCTACCAGCACACCCAAAATTTCATGTTTTTCTTAGCACTCAGTTCAGAAACAATGCATGAGCTGTACCCAAAAAGACAGCACAAGCTGCTGTGGAAGAGGGGCAGCACACACACACACGAAAAAAAAAAATATCAACTCCACCCCAGCACCCAGGGGACCTAAAGGGCTTCGGCTACCGCTGCATCAGCTGGGGTGACCCCACTGACAACCAACCAAAATGTCTTCTTTAGAGGGATCACAAATTTCCTACTTTGTGCAACTCTCATTTTGTTCTGCTCCCCCTGCTGTGGGTTTGCAATCCAACGTGGGCTTGCTTCCTATCTTAGACAACATCACAAGGGAAAAAAAAAAATATAGGACAGACAAAGGGATGGAATAAAATAAAGCAGGCAACAAGGCAGGGTTTGCAAAAAGCTCATACATAAAGACCTTTTAAAAAGCAGCTCACATGCAAAAGCATTTTAAAGAGAAAGAGGCAGCAGAAAAAGGAAGTCAAACAAATACATTGCAGTTGGGATTTCTGGTGAAGGTTAATCAGACGGCGGCACCTAGAAATAGATTTTGCAAGTTCTGAGGCAAGGGCAAAGCAATGAAGTGATACGTAACTGCCAGTTCTAGGAAAACACAGGACAACCCAGGCAGAAAAGCAGAGATTTCTGAAAGCAATGACTTATCTTACTGCAAGGTTCTGACTTTGCCATCACGTGGTTGTCGGCTTGAGAGCGTGACAGCGGGGAAGCACAGGCACCAGGAGAGCCAGAGAACTACACGACAGGTAATCAGACCCTAACGAGGCCTCGTCGCAGAATTCGGAGGTGCTCTTTTAATACAGCTCCCAACTCTGAGACCGAGCATTGCGAGAGTACTGGGAATCTGAAAGTAAGGAAACAAGCAGAACAGCTACGAGAGGTTTTGTGCCTCGTTAGTCAGAGGATGCGCTCACAACGGCAAAGCCTTTAGATCAAGGGAGGGTTGTTTGTGGGTTTGTAAAGTTTCACAACAAAAATCCACTCCACGCGCTCTCAGGAGGGAGGCTTTACAGGAAGCTTCACGTTTAACGCCATCTCCGATCACCAGGGCTTCGCTTACCAATATTGGCACCTTATACCACAGCTCCTACAACATCCTTGGAGGTGAAAGGGGGGGAAGGCGAGCCCCCCGCTCGCTTTCAGAAGCACCCTGTGAGAAAGCCAGGTTGCTGGACCCAAGCGGCCGGAGCAGCCCGAGTCACGCAGCAGCAGGGATGCACAGCGGGAAGGTCCGGCTCCGGGGCTGCCAGCCGGCCCCTTACCCGACAGAAGCTCTACCAAAAAGTGGGCACAAGTGCTAGTTTGCCTACGAGGCCTAGATGGTGCTAGTCATCAACCTGACAAGTTTTACAGCAGAAAATCTGCTGTCACCGGGTTCAGAGCAGCTTCACACCACGATTGCAACCCACAGCAAAGCCCCGGCTTTGCGACCCAGGTAAACCCCATGCTCCTCGCAGAGATGCCACCCCCAGCATCCCAGGACATGGGGGCACTCGCTCATGCGGGAAGTCATCGCCTCACAGAGCTCCCAAAGATGCTGCAGGATGCCCGCAGAGAATTACAGGGCACAGAGGGGTCCGCAAACACCAGCTGCCGATGCTGAAGCTAAAAGGAGCACCTTGAAGAGGATGGAGAAGTAACTCGGTTCCCATCCTTGTGTTCTCATTCAGGCCCAAGCTGCCAATGATCTCTTATTTCTCAGACCTGATAAAGCCTTTTTGCATCTAGTTCCCTGGGTTTCCTTTGCAGAGAGCAGCTCTGCCTCTGCTTTGGTGCTTGCTGATGCTCTCAAAGCCACGGATCTGTGCTGGCTTCAAACCTGTGTTATTTCTGAGTCTATGAATGCAAGAGCCCCTGCCTCGAGGACGGGGCAATCTGCATGCTCAGGGCAGATAAGAGGGAGAGGGCAGTTCAGCATCCTACAGCAGGCGCAGGGTGGCTGGTCCAGTCCATGAGCCTCCATCTCCGCTCCCCCGGGAGATATTTGACTGGGGCAAGTCCCCAGGCTTGTCAGCAGCCAGCCAGGCAGGGGACCTCACTGCTCCAGAGGCAAACACTTTGCCGAATAGGACGTGCAATGCCCACATCATACAGCAGCTGGTAATATTCAAAGGTACGCTCAATATTTCATTTCAGGAAAGAGCAGCATCACGCAGTTACACCAGAACTTCAGTACACAGCGAGGACCCAGATACAGCGGGAGGAAGGCTGGGGGGTTTGGAAGGCCAGTCTCCGCCAACTCAAATCAGCTTGGAGGTGGTTTCAGGTGCTTATGAAAGTTAAGCCCTAAAGCTGTGCACCAGAGGATCACTGGTTCTTACGCAACGTTGCCAAACGAGTTTGCACCACGTTATCTACACAGCCCTTCTCCTACTAAAAACACAATTCCCCTTGTGAAGTTCCCACATCCTGAATAAAATTGCTGAATAAAATTCCTGGATACAACTCTTAAACACCTCACGCGTTCTCCTCCTGGCCCGACCCAACAGCACCATCATAGCTGGTAACCATAGGGCAAAGTCAGGACCCATCGTGACCGTTTAAATGACATCTAGAATTTCATTTCCGAGCCTGTTGTTTGTGCAAACAACCCAAGGTCTGAAATAGAGGCGGTGAGAAGCAGACTGCAGCGCGCTCAGCTCCCTCAGCAAGGAGCTGTGAAACTGCGGCTGGGGAGAAATTGGTGTAATTCAACGTTTCCAAAAGCAAACATAGATCCATGTACATCAAATCGCATATCTGATTCCCCCCCACACACACGCACACACTTTCTAAGCCAAAAAAGGCTTTATCTGGGTGGATTTTCCAGGAAATAGGGGAAGGATAAGCCCTTTCTGTACCACTGCCCAGTTCCTGGATCAAACAAGAAGCAACGGCACGGCTGACCAGATACCCTCACCCCCGGCCTCTCCTGCAGGGCTCCAGCCAAGGGATTCATCACATCCGCTGGGAACCGTCCCCCCGCAAGGTCGCTTGGACAAACCACCAGAAAGCAAAGTGCTTTACCTGCACGGGCAGCGGAGAGCAGCTCCTAGGAAAGGTGCATCCCTGCAAACAACCTGTCCGAAGTCCATGCTAAAAACGAGCACCCAGCCTAGGGTTGGGATCACCGAGCCCTGCGGGGCAAGCGAGGAACAAAAGCCAATCGCTCATCAGCGTTATTCCTACACGGAGACGTTTCTTCCCTGCTCCAGCCTCCCTGCGAGTGAACTTGTGCCTACTTAGAAAGCTGATTATGAAGCAGTAAGTCATCCCAAAAGGCCAGGCCAAGTCAATCCAGCCGGCTGTTTTAATTTAGCTCTTTTTTTCATTAAGCTTCGCTGTGCCCTTAACCCCTTGTTTCCCAGGGCAGGAGCTCCCCTGGCAACTGCTGATGGGGCGAGCAGAGCATCAGGTGTGAGCTACTGCATCAGCTGCAGCTCAAGGCCATGATATACTCCACTTTGCAAGGAAACCTTGTGGTTTGTGCTTTGCCATGGCTCCAGAAGAACATTGAACCATGTCGCAGGGCACATGCAAACCAACAAGGGGCTCCTGCCCCTTCTGCTTCCAGCTTCACACCCCAGAAGTGCTGTTGAGCCACCCGAGGGTTAACACCCTGCTGATAGGGCTGCTAACTTTCCCCACCAGTTTCTCATTACCAGCTCCACCTTTGTTACTCAGGGCCAGGATCTGGCCCAGCTGGTGGCGAGCGGGGGAGGCAGCTGAGGATCTGACCCTCTTGGCTCCCGCAAATGGTCGCCTCTTTTCCAGCCTATGCTATCCCATGCCTGCCAAGGCCCTTTCCCGTTCTTCTGAGAAAACTCCAGGCTCCAGTTTGCTCCCTACCCCAAGCCAGCTTCTGCTGCTTAACCACCAGGAGAAACTACACCAAGGACTGCATTTGCCCCAAATAAAACTGGGCTCTGGAAGGGAGAATTGTTAGTAAAAATCCAGTTCTGATTTTTTTTGGACCAAAAAAAAAAAAAAAAAAAAAAATTTAATGCTATGATCCATCTTAGGGATACATATTTCCAAAGGGCCCTTAAACTAAAACGTGGATTTGCACTGGCCCTCATCTCATCTCAGAGGATGAGCAGCCAGCACGAGCTCCACGTGGGCTGAGCTCGGGGATGTCAGTGCTGCCACTCACGCTGCTGAAGGTGGGGGACGCTGCGCTGCGTACTGCTACGCCCAGAGCCACGGCTGCAGATTTAGAACCATTGCCTGAATTTCTCTTTGTGCTCTCCCACGTCCTGCCCTGCTACAACTCCTGTCTGCTTGCATTTCGTTTCTTAAAAAGCACTGCTTAGCAACCCGACAGCCTTTTCACTTCCAGCACAAGGCAACCGGTTCCTCCCATTCCCACTCCAGCAACAGTGAGCTGGCAGGCACACATCCCCGTTCGCTTAACGGGGCCATCGGAGATGGAGCCGGGGTTACAACCCGGCAGCCTCAGTGACACAAGGGCAGTTTGTGTCACCCCTTGGCAGCTCCAACACCTTTTCATCTCTGGGAAGACAGAAGGGTCCTTGCTCCTCCTGATGCCACAGACCTCATCTGTACATCCACAACAAACGTTTCCGCCGTGGAGTAATATCCTCACTGGAGCAAAGGATAGGTAATTACAGAGCCTTCAGTAAACCTTTTAAGCCATTCATCCAAAGTCCCCAGGGGGAAGCAGGTGAGCCTGTAATACTCATTGCACAAGAGATGCGTATCTAGGGTGTTTTATTTTATAAAAATCTCTCCCCTCCCTTTGCACTTTGTTTAGAAGGAATGGCAAAACAAACCAGGTAAGCTGCAAATCACTGCTGCCAGCGCTCCCAGCCCCGTCTTCCACAGCAGATCCACCCCAGTACTGGCATGGACTCTGCGGGAGCTGCTCAGCAGATAAGCTGCTGGAGAAGAGAGAAGGGTCTTGGGCTAGCGATGAGGCACAGCTCTTCTTGCTTCACAGTTTGGAAGCGTGCAACCTCCCCAGTCGCCTTCGGCTGGGAGCGGAGGGAGGCAGGATGGGGCAGGTCCAAAACGAAGAGGGAGTGTTGTGAAAGAGTCTGGAGCGAGGGAGAAGAGCAAAGGGGGACAGATGAAAGCACGAGACGGGCATGAGTCATGTTGGCATCTGGCCTCCGAAGAGAGCCCTCGAGCAAAGAGGGTATGAAGTAAATTCCTCGTCAGGCAAAAATCCACTAAAACAAAAGGCAACCCCAAACAGGCTCTTGCCTACCTGTCTCCTCTGGCTCATTGTTAAAGCTTCAGCATCACACGAACGCGGGACGCGTTTCTTGCTGGCATCTGGTCCCGCTTGGCCAGGCCAGGGCAGGGGTGGGAGCACTCACGGGAGAGCGTTGGCTCCCCGAGGGGGGCGCAGGTCTCCGGCTAACGGCTGCGAAAGCTGCCGTCCTTCCCCAGCGGGGAGAGCTCCCTCCAAAGAGGCACCGTGAGGGCTGCAGGGCTTACAGACTTCCACTCGCACGCACAGGGAAGAAACCCCGCTGCAGGCAACTTTCTGTTCAGCCTATCCACACCTACCCAATTATGAGCTAAGGATGAAGGAGTTTTAGCCGGGATCCAGAAACCAGCCCTCCCAGACCTTTGGGGAAAGCTTGGATCTGAGGTCAAGCAGCGTGGCTCCAGCTATTTCTGTTGCAAACCCCACTCTCCCGCCTGGGGATTAGGAAAGCGAGCAATGCAGGTGTTCTCCGAGAAACACGCAACCCGGGCACGCCAGCTCTTTGGAAACCTAACAGCAGATCCATTAGCTGCAGCTCCCCCCGCAGCCTTGCAGCTGGGTGAGCCACGAGTCGGCTCCCCGCTACGCCGGGGCTGGAAGCTGGCCAGCGAGCCTTCCTTCAGCTGCTGGCCTGCTTGTTTTTACAATAAAGAATCCAATCCCCAAGCCAGCTTTACGAACGGTTCTCTCCTCTGCAGCGACATCGTTTCTACACGCTGAAGTTTCCCCTTTACAGAAACTTTTGCTGTTTGTAGGAGCCGAAGGCATGGGGGAAGCGGATCCTGCTCCTTGGTGCTTGTATGGTGACCTGCACTGCCAGGTCCTGGGCTGGACTGTGGCCCTGCGGCACTGGAACAACAAACAGCAGGAGAAACGAGTTCATCGTGGGGACCCCCAGTGCACCAGAGAGCCTCAGTGGTGGGAAGTGCCCTGCCCCGTCCATCTCCAATCTCTGCAGCAGCATCTCCTTCAGGGGCAGCCTAAGCATCCCCAAATATCCTAGACTGAGAATAAATCAAGGATTTTCAGCTTCCTTGCTCCTCCTTTCCCTGAAGTCACACTGCGGTAGCTTCTCAACAAAGCTGGAAGAGCTCCGGTCACTGCGCTGAGGAAGGAGCAGCCACCAACAGCAAACATCTCCCACCGCACGATGCTGTCACCGGGATGGGTTGCTTTACAAGCTTGTGTTTCTCACACAGGAGTTTGGTGTCTCATCCAGAGACGCTTGTACCAACCCTTAGGGCAGGGCACCATATCCATCCCCACCAGCCTGGCTTTATCCATCCCCAGCGTCATCCCTCAAAAAGGGCTGCGGGGACCAGAGAACCACCTCTTTGCTGTACAAACATGCCCTCCGCAGGGCAGGGAAAAGCATTCAGCTCATTTCCCTGTCCTTATTTTGGGTACAACCCAACACACCTCACTAAAGCCAGCTCAAGGGCAGCTTGAGACAAGCGTGTGAAGTCCTACGCTGGAAGAGCACTGGGGCAGCAGCAGAATGGCGCGAGCACACCTGAGCTGAAAAGAGCCTGCAGGCGCTAAATATCAGCTTGAGACACGCTGGCAAAGCCGCCCAGGAAGGGCACACCGCCTGGCTCAAACTTCTGACGCTTATTCTTTGTTTGGACAAGCACCTAATTCCCTCCCAGATGTTTGCAGAAGCTCGGGAAGTTGGCACAGTAGCAAGGAGTTGGCCTTTAATTAACCAGAAGTCAAATACAAAAAGGACGTCAGCGACCTGCGCTGCTCCCCCCGGGCCATGGGGGACGTATGTACATGGGAGCATGCACAGCTCTTCTGTGGGTCCGTACGTTCATGCCAGCGGGTGAGAAAGGACCTTGCTGGTGTTGCTCACATTTCTCCTGATCCCCTTGCAACACGCACCACCGAGCGAGCTGAACAGACGCATCTCCCACCCCACCGCCCCCCCGCAAACCGTAGCCGCAACGTCACGCTCCCCGGGGACGCCAGCGCACCCAGTGCCAGTCAGGTGAAAAACCACCAAGGCAGAAAAGCAGAGTTAAGGACAACACAACCACCATCTCAACCACATTGGAAAAGCCGTCCCCGACGTCTGCCTTCAGCCCCCGCAGGTGCTGCACAGCACACAAACACCCCCCACCCACCCTGGGCTCTGCCTGGGGGCCACCCAGCCAGATGGGCTCATGCACACGGGTTTCCGAGCGAGTCCAACCAGAACAAATCCTCTCAGGCTGTCTCCAAAATGCTGCTGACCCCGAGCCTCGGGATGCGGGTGTGCGGCTGCGGCAGCCCGGGGGATGCCCCGCGGCGGGGACAGGGAGCTGTAAGCCAGTCCATGGCCGTCGCGCTGCAGCAGGCAGGTGACGCCCACAGGCTGTGGCAGGGGACCTTGGTATTTAAGAGAGGGACAGCAGTACCAGAAACAGGCCGTGGATATAGTTCACCCTTGAGTTAGAGGTGTAACACCTAGAATTCGTTAGAGTCATTTCCCCCTCTTCATTAGCGTAGTGGGTTTTACACTGTTTGCCTGACTTCGGGGCCTCCTGGACTCAGCCTTGCAAGGACAAGCAGCAAGACTTAATTTCTGCTGCCGGTCTGAAGCATCCGCTGGCCATACGGCTGGCCCCGGTGGATCTTCACGTGTTTAGCTAAATGGTCAGTCCGGGCTGGTACAGCTTGACCCCGGAGTGGGAACGCTTGTGACGGCAGAGCTCATCCAACTGGGAAAACCTGCAGGAGAAGGGAAGCACGGTGGTGGGTCCAGCCTTCGCTGCTAGACAGGACAGGGAATGCAAGGACCCTGGCATGTGGGAGGCCGAGGTCTGTCCCTGCCACGGCCTCTTGGGGTGACCCTAGACAGGTCACCTCTCCGCTCCATCCAGTCTACCGGTGAGGCACAGGTACCCCAGGCTCCTGCTGCAGGAATGGAAAGAAAGAAACCCCTCCAAGGGGCGATTTAGAGATAAGAAAGAGGAAAAGAAGC
The DNA here is from genome assembly GCF_000687185.1 of Egretta garzetta. Lineage (NCBI taxonomy): Eukaryota > Metazoa > Chordata > Aves > Pelecaniformes > Ardeidae > Egretta > Egretta garzetta. The sequence goes on from NW_009258264.1 coordinate 551,042, forward strand.
CACCCACTGAGATCTTAATTTCTTTCCGCTGCTCTTAAAGGACACCATCCACTTACTTCCTCCATTTGTTTTCAGCTTGCTGAAACCTTTTGGGAGCTGGCAGCCCCAAGGCCAGGTGCTGAAACTTTTTGGGGCACCAGCCCCAGCCGGCAGTGGCTAAAGGCACCGTTCAGGAGCCTGGGTGGAAAGGCTTGACTAGAACTCCCACACCCAGCTAAGAAGAGCATCGCTGTTGGGAGAAGGCTGGTTTTTTTCCTGAGAGAGCGTGGGCTCTCCCTGCAGACTCCGAGCATCCCCTCGTTTCGCAGAATGGCAGCGAGTTCTCCCCATCAGCCTGGGCTGGACCGGGGGCTGGGGAGAGAGAAGCTGCCTGTGAGCTGGTTTAAATACAGAGCATCAAGGGAGGAAAGGCAAATGCACCCAGCCTGGAGCCCAGAAGCAGAGGTGTCCGTGCCAAAGCCACTTGACTGCTGTTCTGAGGATGCACCCAGTATTCAGGCTGCTCCTCTGTGTAATTCCCACACCTGGAGCAGATCAGCAGAACAGCCTGGGAAGTCCCCTTAACCACATGCATGTCCCCACTTAATCCTCCTGCACCCTTTCTTCCACCTGGCATGCACAGATCCAGACCTGGGGGCACCTGCAGCACGTTGGCCCGCGGCTGGTTTCCGAGTGCCACCTCAAAGGTCTCCAGCAGGCCTGGGAGCTGGGGTGGCTTCAGCACGCTTTGCATCTCTGAGCGTCAGGGGAGCACTGGAGAGGAAGACTGGACAGGATTTACTCCTGTTCTGCCTCTAAGGAGCCAACGCAGATGGCAGGAGTATTAGGACAGAAGGGTTTTTCCATCTGGCTGAAACATGCCCACGCAAGGAAGCACAAAGCAAGGAGCTTCAGATGTAACCCCAGACTCCCAGCGATAGGATTTCAAGCTCACACCTGGTACGGTTAAATACTGCGGCTGCTCACAAAAGACCCTGCGAAAACAAAACACGTCCCAAGGCCATCCTCAGGTCTTCCGTGCAAACCGCTGACTTCTTTTCCAGCTTTATTGGCGAGAAGCGAGTTCCAAGGTCTCAGCTCCCCGTAGGAAGCAGGGCCAGGAAAAATGACATATATATTTACAGTTAGGGCCACATCTAGAAAAGGCAGCACGGCCCGGAGAACCCCCGCCACGGCCGAGTGCATCACGCGGGGGCATAACTGCTCCCGCGGAGAGGGAGGGCAGCAAGCGAAGCAGAGCACAGGGACAGCCTGCAGGATGCTATCGTACAGGCTAGCACCATCCCTGTCCTCCTTCCCAGAGGGAAAAGTGGCATTTGTGTGGTTGCCATCGTCCCCTTCCTCAGCCCCCAGGCTCTGAGTGTCGGGTGCAGGAGGGTTTAGCCGTACTGGTTGGTACTGGAAAAGGAGTCAGTGCCCATAAACACGTAGGCGTTTATATATAGGTGAAATGGAGGGGCACTTGCTGATAGCAAAGGGACAGCGGCTTGGCAAGAGGGAGTCCCAAAATTCAGATCTAATCCCCTACCTTCCAGAGGCTCACCACCCCGAGAGAGAAGCCGTACCACACCATTTGGGCAAACAAGGCAGCGCGTGCATGCCAAGGCATTGCATAAGAAACCAGGAGAGCTCGGTGCTGCCAGCACCAGTTTTCTTTGTGATGTGCATTGAGATCTGCTGCCGAGAAGTGCCACGCAAGACCTGAGGACTATTAGCCCTTCTTGCCAAAGGCTGTACTGAGCATCCTGCGCCCCGGGGACAGGTTTGTGGTACTGGGAAGTGAACACCACAGCAGAAAAATAATCAGAGAAGTGCAGCAAGATTAAAAAGCGGGGTTAATTTAGGGAACGCAGAGGAAAGGGAACGACAACCATCATGTGCAGAGCAAACAAAAGTCAATGCAACACGGAGCTATGCTACAGGCCCACAGGCGTCTGAGGGATACGAGCAGCCAGGGCAGGCAAACAGCAAGAGAGCGCAAAGGGCTGCTGAACAAACCCAGAACCGGGCACTGGCTGCTGAGGAAGAAGCGGCGAGACTCCTGTTTCCTGGGACAAATATTAACGGGGAAAGCCATTCCTGTAGCCCAGCTGCAGAAATTGCCCCGAGTTAGACAGAGAAAGCTTGCAAAATCACAACACCCCTTGGAAAAGCGGTATTGCCAGAGGGGGCTTAGGCAGCCAGTTCAAGGGGAATTTGGGGGGTTTGGGAGAGTGTCAGCTACGCTTCCCCAGCTGGTGTGGGAGAAATCCGTGTATGTTCGCAATTTTGGAGCCTGGGCAGGTTCTCGGGCTCTGGCGCGAGTGAGCGCAAATGTCGGGCCCTGGAATAGAGAAGAAAGCCCTGAGCCCCAGGGTGTGTGGGGCTTTTGGGAGGGTGGGCGTGGGGTACGGAGATTTCTGTGGAAAGCATTTGGGAAGGCAGAGACGCACAGACGGGAAAAGGGAAGGCAGCGATATGCACAGATGGGACAAGGGAAGGCAGACGGACACGGATGGATGGACGGGGTCTGTGTGTGGGCAGAAGGGGGGGACGGGGACGGGACACGTGCGTTGGGATGACCTGCGCTGGGGGATAGGACACCCCCAGCAGATAACTCACCTGGGATACCCCGCAACAGAGAATCCACTCCGGATGACCGACCCACAGCAGGGAACTCCCAGCGATGCCCCTCCAACTGCCAGCATTTCCACCCCAAATTGGTGGGGGTTTGGGGGGATTGTTTTGGTTGGTTTTTCCAGAATACAAAAATTGGGTCTTTTTGCTTTTCCAAAATACTTAATTCTGGGTTTCTTTGGTGCTCTTCCACAACGTAAGAATCGGTGATTTTTTGTTTTCGGCATTTTTTTTTTTTAACTTTCCAGCAGCACAAATCCAGGCGGGTTTGGCTTTCCTGGAAGTGCCAATTTTTATTTTTTTTTCTTTCCCCGAAACCTGGAGGGACCTCATTGCAGACCAAGAATCAGGGGTTTGGGGGTATTTTTGTGTTGTGGCAGCAGCTCCTGCTCTGCGTGTGTGGCCCCACAGGGGAAAGTTCCCATTTGGGGCAATCTGCCCCAAATCAGGATGGGAGAAGAAGGGGGAAGGGGCACCTTTTGAAAGCGCTTTTATAGCTTCTATGGAGATTGGGGGTGGGGGGGGGTTCAAGTTTTTAAATCCTTTCTATAAGTAGGGTTTTTGGTAGGCTGTCCTGCTGAGGCACAGGTACAGCTTTTGTCTGGACTGGATGAAAACTACCCAAAGCGCTCAATAAACTTTAGTCTTCCAGGCCTCCTTCCAGCCCTCACCTAGAATTCACTCCAGAAAGAAAACTTGTGATTTTATCCTGGATTTCCACTAGCCAAGAGCTCTCCTGCATCTTGGCAAGCAACGGCAGGCCTTTGGCGGGGACTGCCATTCGCACAGAGCCCCGCGGCCCCCACTTACCGCCAGCCACAGTTGGGCCAAGCACAAGTGTAGGGTTTCTCACCGGTGTGCCGACGAAAGTGAGCCTTGAGGTGGGAGGTCTTGGTGTACATCTTGCCGCAGCCCGGGTGCGAGCACTTATGGATGCGGACGAGGGAAGGGGGGGGTTCTGATACTTGGGGGTTGCCTCTACCTCTTGCACATCCCCCGGTGCCCCTGGCCTCATGACAACCGGCAGGGGGGCAATTTTGATGTACTTTTGGTCCGTGATGGTCACAGGGGGCTGGACCTGAGGGAGAAGGGACAGGTTTTGGCCCTGCAAGCTGATAACCAGCTGGGCCACCCTGACACCGCCTGTAGCACTCTGTGCTAGCGGGCTGCCACTGTCCATCTGGAGAGGCTGGATTTGGAGGACAACAGGAATGCTTCCAGTGGCCACTGCCTGGTCACTACTATCAGCTGTCCCTCCAGGCTGAACGCTTGAGACATCTTCTTGAACCACACTGGAGACAGGCTGTCCCCCAGAGCTACCTAAGCTGATCTCAGATTTGATCTCAACCTTCCCTCCAGCTGGGTGAAGCTCATGTGCTTCATTTTTGAGGTACTCAGCCTTCTCCTGTAGGAACTCCTCAATCTCCTCCAGGGTGGGAATGAAGTCCTGGGAGAGGCTGCTGCAGAAGTCAGGCAGCCTGAGGTGAGCCTCGCAGGCAGTGACTTGGGGTTTTGTGTCTTCCCCCTTTGCACCGGGCAGGGGGAGCGGGGTGCCGTCAGAGTGGCTGGTGCTACCTGCAAGGAGATGGCCAGAGCCTTCCGGCTGGCCAGACACCCTCTCGCTGCCATGCCCTGGCAGAAGGGATGGTGGCATGGTGTGTTGCAGAGCACTGGCAAAGCTCTTGAGCAGGGAAGAGCTGGTCAAGGAGGGCAGCAGCTCCTGGCAGCTCACAGAGACCATTTGTTGACTCACGTCCTCTGCCCACACAAAGCTCTTGGCTCGGCTGGATCAGAAGCCTCTGTAAGAGCTCAGCTGGGGCTCCTGAGGCTGGAGAAGTCTTTGTTCATCTGCAAGGGAACACCACCAAGGTTATTTCCAAATTGAGGAAAAAACAAGAAAAACTCAGCCTTTGAATAAAATGGACTGTGCGTTTAAAGAAAACATCAAAACTCGTCAGTGGCCTTTGTTTTTGAAGAGTCTGTTGCTCAAAAAACATATGCTAACCATTTCCCTATGCAGGACGCCAACAGGCTGCAAAGAGCGAGATTCCCCCCCCCCCCTCCCCGAAGCAAGCTTCTCCGGGGAGTTTATTAAGGTAAAAACACACACTGAAACACTTCATCCCTCTTCCACCGATGCCAGAGGGCAGGTATGTGCTGCTAGAGGGCAGAAAGGATGACTTGTGGCTTACAACTAGGAGGTAACTGAGATCCAAGAGAGGGTGCTGGTTTCTCCACACTGCAAACGTCGGTGCAACCACAACCCGACACAGACCCATCACGGCTGGATTAAAGCTAACCAGCTTGGGAGCAGATAACAAGACAGCTATGAGAGTGCCTGCTGCCAAACTGCTTGGGGCTCCGGTGAGCATTCACCAGCAACCACGCCGCTGCGGTTACGCTGGCTATCGGCGCCCGAACAAGCGAGTTGAAAGCCAGTTCAGGCAGGTCTGCCCCAGCTCAGTCACACCTCCAGAAAGCATCGCAGACAGACTGTCTGGGGTCAGCTCACAGGGCCCTTGAGGACACAAACACCGCGTTTCAAAACAGGTGAGAAAGATCATGATGTATCTCCAGGTTAGGCCCTGTGCGGTCTCCAGCCTGTGACTGGTCTCCCATGAGTCAACCCATCAGACCCCGAGCTGTGGCTCGCAGGTTGTGAGGGCAGCAAGCCTGAGCACCCACCGAGCCTCCGCACACCGTCCCTGCCCCTTGGAGACCGCGTCCTGCTCCTGCAGCACCCAAACCACCCAAGGCAGGAGGTACTTCTTACATTTAACGCAGAAAGTGAGTTTCCAAGAGAAGGAAAACCTGTGCCAAAGTCCCTGATGAACCTTCTCCAGAGTGAGCGAGAGAGTCCATGAGATTTCTGCAAAGCTGCAAACCAGCTGAGCCAGTCCTTGCTATCAGCACTTCCTCAGGGTCCCGAGAGCTGGGAAAGGGAATTTTTGAGCAGCAGTCTGGATGTCATGCAAAGGCTCTTCCCCTTCAGAAGAAATAATCCCCGTGTTGTTCAAAATCCACTCCGTGCAAGATGCCATGTTGCTTGGGGTCATTTGCAGTGCTGTCCGCACCAACGTGTCATGATGAGCAGAGACCATCGCTGCTCGCGTGTGAGGTACGAAAGGTGTTTGGGCCAATCTCAACCTTCAGGCTTCCAAGTTTTCATCACAACACAAATTTGTGCTCTGAACCATCACCTTCAGGGAAGCACCCGATTCCACTCCTTCCTCCACACCAGTTCTATGATCTCTTTCTGATCTCTGCTTTGACGAGACGAGTCTTCTCTTCCTACAAGCTTCAGAGGCTAGAAAAGCCTTCCCCCTCTGGCTACCAAACACTTCAGCTTACCTCTTCCTGAAAGTCTTAAAACCTGATTTTCCAACGAGGTCTCCTTGCAGAGCAGCTCAGGAAGCCTCCATCCCTTCAGTATGTCCCCAGGACAACGGAATCAAACTGCAAGCTCCCTAGTTCAGAAGTCTCATTCAGCACACACCTCACACGTTCAGAGCGAACAATTCTCTTGCACAACACGAAGAAAAGCACAACCAGAGGGCAGGAAGGTCCGGTGGTTAAGCTGCTGGCTTGGGACCGAGGAGACCTGGGATGGGTTTCCTGCTCTGCTGCAGGTTTCTCGTGCAACCTTGGGGGGTAGCTGCTGGAGCGCTCTGGTCCTCAGTTTCCCGTCTAAGTGGGGGCAATAGCAACGTCCTACCTTGCAGAGCGGTGCTAAGGGGAAATGCATAACCTGGCGGGATGCTCCATTGCTAACGGACTTTGTAGAGACCCGCTACAGATGTCAGCGCTTTGTCAATCCACTGCGTTTCTGCAAAATGCACATCAGAAGCGCTGCATCCCAGATAAGCTACTGCAAGAAAATGGAGACCTTGACTTTGGCCTTCAGCGAAGCATACTGCAAGACAAGGTCAACAGCGTTTTCAAGCTGCACTTTGCATCTCTAGTCCTATAGTTTTTCAGATCCCTAAGAGCACTCAGTTACTGTACGAAATCAGCAGATGTGCAGTTTGAGCACGCAGAGAAAAAGTAATTTGCCCAAGGTCAGCCAACGAGCAGGAGCTGGGAACTCAGCCGAGGGTTATGGCTCTCCTCTCGTGACTACACAACACGAACAAACACCTGTAACCTCTTCAGAGCCATGAGTCGCATTCACAGTGCCCGTGGAAAACCTGGGCTCAGGAAGGTCTTTTCCAACCTGAACGATTATGTGATTCGGAGCCTTTCGGGACAACTCCAGCGAGCGAAGTCAGTCGGACACCCACAGCCAGCGCCACGTGTAGCGGATCCCTGGGCGGTAAAGGGATGCCCCGGGCTCCCACCCGGCACGGCTGCTGCCCCGGAGCCCCCGGCGGGGAGCAGGGCTGGGA
>NW_009258264.1:558820-559881 GCF_000687185.1 Egretta garzetta
TCGAGGGGCGGCCCCCCCAGTGCCCAGCACAGGGGCACGGTCCCTGCCCTGCTCCTGCTGGCCACACCACTCCTGATACAAACTGCAGGTTTGAATTTCAGGAGGAACAGTTCTGGCAGAGCCCATAGCATTGGGGTGCTGCTGCTGCCGTGACAAGGAGGTGTGAGGTTTTCTGTCCTCATGGTGGCTTCACAGCAGCGTGTGGCTTCCCGAGGGAGCCCCAGTGAGGCTGAGCCCGAGGATGGGCCTTGGGGCTGCCTTGGTAGGCTGAGCCCTGCAGAACCACGCAGAGGAGCAGACTCGCAGGCCGGCTGGAAGCAATCCTCTGCTGGCAGTGGTGGCTTTCCAGGCTTGCAGGGTCACTCCAAAACGCCTGGTGTTCCTCAGGGCATCCCAAGAGCCAGGCAGCCCACGATGGATAAAAGCACGAGAGTAACAAAAATGTCAGCGTGCAGCCTCACGAACAGGGCAGACACAGTGGGTGGAGGGAGAAATCACATTTACCTCTGTGCTCTCAAACCACTTGTAGGGTTTGCTGGTGACAGTGGTTTGGGGTTAAAAATTTCCAGGCAGAAGGGTGCTTTTGAGGCAAGCGGTGCCCCTATAGGAAAGGGGATTTCCTCTTCTCTACCGCAGCGAGCCCCGAGGCAGCGAGCGCAGCGTTTCTCTGCTTTGTAAGCAGCAGGAGATTTTGAGCTTGGACAAAAACTCCTGGACCAGAGTAAGGCTTCGCATTTGAAAAATTAAAAAAAAAGGAAAAAAAAAAAAAATAATGAAGGTGCACGGTCATTTGGAAAGGGCGACCCAGAGCTCTTGCCCTGGCTCGCTGCTGCGCGTCTGGCTGTCGCTTACCCAGCTCAGCTTTAGCCTAAGCGTGGGTCGCGCTTAAACTCCTGGTGGGGGAAAGTCTTAGCTCTTCAGAATCCTCGGGGGCCGCGGGGTTCAAACACAAACGGCTTTGGTTTACACCATGTCAGAACGTTACCGGGGATCAGAGGAGGGAGCGAGCGCCTTCCCCGGGGCTGGTAGGGCACCTAGCGGAGCCCGCGGGATGTTCAGGC
>NW_009258264.1:560752-590916 GCF_000687185.1 Egretta garzetta
CGAGGCGGCAAGCGTGAGGGGTTAGGAAGCGCGTTATGGACAGGGCAAGCCCCCAGCGAGGGGCACGCTGCCACCCCCTCAGTGTCCCACGCCAGCCCCTCGCATTGCTACAAACCTCAGCGTCCCCTGAACCCCTCTTCCTCCTGCCCTGATCTCTCCCCGTTCTCCTCCAAGACTTGTCCTCCCTCCCCGCCAAACTCTTACGCAGAAAAGCTGCTCCCCCCTGCGCCCCGACTGCCCACCACCCAGCCAGGACCTGACTGCACGTGGCAGTTTCCTACCCCCCCTCCGCTCCTCTTGCAAATAGCCAAGCTCTGAGGGCAAATGGCCCGAATCTGTTTGGGCTTGAACTCCCATGGGGGACAGGGTTAGTTTGGTCTTGGCAAGTTCTCCTTCCCGCACCCATCTGCCCACTGTGTCAGTAGCTGGCAGAGCGCCCCGCAGACCTCTCGTGGTGTAACAGGGGATAAGAAGAAAGGAGCAATTACTGAGTTTGCTGGGTTTCACTCCAGCTGGAGAACTGGGAAGAAGGGTGCCAGAGGGAGGGGAGATACCAAAGTGTCTCTTAGTGGATAATCAAGTAGCGCTCTTGTCCTTGATGAACCGGCTAAAACAAGAGCAGTGCAGCCAGAGAAGCGGGTAAGGAGCCCCTGGGTCAGACTGGCTGGTGTCTCTCCAGCTGGAATGGAGAATGAGCTCTGTTACCCATCCCGTCACAGCTCAGGCCAAAGCAGGATGGTGGGCGCCCGTCTGGGATGCAGCAGCAAAGAGCGAGAGCAGCCGGCTGCAGACTCCCAAGTTCAGTCACCCAGTGGTCTTTTCTGAACATCAACGAAGTAAACGCAGGCCCCTCCCTGGAAGCCTATCTGAATTATGAGAAAACGGGACAAACCCAGCCTGCCCTCTCCTAGGACCAGTGAGACCAGAGCCAGTGCACTGGATGCAGACACCAGACTTGCTGAGGAGATTTGGGTGCCAAGTCCGTGACCCAGTGCAGTGAAGGGGATGGGAGAACAGGGAGGCCGAAGGCATGCTTGATCTGTCCATGAAGGACAGGTCTGAGCCCCGACCTGCACTAATCCCAAGCCCTCCAGCTCTGCCAAGGCACAGAGCCTGCTGCCCGTGCCGTCAGCCCAGACCTACTCATGTCCACCAGCTACAGCCAGGCTGTAGCTGCACCAAAGGCAGCTCAGCAGACGGAGGGCAGGTCAGTCGGGGAACCTGGCCGGCTTCAGCCTTCTCCTCTTGAGGGACAGGTGCAAGTTACGGATCAAGAACTGCAGCATCTTTCACATTCCAAACCGAAGGACATTATAAACCAAGGCTGCCTCCCCCTCCAGCCTGCTGCTTTTTCAAGGATCACTTCAATGTCTGTAATGAAGCATTCAAGGCCTTTATCATCAAACCCGTACACCTGAAGTTTGGTGCAGAAGGACTCTTTAGGCACTTACACAAAGGGCTCAGTTATCAAAAGCACTTAGCATCGTAGCAGCCTCCAAGTGTGAAGGTTCCCCGCATTTTACGTAAGAAAAAATAAAAATAAAGGATACTTCAGCACGCAGGTAGGAACCTGTTGGAAAAATCTAGGGTCAGAGGTTACCGATTACTAGGAGCATTCATCCAAGAAACACCCCACCTCTGGCAATAACATTTCGCCTCAAAGACTTCCTCCTGAAGCCTGAAGTGGACAGAGACCAGGGTAGGAAGTACAGACAAAAAACTGTTTCCATAGGTGGTTTAGCAGCTGCCAAATGCATCCCCAAAACAGCTGCATTTCAGCACACAAGCCTTCTTGTGGGAAAGGGAAGCTGGTAGGCATATAATTTAAGAAGAAATAAAACAAAAACAGTCACCCTTTACGGGAAATACATGTTTAAAAAACTTCGGAGAAGCCTTCTCAGGACCCGTCTGCAGACAGCAGGGGAGTAACTTTGCATCCATACCAAGGAACAGTCTGACAAGACCTTGCAAAAATAGCAACATTCTGCCCTTCAGCCGAACCTCACCAGTGCATCTCACTGCCCACACACCTCCGCAGAAAATTAGTCACAAACACTTTGTTTAGACCAGCCAAAGTTAAGGACCGTTGAACTTCTGCATACTCACAGCCCAGCCTCCAAAAGACCGATTCATGCTTTCCTCTACGCACTGTAGGCAGAGTTTGGATCATTTCAAAGTCTAAGTGCTGTCTGCGGTCTGGGACCTCGACCCCTACTTGGTATACGGATAAGTCTTCAAGTGTTGGAATCTGCCACTAGCGGAATTATCCCAGCTGGTCCACTTGTACTGGGAATGGGATGGGCCAGAAGGACACACAGCTGCAGCCACTCTTCTGCCAGTGGAAGATGACTTGCACCTGGGAGCTACACAGCCCGAACAAACCAGGAGCATTTGCTCCCAGTGCTATGGGGCCTGACTCTAAGAGGTAACTGCATTTGTACTGTGCCTCAATAAGAATCTTGACTCCTGTCTGGGAATAAAATAGAATTTAAAAAGCCCAAACAAGTATAACATAGTATGTATGTAATCTGGATCAGCAAACCACAGGTACAAGAGAGTCTCTGTCCTCCTCCTTTTGTCTGACACACCAAGAACCAGGCTTACCCTGCTCTGTAAGCAGCCGTAGGCACATTTCACCCTACCCACCTCCCGTTCACGATGCTGTTTCCAGCAGCCTCTCTGGGTGTGCTGGCAACGTGTTAGCTCAGCCACCGTGCTGGGTCCTGGGATGCAGCGTGCTCTGCAAGGTGTACCCCTGCCCAGCAAGCACAGCCGAAAGCTTTTCTGTCTGGGAAGAACAGTCTGGTCTAGAAGGCTGCTTTGGGGACACGTCTTTGGGGGGAACACAACATAGCCAGCGACCAACTCCAGGTACCACCTACAGCAGTGACTGCTGCTGAGTTCAACTGGCTGTCAGCAGACAGGCAATTCCTCCAGCTTCCTCAGGCCTGGTACGCTGGTTCTCAGGCAGCCCTCCAGGAGAGCACTCCCTGTTCTAACTTCATTGTCATGGGACTGAAACCCTCCTGAGAACAGATCTTCCTGTGATATGGCAGCATCTTTTAGGGGCCAGGTGAGGAGGAGGCACAACAGTCTAGATCTGTCAGGGGAGAGAGCAGGCAGCAGTTCTAAGCGCTGAGGAGTGAGAGGTCAGAGTTACAGAGAAGTGTGTGAGGAAAGCTAAAAACAATCATTTAAAAAAAAAAAAGTTAAGAAGTCCTTTCCATCTGATGCAACTTGGTACATAGGTAAAAGATAAGTCACCTTTTGGAATTGGTCCTAATGAAACGTTACTTGTTTTTCCAAAACAAGACATAGTAACTTTTCTCCTAAATGGTTTTTCCCAGTCAGAACAGAGGTGGGGAAGGACGGAAGCGTGCACACACACATATGCACCCCCTTTACTCCATGGCCAAACCTTAGCCACCCATCTTTTTTTTTCCCCGAGGAAATCTCCTCCCAGTGTCCTATTTGCAGAAGTATTGCTCAAGAAGTTGAGTAAAACTACAACAAGCAGGGGAAGAGGATATAGCTGTAACTGGAACACAGGAGAGCCAGTGATTCCTTTCCTCCCCGTACCACTGCCTCTCCTGCTCAGAAACATGACCCGTTAATTAAAGGAAAAGCCCATTTCCTTTTTCTCCCCTATACAACCCCCTTTGGTGCTGGCTGTGCAGTGCTTTCTTTTGATAAAGGCACCTTTGGAAAGCACTGCTGGCCCGAGGCACAATGCCCCGATGCCTCATATTTACACCTGAGATTAGCCCTGTTGCATGTCTCCTGCCCCCAGCCCCAGAACTACCCCCCAGGGCTACAGCGACAGCATGGGGAGAGCAGCAGCCACACGAGGCACCCCACAAGTGGCCATGTGAACTGCCCCCCTCCCCTTATTGTACCACGCGCAGGCACCTGCGTGCTGCCCTTGCGCCTTGCACATCACACGGAATACTTCACCATGTCACTCTTATCAAAGACAACTTTGGTTGCAAAGTAAATGGCTACCAGGCCAAAGGCAGCAGCTGACACCATGTAGGCAGTCACTGACTGCGTAAACTGGACAATGGACCCCATGAAGAGGGAGGGGACAACCTGAGAGAGGAGGAAAGCACTGTCCAAAATAGCCAGGTCCAGGCAGATCCCTCGGCCAGGAGCCACCGAGTCCGGTTCTCCCACCATCATCATGAGCGAGACGTCGCAGGAGGAGCTGACGCACAGAGCCGAGCTGGTGGATGGAGGAGAGGAGGAGGAGGAAGAGGAAGAAGAGAAGAGGCTCCCAGCATGTCCATTCTGGTAAGGCAGCTTCTGGCTGGAAAGGTGGCCTTCTCTAAAGAAGGCTGACTTCTTGTCCAATCGAGCCGCGTCTTCCTCCTCTTTGCTCTTATATTTATGCAAAAATACCTAGGGGAAAGAAGGAGGGCATATGAGGAATGAGTAGGTATGGTGGAGCCCAGCAAGAGAGGTGGGGGACAGAGGGGGCCCTGTTTTTTGTGCAAGAGAGCAAAAGCACTCTGTGCTTTGTGTGCATTGGGTCAGGCTGTTAGAGGTGGGGAGTGCCTGGAGTGAGCCTGGCCCACGTGAGATGGCCTCCAGGAGCCAGCCTGGCTCTTCCCGACTGGCACGAGATTCAAAGCAACCCTGACTCACCAGGGGAATCTGGCCAAGCGCTGCCTTTGTTGTGTTGAAGCTCTGGGGCTCAGCAGAGTGCTGCAGCCCAAAGCCAGCCCAGGCTCTGCACTTGGGGACATTTTGCGCTGACCCATGGGTTGTCATCTCCTCACTGGGTGCCAAAGGAATCCGAGCACCAGCTACAGCTGATGCACGCTTGCAGGACGGGAGTGAAGGGCCAGAGCCCACTCTGGACGTACCACAGAGCCAGTGCTCCCCAGTCCGAACAGGAGTGCTTACAAAGTGGCTGGCTAGGAACCCAAAACCTTCCTGCAGAAGAGCCCAAAGGGCAGGCAAAGAGTTCAGAGCCCTGGATGCATGGCCACTTCTCATTATCTGGGGTACTTAAAAGTGACACCAGCTGAGGTGGCACAGTGCTGGGAACTCAGGAAAGAGCTCTTTCCTCAGCTCTGCAACAGACCGTGCATGCATGACCTCCACAGAGTTGCTTCATCTGCCTGACCCGAGCCTCCTCACTCAGGCTAAGAAAAGGGGGGCGGGGGGAAGAAAAATCTTTTTCTTCTCACCCCTTTTTGCCCCGCTCTGCTCAACCTGTGAGATCTCTGGGGCATGGCTCACTTCAGCGGTATTTGCACAGAGTGTTTGGATCAAAAAGCTCTCCATGTTAACGCCAACAAATAACGGGCAGTCACGTGCAGACAGTGAAAATGCTGCAGAGCTCAAGCTTTTAAAACTCCAGGGCATTTGCAATTACGCACAACCGCTGGTCTGCCCGGGGTAGAGCAGATAACGAAGGACATGTTAATGCATTATCAGCACAGTGGGACTGAACAAACAAAGAAAATAAAAAGGAAAAAATAGCACCTGAGAGCAGAGAGCACTGTACCCAGCTGCAGGGCTCCGAGGGGCTTCCCTTCCTTTTGCAGGAGGGACCCAGACACAGATGAAGAGGAGGGAACCACTGGTGCAGGAGTGCGGGCACCGCAGCTCTGTTGCAGGCCATCCCAAAGCTTACAGCAGCCTTGGCACCCACACAGCTACGCCCAGCCCTGCCCTAGCGTATGTCAGCACCAGCCACTCTCTGTTCACGCTGCCCCAGGCCACAGCTGCAGATCTGTAGCACAAACAGTTTCAGATTCAATCAGAGAAGAGAAACCAGATGAGAAGAACTTCACTAAATAGCAATCACCTTCCAAAAGCTTTACCTGGGCTCTGCTCAGCTGCTCACGATACCCTTCAACTCCTCAGTTCTGCCTAGGCTCATGAATTTATGCTTAAATGCATCAATCTGGGACCGTCACTTATCTTATGTGGAGCTTAAAAATCCTCCCACATGCCTCCTACTGCCATCAGACTTCAAAGGAACTCAAAACCCAGCACAGAAGGGGCATCACGCAAGCCAAACCAGGATGTCCCACACAGTTCCAGCCCTTCATACTTGACACTGACGTTTCCAGAAGGCTGCTCAGCTGCCCTGAAGGCCCATGCCGTGTATTCTCCGTTTCTATACTGACCCAGGCTAGGACTTCAGAGAGATGACTTCTGGCAGGGGTGTTTGAATACCTCGTGCAAAGAATTAATCTAGAGATCAATTCTCACAGGCATGAGCTTAGCGAGAACTAAACGCTTTAAACCCACCCCTTGTAACACAGGATGCAACCACAGGAGTCACCTCAATTACCAGCCTCAATTACCAGCTTCATCTCCCTCTGTAGTTGATGGGGAGCGGTGGGAATGAGGAATCTAGCTCTCCCTAAACTCCCGCAGAAGGTGTGAATGCCCACCATACATCTCACCTCTGCCAAGCTTTCAGGTGCTGTTAGAACATGCAAATCTTTTCCTCCTGTTTTAGACAAGGTTTAGTGGCCATGTGAAGATCAGGAGGCATGCAGGAGAACAGAGTGGCTTACACAGCCTGTGCAAAGCACGGAGCTCCAGCTGAGGTGGCCTTGCAGGCTTTCACCAATGGTCCTGCACAGCATGGAAGCAACAGGCACCTTGGATGCCCCTTCTGCTGATTCGCTTCAGGAGGAGTGTTTAAAGTTAAAAAGTAAAAAAAAAAAAAAAGAGAGAGAAGAGAGCAAGCAGGAAGGAGGGAAGGAAAACAAAAATGATGACAGATTTCAACAGTAAGAAAAAAGAAGAGAAGAGAAATGGGGAAGACGTAGAATTTTCTGCAAAAGGCGTTTTAGGGCCTGCTGCAAAGTAGTTGGTAAAGCAAGGAGGAACTTTCAAGTTCGGGCAACAGAAAGACCAAAGCCAGCTATACCCCACACCTCATTGCCCTAAGAGTGTTTCTCTGTCAAGCTTCGGCCTTCACATCCCCAGCCTGGGAAGTTTGGTTTTCATCCAGTTGAGATGATGTCCCTGGGAGATCCCAACCAAACTGAAGTTTCTGCAAAGCAGAACCCTCCCTCATACCCCTATTTTGACGGAGTGCCCTGGTACAAATTGGGATGGGTTGGTCAGAAGTATTTGTTCAATGTGAACATCTGGATGCCTGTGGTAAAAACTCCTACTTATTTCACTGCACAGTAAACCGCCTGCCATTGGGATGAAAGAGCTGCTCTCAAACCACAAATTAATTCTGCATTTGCAGCACAAGAGAAACTCCTATTAATCCAGTGCGCAACTCAGGAACCTCGTAGGACTTCTCCACAAAGATAACATCTGTGGGGCAGGATTACTAGCTTTTCTGTTGGTGTCAAAAGTTTCACAATGTTTATTTTTCTTGGAGCTAGGGGAACAGGAAGAACCTCAGTTTTCATTTTACTGATCTTCATGCTATGGACAAAAATTGGAAAAAGCAGGACCTCTAAGGGCTGAAAATTCTTGAGTGTTTTAGCACCTCAGGTTGGCAGTGCTGCAGATGTGACTTGGCTGCAGAATGCACACAGGTATAACTAACCTGCAGCGCTTTCCCTAAAAATATGCAGAACACAGAGGAACACAGGACATCCCTTTTGATAGATCAGTCCTAGATGGTTTCTCCCATCTTACCCCACTCTCCACTTTTCAAAATTGCACAATGCTTGCTGTGAGCAGGGGATGCCTAAGGAAGGAGATGCTAAACTCTCTTATCTCCTGCATTTCAGATGAATCTTCAGAGAAGACACAGCCTGGAGACAAGAGGCACCATGTGGAGAACTTTTGTACACAGGCACGTCTTTCTCTTCCATGGGCTGAACTGACTGTACAAGCTACAAGCAGCAAAAGAGGCTGGCCAAGCTGTCCTCACAGCCAGCTGGCGCGTTGTCCTCTGGAGCAGATCCCTACCTGTTTTTCATGATGATATAGTGATGCCAGTGTGTATGGCAGGATCTGGAGTGCAGAGAAGGTGAAGCCCGTCAGAGCAGCTGAGATGGTAACAACGATGACGCTGTGGGAAAGGCACATGACGAAGGCAGCCACGGGGAAGAACACCACGCTGGCCAGGTAGACTGCCCGTGTCCCAAAGTGCTTCACCATCCGGTCCATGATTGTCGAAAAGAAGATGGATGTGACGCATTGCAGGAAGAGGCCCAAACTACCCATCCGGACACCTGCAGGTAAGCAGAGGTGGTGACAGACACTGCCCTGGCTGCACCCAGGCTTCATGCAGCCGAACACCTTCGGGCCTCCTTCCCTCTCCTTCAGTGCCCACCGCAGTACAGCCCGCCCAGAGCGTGGCAGAGCCACAAACAGCCCTGACAGCCGCATGGCTGGGTCGGGAAGCAGAGCAGCACCATGTAACGTACCCCAGGGCTGCACCAGCCAGATTGCCAGCACCCACCCTCCACCAGCAGTGAGTATTTCCTACACGTGCTCCCGGGGATCCCAGCCGAACTAAAGGGGCAATGGGAGATAGGAATCCAAATGCCATTCTTGTCTTTGGAAGTCGTTGTTCGTTGTTTGCACCTTCCTACTCTTGACCCAGGATCTGTCACCTGCTCATGAGAGGATGTGTTCTGATCTGATGCCAAAACCAGCAACAGAACAAAAGGAACAAGGAATTGTGCTTAAGCCAAGGTAAAATACACGACATCCACTAAATGACTGCAGTATCCGGCAGCAATCCGGATCTTACCCCTTGCAAAGATCTATCAGATTTCAGGGAATTAAAACCATTAACTCTTTGAAGCGAGGATCATTACTCAACACCTGTTTCTGTAACAGCTAGCACAATGGAGTCCTGACCTGCTGGAAGCTACACAGTGCAAGTGTTAAATAATAATTAATCTCCAAGTTAAACAGACACTCAGCACAAAGAGGCAGTGTACTGCAGAGCTCACGGAGGCAGTGACTGGAAAACTCAGAGGGAAAGATATACAGCTGGAAGAGGAGGCCCAGGGAGGTGCCTCCAAGAATAAAAGACTTTAGATTGGGGAGAGGAAAAGAAGGGCTGGGCAGCGAGTCAAGACTCTGGCACACCACAGCAGGCAAAATGGGACAGCAGGCCAACGACAGTAAGCAGGTAACATGCTGCAGTGGGCAGTATCCCACGATGTGGACGTGGCAGCTACTGACTGCAGTGGTGAGCACTATCACAAAGCACTGGAGAGAAGGGTGAGAACTGGGGAAGCTGCTCGAGGGCTCCCCAAGATGCAAATGTGAGATGGGAATCTCATAGTAGCATGAAAGAAGATGCAAAGCCCACCTCACTGCTACGCAGCATGTCCTGGCTTTCCAACCCCTGCTCTCCAAGAGACGGGGAGCACCATCACCCCTCATTTAAAAAGGAGGTAAGAGCAGTGAAAGGAACCTGGCAGTGGCAACCACAGCCTGCAGACTGAGCCAGATACGTCCTGTTCAGTGTGCAACCTGCCAGACCATTCTGCCACTTAACAATCCAGCCCCAGGCCAGGACTGCGCTGCCAGATCTGGTTCTGTGCTGGGTAGCTCGGAGGACAAAGAGGCGTTTCTCTATTTGGCCCACTGTGCAATGCTCTGGGGGCCATAGAATGTTTTTTCCCGACCCATCTGCAGCAAGTCTAGTTTCCCATAACCTTTTTTCGCGTTACTGGCAGAGCTGAGCCCATTCCTTGCTCCCACTAAATGCCCCTGTCCTAGGGATCAGGTGCTGCAGCCTCAGAGGAGCTGGTTCACCGCTCACCTTCATCGTAGTGGCGTCTGGCATCTGTGCCTGGCTTGGCTCTGGGGATGCCATGGTAGAGCCCTTCCCCAACAAAGTCTGTGTAGAACAGCATGAAAGTCATGAGTGCCATCCAGCTGCAGAGCTCGGCCACGAACAGGCGCCGGATGACCTTGGGGATGCGGCAGTAGAGGCTGTGAAGCCGTGGCACCAGCGTGCAGAGGTTTCTCAGGGCCTGCGCCATGTGCCTGGCCTGCAGGAGACATGAGCTCCTGGAGAGCTGGCAAGGGCAGCAGGCAGGAGGCGAGGGCTTAGGGGGAGCATCCTTCAGCGCTGGGCCATCCAGAACGTCTGCCTGGGTGGCTGCCTCCTCTGTCACAAAAAGCGTGGCCAGCACACAGCCGAGGAAAATGATGGCAAGGAGGCTGAAGAGGCACGTCTCCTGCCCTCCCAGGTACGGGGCCAGAAAGCTGCCACCCCAGTCAATGGCTGGAAGCAGGTAGCCAATGCAGCCCCCCAAGCTGATCATGAAGGCGTACAGGGAGAAGGCCTGGCGGCAGTTGTCTGGCTCCTGGAAGAGGTCTGAGAGCAGGGCCTCCAGCGGAGTGAAGCAGACCTGGCCGCAGAAATCCAGTAACCCAATGCCCAGGATGAGGAAGGCAATCTCCAGCGGGCGAGTGTTGAGGGCAAACAGGCTGGCCAGGCTGCTGGCATGTGGGATCACGAAGAGGCTCAGCAGGACTCCCAGGCAAAGCATCCAGATGAAAGGGCGCCTTCGGCCATAGCTGCTGTGCCAGTGGTCGCTGGCAGATCCGATCAGTGGGACAAAAACCAAGCCAAGGACAGGTCCTATCCCTGCAAAAAGAGAAAGAGGTGGCGTTAGGGGACAGATCTGGAGGGCACTGGTCTGCGTGCACTGTACCAAAAGCATGGGATGTTTCAGGAACTCGGTAAGCTTCACCAGGTCACAGCCCTCTCCTCCAAACTGCCCTTGATTTAACAGCAGCCCTGCAACCGCCCCACAGAGACAAACCTCCATGCCCTTATTTGCCCTTGTTCTCCAGACTTGGAAGGGGAAACAAGCACCTCAAAGATGAGGAAAAAAAAACCACCTACCCAAAACCATGGTCATGAACTTCTCCTCCACACCCACTTCCAGCAGCAGCGGAGGCACGTAGGTTATCCCTGCAGCCAGGCAGACCTCCAGGCCAAACGTCAAGGAGTTGACCAGCAGGAGCTGGGTCTTGCGGTTGTGGAAGAGCATGCTGACCCAGGCTCCCTGAGCCATGCCGCCCCGGCACCCCTTACTGACAGAGGGCTGCGGTGCTCCGGCTGCAGCGCTCCCAGGGATGCCCCACAGGCAAGGTCTGGAACTTCCCTTCCTGGTCTGCTGGACAGATGCTGTCTCCCATTTTTAGCAACGGTGAATGAATCGTCTTTTCCTCTTCCTTTTACTGCAAGATGTGGCCCCAGCAATGTCGAGTCCAGGCGTAGGCAGGCAGGGATCCCACTCCAGGCTTCCCCTTCTGCTCACACGCTGTGGTCTGGGAGAAGAGAGAGCTCGTTAGACACAGCGGGGTGCAGGGCAGGGGAAAGGGCTAAAACCAGGTACCACACAGACATGTCAGCGCTGAAAAAGACAGTCCCCATCCCAACAGGCTTGCAGGCATGGGAGGATGAAGAGAGGACATCTGGGAGAGCCGGCAGAGTTGAAAGCTACATTGGTGCCAGGTTTCTCTCCAAGGGCTTGTGGCAGGTGAGACAGGCGCTTGTCGGACATGGTTTGGGAAAATCCAATCCCACCTTCAGGCTAAGGGAGACCTAATGACCTCTCAGTGTCCTGTCCAGCCCCATCTTAGAGATGGGCAGTTGTAGCAGAGGGACAAAGGATTTAGGGTCCCCTCTCCCAGTGAAATCAATTATGAGTCCCCTTTGAGGATCAGGGCAGCACACGGGGTCATCTCCAGAGACCCACACCACTGCCTAACGACCGGGGCATCCTCTGTGCTGCTCCACAGGCTCCCAGAGAAGCAGTTTCACCCAAATCCTGCCTCCAGCCCCTGAGACAGGGCACAGAGAACAGATGGTGCCTCCGTGGAGTTTCACAAACAAACCTGACCCACTTTAGCCTCATCTAACAGTGAACAGCAATTACCTTACTCATTAGTCTGAGTCATTTATTTGCCCTGTAACATGCTCCCTCTCTCCAGCCTTCTTTAGAGGGGAGAGGCCACCAGATCAGGACAGGGGCTAAGCAGCTAAGGCAAAAGTAAGCAGATGCCTCTTAGTAACCTGTTACGAGCCTGCCGCTATATCAGTCTACAAATGTAAGAAACCCTGCAAGGTTAGTCCAGGCTGGTCCACCAAGCTACTTTTTCCTAAAAGCATCTCAGGAAGATGGTCTGTAGTTACGCTGGGCAAGCCAGAACAGGTTAGAAAGCAGGGTGACATTAAGCTCCTGCACAAGCATTGACTTAGGAGTAAAACAAACTGCAGGTTAATTCTCAGGACTCACATGAGCTAACTTCTCACCCTAAATGAGCCACCACCATGCTTCTCCATGGCGACAAGGCGTAACAGATCCCGCTGGCCTGAACGCGCTTCAGCTGATCACCCATTTCTGGACTGTGCAGCGTGCTCCCAATTTGCACAGAAGCTTCTGCCTCCTGTCCCACCACAGCACAGCCCCCAAATGCTTTGGGCCCTTTGGGTGAAGGAGGCTGAACAGAATGTGAGACATGCAGGTGGAAGAGTTTATCTCTGCTTGCTCCCTCCCTGGCTGCGGGGAAGCTGTCACTGCGTACCTGCCTGCCCGTACACCCCCTCCATGCCAGAGCAGCTAGCTGGTACGGTTTCCCTTCCTTAGCCGCAGAGAGTGAACCCATCAGAAGAAATGAGGTAAAAATCCAGTTCGGCAGCCCGGGCCCCCTCTGAATTCTTTGCCTTGATTACAGGGGAGAGGAATAGACTCCCACAGGGAACATCTCCAGGCCAACACTCGCCTCCCTCCTCAGCAGGCTGAGGCAACCAGTGCTGGAGGCCACGCTTGGTCAGACCTCGCAGAGCTGGAACGGCTGCTAGCCAAGGGCCGAGCGGGATGCAAACTGTGTGTGCAGGAGGAGCCGCCGTACCAGCAGCGCGCTGGACCAGAGCCTCCCCACAGCGGCACTGGGCAGAGCTAAAACTCCACGTTCTCACCCAACGTAGCGCAAATCAGTGTTCCCTAACTTCACGGAGCACATGCACTCGCCCTCCATCACTGCACAAGTGTTAGCAGACCGGTACGGTTGGGACAGTGTCTGCATTCTCCCTTTTTTCTTTCTTCTCCTCTTGCCATCAGCCAAGTAACCCACACGGAGATGACCGGGTGAGGCTGGAAGTGTGGCGATGAGTTTTTTTACAAAGACGCAAGCATCGCTCTCCAGCTCTTGCCCCTGCAAGAGGCATCACTCCGGAGCTGAGGATTTGACAGGCTGCCAATTACACACAATAAATACTGATTATTTTCCTTCCAGGATCCCTCACCTTCCCCCTCCACACTCACTTAGACCTCGACTGTCACAAAAGATAGCTCCTTTTAACAACTGTGAACATTTAAATGACTTGCCCAAGGTCAAATAGCAAGCTAACGGCTCAGAGGGGGAACAGCAACAGCTTTCCTTTAATCAGTAGATGTGGCTTCAAAGGAATACTTGGAGGCCCCAGATATGCTCAGCATTACTTCAGATGCACTCTATCTGCAAGGAAGCGATTGGGGGCAGCAACCACCTTTCTTAGATGTGGGCTAGACACAGGATGTCTCAGCCTTGTTCGTTTATGATGGGTGCCCAGCTGGCTGACAGCCTTGGGATAGGAATTTAAGCTGCAGCCCTCCAGCCCCAGCAGCACAAGCCTCGGTGCTGTTAGCGAGCAGACTCACAAGCCAAAATTAACTGAGCCACCATCACTCTGAGCTAGACCTGGAAGGGGGCTGCAATGTAGTCCAGGGTCTGGAGGGCTTACAGAGGGGGACTTATCCCAAGGCAAACCCCAAATAAAAGACATCTCACATGCAGAGAGACAAATTTTTTTTTTTTTTCTTTTTATCACAGTGGCATCTCTAGCACTGGGGAGGAAGCAGGAATCTTTACTGTACAGTAATGTGTACTGTATGGTACCCCAACTGCCTGAGAATTTCAGTTGAATTTCTTATCAGTAGGCAAGAGAAGATCTGTCTCTTCCCCCTTCCACACTCTCAGAGGGCTTTAACAAAAAATAAACCCCAGCATACCCAGAGGCAATACTCATACACAGCCAGAGATGCGAAGTTTTCAACAGCAATCAAGTTGTAGCCACAGTTGCAAGAGATTATGATTTTCTGTTTAAACTGCATTTTGTCTCCGTACCCACCAATTACTTCTTTTTATTTTGTTCACAGAGACGGATTGGCTTAGCTGGAAAGAAATGCTAGCACAGATTAGGAAAATCACCCGAACTGTTGATCTGTAAGGACAGGGGCAGAGGGATGGAAAAGGAAGATTTGGGAGGCTTGCAGGAGCCAGGATGAAAGCAAGCCAGAAGCCAGGACTCACCTCCTCGACGCAGCGCGGTGGCAGGTGATCCCTGCAGCTCCTGCGCCCAGCCCCGGTGTACAGCCTTCAGGAAAAGCTACTTAAATAGTTTGCAGGCAAGCAGAGGTGGAACCGAGCTGCAGGTACACAGGCGGGTTTGGTTTCAGGGCCCTCCCTGCCGCCTGATAACGCACGGCGTGCCGGTGTGTTATTAGAACCACAACCACGCCTGCCCAGGCCCCTCGCACAAGGTGCTGAGCAAAGACAGGATGCGGGCACCGGCCCTGCCAACCCACCGCTGGCAGAGCGCTTCGCCGCCGCTGCCCCGAGCCAGCTCGGAAGGGAAGCCCAGGCCCAGATTCACACCTGAACTTTGCCCAAAGCCCTGCCCTGGGGTTAGCATTTGTCACCTTCCCAGCAGAGAGAGAGAGATTTAGGACGTGAAATTATTGTCTTTTTAAAGACAAGAAGGTGTTCCCTGCAGTTTTGCAGGTAACAGTCTGGCTCTAAATTAACAGTCCCAGCAGCAAAACCACACATTTCATTTAAACCGCTAGGACAATTTATCCGGCAGACTATGCAGGACAACTGCTTTGAGCCCGGTGCTCTATAACTTTATCCTGACGTGGAAGGAGTCACTTAGGCAAACCACCTCGGAGCTGGGAGATCCTGGTCTAACAGCAGCAGTTACACATCGCACCCAAACGAGCTGGGAACGGCCTGTTCAGCCCAGTGGGATCTGGCGTCTCATGATGGGGAGGAGACCTTTCACAGCTAGGTGGTGCAGAGGGCTGGTCCAAAAAGCTACATGACAGCAGGTACTTCTTGCCCTCTGGCCTCAGTTTCCCCAACTTCTACAACAAGGGACAGCATTCGTCCTTCCCTAGGGAGTACAATGCCAAGCACCTTGACGAGGATAACAGCCAGCCCCCCAAAAAGGGGCACAGCAGCCCTTCTCTGTAAGGTTTCCTACACACAGAAGCAGAAGGGAGCCACATGTGGGGCTTTTTCACAGCTGCTCGCCGAGCTGTCGTGCCATGGGGACGTCATCTGCTGCTGAGCATTAAGGCTCTTCCTTGCCAAGGAGAAGTAAAGCATCTTTAGAGCCAGGGTTTCTGTTTTAAGCTTGCAAACCAAACTTTTCCTTCCCTTTCTCTGCAGAGAAACAACAGATCAACTCGGAGAGGCTGGCTCACCTGGCAGCCAGGTAGGAGGGCGGGTCCTGGGGCAGGAGCGAAGCTGCTGGACAAAGGCAACCCGGAGAGGGCTCTCTGCCACCCACCCGGGCAGCAGAGCCTTCCCAGCAATGGCAACCAGAGCAGAACGGACGGCAGCTCCTGCGGGCCTGGTGTCTCCTCTCTCCTCTCCTGCTTAAGCACCCAGACGGACAGGGAGGAGGCCAGGCAGTCTGCCCCTGCGGAGCCCAACTCACCCAGCAGCGCTAACGGGGAGCAAGGAGAAGGGATGAAGCCAGGGAAAGCGGCTCCCGAGAGTCCATTTCTCTAAAGGCAGCGGGCCAGCAGGTTGGATTCATGCATTTCCCCTACTCAAGAGTTTGCTCCCTGCTCACACGCCACAGAAAAAGTTTTGACAAACATCTTCCTGCGCTCGAAGCGGTACAGAGACGCAGCAAGGCCCTGTTTGAGGAAACCCACGGTCTGAACCTGAGAAAAGCACCGGCAAGTGCAGAGACACGGAAATAGGACTGAATTTACTGGCGATGTCAGATGTACGGGCTCATTTACGCAAAGCAACACCATCGCCAATAGAAGTTCACTTCCCACTTCCTTTCTCTCAGCCGGCGCAGACGTTGCTTTGCGTGCCCTCGCTAACGGACTTTGAACTACACCTTTCGCTTCTAGAAAAAACAAACCCCGAGGCACCTGAAGAAAGTGGACTGCGTGCAGGGCGCTGACGGACACGCAAAAGCAAAGCCCGCGAGAAGTTTCTCCTCCTCCCAGTGTCCTCAAATCTTTCCAATGTGGGATCTTATAAGTAATGACATCCAGACAGTGCTTTGACAGAATGAAGATTGAGGGACGGACATTTTAAAAATAAAATTTGGGTGTAGTTACGTGGCAGAGAAAAGCTCATTTATTCCTCAGGAGAATCCATATCCTGCCACTCCATAATCCTTCCAGTCTCTCAGATGGGTGCAGAAGGGACAAGAGATGTTTTTAAATGTGGTAGCAGCCTCTCTGATTTGTGACGGTCGTGCACCTACCCCGCAGGTCAGCAAACAGCCACAGTGATGATCAGACAACAGAGAATTAGATTCATCAAGTATTTGTGACCTGTCAGAGCCCTGTAATAACCTGAGCCCTGTCTTATATGGGAAAAAAATTACCCCAACAAAAGCCTTTGCCTTAGCAAAGGAAAAGCCTTAGCTTTTTGGAGAAGCACCTGAGGCAGCCGATACTGTCCCGCGCTGGGGGCAGGAGATGGAGCTTCGGTGGGGGCCGAGCAGTTCCCAGGTGATACGGACCCGCACCGTCCCTCCCTGCGGCACGGCAGGTTTGAAGCAGAAGCCTATTCCCAACGGGCAGCAGAGAGAGGGGAGGGTGAAGGGTTCTGCTAACCGTTGGGTTTCCATTCATAACCACAACGTTACATTTCCAACTTTCCAAGGGGCTCTTTATGAATGTTATTAATTCCCCGCTCCCTGGAAGCCCTTTGGAAGAAAGGGTGGGAGAGAGCACAAGAGCGAGTGCTTAGGGAAGGGCTGTTCATCCAGTGCCAGATCCTTTCACAGCTATCAGTGTCCATTCACTGCCGCTGAATGTGAAATGCACCATGGAGAATAGCTCTGGCAGGCTTGCGGGGGATGAAATGGAAAACTCACCTGACCTCTCCTGACCCTCTCCCCTTCCCCCCCCCCCAAATCTCCTTGACCCCATTCACAGTGTGGGGAGAGGGGAGTGGTCATTAAGCAGGGA
The DNA here is from genome assembly GCF_000687185.1 of Egretta garzetta. NCBI lineage: Eukaryota > Metazoa > Chordata > Aves > Pelecaniformes > Ardeidae > Egretta > Egretta garzetta. Next base: position 577,936 of record NW_009258264.1, read on the forward strand.
TGGGAGAACTGCGATTTATTTAGTCTCTCTGAATTAACTCTGCGTTTCCTTTCAGCTCCGGGGCTCCATTATATCAGCCTCGGCAGCTCGGCTTAGGGAAGGAGCAGCAGCGGGTGGAAATCCCCTCAAACGAGAACAAGGAAGACCCAGGCACCCCAGCCCATCTGAAATTCCCTCCCTCACCCCACAGCGCAGCACCCAGCAGCCCAGACACCAGGATATATTAATCCAGGACAAATGTTAGATGCTACGGACGCGTCTAGTGTTATGGGAAGGGGCAGGTCCCCACGACAGCTCAGGAGACCTTCCACAGAGTTTGGTTCAAACGGAGACATTTGAATTTGTCACGACTGGAGGCCGGTTCTTTCCTGCTACGCTGCAATTGCTTCCTTGCAGCACCGACAACGTGATCATCCTGCCGTCAGGGCTACCTAAAAGGCAGGGCTTAGTTCAGGCCCTTTTGTGCTCGCTGCTCGCCTGATGCACAGACTGATCCCTGGCCCAACAGCCGAGACTGAAAGCAGTTCACTACCATCTCCATTTTGTGAGTTGAAAGTAAGAAGCTAAAAAGAGAAGAAGGGGACAAGTTTTAGGCACCTGCACCTAGCAGCTGATTTTCAGGGGGTTGCATCTCCCCCCTTCTGTGGGCCACTAAACCAGAACGTTCCCATTCAGATGCTGAGCAAAGCTCTTCTCTCCGTAACCACCAAGCCACTCACTTTCCCTGCAGATGGCTGGGGCTCGCAGAAATGGAGTTTGAGGTTCCTTCAGGTAAAGGTGCATTCATGAGGACAAGTGACTGTTGAGTGTCTTTCGCGTCTTACAGTAAGCAGCATGTGAAACAGGTCACTTTGTCCCCCTTTGCTCAACTGTATAAAGCAAAGGCACCAGGGAAAGCTTATGGACAGGAAGGTCCCTGTAAGATGGATGAGAAAGTCAAAGTGTTTGTTAAGAATGGGCATTAGGAAAGGATGCTTTCCCAGCCCAGCTGGCTAACACCACTGTCCTTGCTCTGCCTGTCACACAGAGAGGATGCTTTCCAGGGTGGAGAAAGAGCTGTCCTGCTTACCCTCACCCTACACGTCCCTGGCATCTCACACTCCTTTCAGGAGCTGTGCCAATAGCTCTGCGGATTCTTTATCCTCACCCGCAACACAAACATCGAACCGGCAGCAGGGCAGCCCGCAGGCTCCGCTGACCTCCCGTCCCACAACCTGCTTCTTCCTCTGGCAGACAGAGGAATTGCTCCTGGCAGGAGGCTTTCTCCCAGGCTTTGGCTGCCTTCGCTCCCATGCCTGCCTGTTCGACCATTGGAAAAGATGCAGCAGCAAAGGGTGGCCGGTTCCAGCCCGTCCTCCTCCTCCCCTCGCCGTTACAGACAGGAACCGCCTGTCTGACTAACGAGGTCACTGACTCAGGGGACACTTTCGGAGCTTGCAGCGCTTCTCAAAGAGGCAGACATCAGCCCAGCGCACGCCGGGACGCCAGCGGGTGCCACTAACCCTCCTGCAGTTGGCAGGCGTCATTGCCACCTTAACCCAGCGGCAGCAGCCAGCTTCGGGCTGCCTGGGAGATCCCACTGCAGTCCACGCTCAGCAGAGCGTGGCCCAAGATAAGCCGGGGTGCAGAGAGGAGCTGGGCACCGCGCTTTCTGCAGACAAGCAGGGGCCAAGGCTGCAGGGCTGACACCTTGCCTTGCTGGCCTGTAGCTCAGCCCCGTTTCCATCAGCGACACCGCAAAAGACGACCGCACTGCAGGGCCGAGTTCAGCGGAGATGTGATGAAGGACTGAGTGCCCCGATGACACCCCATAGCTGAGCTCAGCTGCAAGAGGGATCTTCAGGCTGTGCCGAAGCAGCCGCAGTGGGGCCTCCTGGTAGGATGGTCTCGCAGCGTTTTACCTGCTCAGGCCTGGCATCTAATCACCAAACTTCAAGCAAGCACACAGAAGCCTCACGCACTCCTAAACACACACAGTGCAACCAAAGAAGCAGCACTTTCAGCCTCCGCTCTCAAGAGCCTCCCTCCTCCTGGTCACCCTTTCCCGAGTCGGCGTCAGGTCTGCTATAAACAACGAGACCTCCAGACAAGGTTGGCTGGCTCTACAGCAGAGCTACAGCTTTGTTTTGCTTCTGCGTGACCCAAGCTCTTGCTTTTATTCATGAGAGGAGCCCCTGTTTTGGAGTGGGAGGGGAAATGAGAGATGATCTGGTTCTGCTTTTCACTTGAGCTCATTTTTGGTGTTTAAATACTGTGCCCATCACCCTGGCATTTGGTCTGAGTCAGCCGCACCCCCCACCCCCTCTTCTTTTTTTATTATTTTTAGCAGAAGAATAAAAATGTAAATTGAACTGGAAAGGAAAAAATAAGCCCCCTCCAGGTGCCCCCCTTCTCTGCAGCGTGGTAACGGGCACAGATTATATCCGGCACCACATGACCAGGGCCCGTATTTATATGTCAGTGTGTAAAACCCACCCTGCTGAGCCGCCTTTTCTCTGCCTGAGGCTGGGGGCTTCTGCTACGCGTCTAGTCAAACAGGCCCACAAAGGGGATTAAGGAGAGCCCCTCAGCCCTGCAGAGTAATCCATCAAATTATCCCTTGTTGGCGTTGCTGTCCTCTTCAGGAGAAAAAAAAAAAAAAAAAAAAAAAAAGGGGAAAAAAAAAGAAAAAAAAAAAAAGCCCTCTAAAGGCTTTTAAAGGCACTGAAATTACACTTGAGCCTGAAACACTCCACCCAGCTGCTGTAGCCCACAGCACAATGGGCTGGTTGTAAAGGGAATACCGGGAAGGGAGGAAAAAAAAAAAAAAAAAAAAAAAAAAAAAAAAAAAAAGAGGGACGCTGTTGTTAAAAAGGGCAGCCTCCCCATGCGTGAAACTCCAACAGGTGGCTCCGACCCCCCGCTCCCGGGACCCCGCCGCAGAGCTGGCCCCGATAACGTGGGGCTGCACCCCCCACCCACCCGCGCTCCCCTGCGGAGGGAGGCTCCAGGGTCTGGGATGCGTTTGCTGTGCCCGGACAGACCCATGGACACGTCCTCATCAGCGGCAAGGCTTGCGAAGGCAGAGTCTGCACCCTCCCAGAACAGAGGAGCGCCCGACCCTCTCCTGCTGGGGATCAGGGCTGGGGTCCAGCAACGCCCCGACGGCTGTAGCACCATCACCCCACTGAGCCCTGGAGCCCGACAGTCCTTCACAACCCCGGCAGAACACCTAACTTGTCTAAGGCTCACGGCATTGTCACCAGTGCCCCCGCAGGCAAAGCAAAGCCAAAGAAAGACCCCACTCACCAAAATTCTGCAAATGTCTACTTGGGCACCGACTCTGTATTTTCTTCCCCCGCCGCCACCCAAACTGCAAATGAACTTTTGGCTGGTCATCACTGCCCCGTTCTGAGGTATGACATCCCCTGTCCACCAGCCCTGCCTAAGCAAGCGCATGGGATTTTGTATGTTTGCATCACTGTAATCCTTCTTAGGGAGAAAACGATCGCTGGGCATGACACAGGGAAAACGGATAGTACAGCGCTTACCCCAAACAACTGGAACTGGCAAAGAGACAGCAAACCAGTTCTGGAGGAAGGCTGTTAGCACGTACAGAGAACACGCGGCTGTCCCAGTGCACGCTACACAAGTCACCTTCACACTGAAAACAACACCACACACCTTCTGAGTGTTAATCCCTAGTGCTGAGTAGAAGGAAAATAATTTCCCCATCTGTTACAGAGAAGAGATGGGAAGGCCCTAGCTGCTTTATCGTGTCTGCTTTGCAATGCCTGCTCACAGGGCTGGGAAAATGGGAAGTGAAATTGGAACTTCTTGTTTCCAACCAAAGCACCAATGCTGTGCAATGGGACGTGTGACTCCTCAGCGAGCCAACACCATACTCTGGCTCCTTCTGCCTCCGGCACACTGTGGCTCCAAGGCAGCTCTAGGACTTCTACCCCATGACACAGCTTCATAATTTCTGGCTTTGTTTGGAAAGCTGTGACAGTCACGGGGCCAGCTGAGTCTCAGGACCAGTTCTGGGGTAGAGAGGACAGTTTTGATGTACTGATAAAAACCAGGGGCCAGAGCAAAGGCCACGGCTGGCACTGACATGCGAGACTGCAAATCCAGACCATGGATCCCAGGCCAGCAGCAGCCAGGAGCTCTGCAGAAACAAAACTGCCAAGCCCTGGCAGGAGGGCTGAAGGGGTGTATGTTCACCCAAACAGTACCCCGACAGGCCAATTATAAAGTAGCAGGGAGGAGTCGGACAAATTTATCCACAGCAGGAGCCGCAGCCACCTAACACTGACATCTAACCTTCCCTCGTTCTGCCCGAAGTCACGTTTGCCAAGGTCTGTGCCTAGGAAAGAGGGAGGAGAGCAACCAGCTGAACTCCACGCATGGCAGTCCTCGGAGAGCAGCAGGCAGAGACTTACACAGTCCCTTTTGCTTAAAGTTTTGGGAGCATGACCTCGTGCTCTTCCTCAAAGGATATACTTTGAATCCTAGACACACACAGAACTAATGGGCTCTTTTGTAATCACATGGTAGTTAGTCCATTTTTTCATGGTAATTTTCTGGTCTGCAATTCCAGTTATTTGTGTCCCTGCCGGAGAAGTTTGATGCTAACATATCTCTCAGCAAGCCCTTTGACCTCCGCTGGCAGGTTGGTGGGTTTCTCCCTCTCTGTTTTCTGTCTCTAAAATGAGGTCATGGCTTTGAATGAGACAAAGAGCCTTTGCAGCGTGAGGAATAGCCCCAAGACAGCTGTGAGTGCAGAACCCCCATCAGTCACATCAGACCCTGAGCGCCTGAGAGGCAAGTGAGCCGGGCAGCAGCCCCCGGCTCTCCTGGGAACGGCTGGGTTTTACCGCCCTGCTCTGAGAAGAGAGCACGCAACTGCTCGTATCGGAGCCGGTGCAAGGACGGATGTGGAACAGGCAGCCACCCGTGGCGGATGAATTCAAAAGGGGGAAGGAATAAAGCAAAACTCTCGAAATACTTTGGGCTGGGAGTCACTGTAAGGTATCGCTCTCCCCGCTGCCTGTCCCTCTGGCAGAGTTACCATTCCCACCCTGCTTGCCCCGGTTCCCGGTCCACTCTCTTGGCTTCAGCGGCCAGCAGAGCTGAGTTCATGCTGCTATGCCAGACTCCAAGGCAGGCACCTTCTGCCCCTCCAGCCACGGGCCAGCACCCTCTGCCAAAGGGACAGGTGAAGAGCACACGTGCAGGGAATAACAGGATTTCCCTGGGACACATTAAGGTCAAAGACTGCGCATCGGAGTCCTGAGATCTTTCTTGTAAGAACAGCAGTTTTACGTGCCTGGGGTAGCAAAGCTGTGCACAAGCCCCGACTTCTGCCTGCAGCACACCGACTGCTTCGTGTTAACGAGGGCCCTCAGATCGCTGCTGGAGCAGAGTTTTCTCCTTATCAGGACAGACCAGTCATGAGGCCTTGGTCTGAAAACATGAGATTCTATGATTTTACTTCTGCCTGAAATTGCCTGGATAATTGCAAAGATAAGAAGCAATCAGATTTTTTTTTTTTTTTTTTTTTTTTTTTTTTTTAAGACAGATAAGTTTCACTGGAAGATCTTTATGGGAAACTTAAGCCTTTTCCTTTCCCCATTCTCACTATCAGTTTAATGTGTTACGGACTTTGAACACGCAGGGATTTAACATTAAGCTGTAGCCGTTCACACACCAGCACGGAGTATCGGGGAGTTTTCCGCTTCTGAAAAGACAAAGCTCAAAGCTGCCATTTCTATAGGAGGTGAATGGAGCAAGGCATTTTTACCACCCCCCTCACTCCCCACCCCGTCTCTCCTTACAAACAGGAACCTAACTTCTATTTTGAGCCCTGGAAAGAATATCAGTCCTAAATTATTAGCTTTTTAGTAATTAAGCATGGAGTTCAAGTTCAAAGCTCCCTGGATTTTGCAGAGCCCTCCGTGCAGGGGTGCTTTTTGTTGCACAGGGTTAGTTTCTTGCTCTGATAGAGAGCACGGACTGCATCTACCAAGGAGGACAGGCAGGAAAGTGGTCGGAGCACTGAAGTTACTCAGCGCTCGCTGCAAAAGTCTGCTGTAATTGGCAGAGGATAAATGACAGTTTGTGCGTTACAGACTCTGAGTAGAGGCAGGATTTTCTCTCCACGCTGGGCTCTCTCTTGCCCGTATTTACTGGCGTAAAGTTCAGTGAGCTACAAATGAAGCAGAAAGACCTCTGATATTTCCGCAACATGCTCTGGGCTGCCTTGGGCAAACAGCCAGGGCACCTCGGGCAGGCACAGTGCTGGCTTTGCCCAGTAAGAGCTGGGGAAGGGCTTATCACCAGCACCGTCCCGGACCATTCTGGCTGCGCATCAGCATGTGCTAACTAGCCTCAGTTACAGTCTTCTGTTAGCAGAGGGGATAGCTTGCATTCCCTGCTCTTGCCCAAAAGGCTTATACGCTGCTATCAACATTGGCCACAGACAGTGATGAATGGGAGTATCTGGGGGCAGCACAAATGTAGACTGTGTTCACAGAAATCAAAGATGAAAGAGGCCCTGTTGAATCATCTTCCCCGGGGCTGCTGCAGGACTGCTCCCAACAGCACATTCTCCAGTGATTTGTCCAGTCTGGATGGATGGATCTCAAGCACTGAGGTTGCAAGAATTTCCCCTGAAACAATATCCATGGGCTAAGAGATTTAATAGCTGGGAAGCATCCTTCCTTCCCTTCCTCCTTCCCTCCAGTTATCCCCTGTGTAATTCCTGTGCTCTCCTTTTTATATGCATGGTCAGACCCCCCTCCAGACTACATTTAGCCACTCTCCTAAACCTAGCTTTAGTCAATTCTCATGAAAAGCCACCCTTCCAGGCCCATTAATTGCTCAGTCGGCCTTGGCTGTAGCACAGCAGCCTTTTGTTCTAGCATTGCTCCAGCTGCTCCCACCGCCCCTCGCACACAGGAGTCGTTTGTCATAAACATTCCCAAACGCACCTCTGGAGTCCAACAGCAACAGTGCCCGCACAAAGGCCTCCCCTGTCACGCCAAGAGCCCGTACCTGGTACACACAGACCGCTGCCATGGAAAGCCACCGTCATCTCATTGTTCCTTTGTGCTCCATCTCTTTGTATTTATGAACTGCCTCTCGCCACAGACCTACACGGAAGCTCGCTCTGTGACCAGAACAATCCTTTATTCTGTTTGCACAGCTCTAACCCAAGGGAGAAGGTTTTTTCCAGAATCCAGACCAAGGCAGCACAGCGATAACCAGCACACCACACGGGCAGGGAGAGCACTAACAGAGGACACTTGGCAACAGCAGCGTCAGCTCAGGTCTTCTAGAGCACCAAAACGCTTTGGGTACCCCCTCTTCAAAAAGAAGATCACAACAGAATTGGCACTACAGCCCCAGGCAGAGAGGAAAGAGAACAGCCTAACAACCGGGGTCGGTGGCAGATGCTTCTCCAGAGGCAGAGTACAGCCCAACATTTCCAGACAGACCATTGCTGATGGAAAAAGCATAAAATCACCAACAGGGAACTCACGCACGGCTTCCAGAGTCGCGTAGAGGCTTTTGGTCTCTGTGCAGAGAAGGCAGAGAACTGAGTGAGTACACTTACATCCCTGTCAAACCTAACCGAAGAGCCAGCTCTGCCCATTGCTCCTAAATTAGAAGCAGGCAATTGGGAGGAGGAGATGGCAGAATAGCATTGGATTTGAGGTTTGACCACCACTTCAGTTTCTTTGATGTAGTAGGTCAGATCCCAGCAAGAATCACCCCTAATGTTTGCTAAAGAAACTGTGATCCACGGATTTTATTGCATGCACCATTTCACCAAAAGCCTAAACCCATAAATCTAAAGCAAGATTTAGATGTTATCCACAACTATGTATACATCATTCCTGGAGTCGGCTCTAGCCTGCTCTGCAAGAACATTAATGGTTTTTGAGTGCTGACAACTTGCACGGATTTGAGTCACTGCACTCATTATATTTGCATTTTTCTTGAAGTCCCAGCTCCTGGAGACAAACCACCATGGAGAACTTCAGCTTCCAACAAAATGAAGATGGAAAAAAAAAAAAAATCGGTTCCCTTGATTGAAGAGAAAAACCTTAGACCTCACAAACCAAAAGCCGATGCCCGTCATTGTTTTAAGTTTCTTTTTTCAAATAAACCTCATTATTTTGCCAGAGGCCATCCTTACACCTTCTGAGTATTCAAAACCTGGTGATTATGAGAATTCATCTGCAAGTCACCAGAAGCTGGTTCTTTCCGCAAGCGACAGAGCTGATTTCATGTGTTACTCAAACAAGGTTTCCCTGGATGTAAGGCAGGCCCAGGTCCTTAAGATCGGGACTAGCAGCAGTTTCTTTTTGTGCATGTACATGGAGAAAGAAAAAGTGTTCAGAGCTGCAAATCAAGCACCTGCTTATTGCTGTGTGTGTTCCAGCCACCCTCCAGCACTGAGACAAAGAAGCCATTCGGACCACATTCCTACATTACATTTCTTATTTTGCCAGACAATATTCACGGGGGTCTGTTTCTCCTCTTATGCAGGCTGGCAAAATGTTAAACAAATATTTTTGAACTGCAAGAGGAACTGACATTTTAGGATATAAAAACAAGGAAGAAGGGCTCAAATTTGAGGACCTCCAAGGAACAGCATGCATACAAACAATAAATATAATGAAATGGTGACTTTACAGTTCTACTTAGTATGTTTTTTGAACAAGCAGCTTGATAGCTTTGTTGGTGGACACATCAACAACTGTCTGCAGCTCTGTAATACCAGATCAGACTCAGATTCTTAGAGCAGTGAAGAGCAAGAGCAGCACAAGAAATAGAATAGGTTTCAGGGGCTGTATGGATTCAACATATTGTTAATCTTAGACAGAGATAAATGTAGTTTGCCTGAACAATACAAGCATCAGGACACAGAACTGCAAAAAACCAATCCCTTGGTTTACTCTCTTCCTATTCTTTTGTTTGTGGCAACTGCAAGATTTCCTTTACGTTATGCAAATCCACACTTACAGACAGTCTTCTATGAGCACATATATTGCTTGGCTGCCTTGCAGAGACTGCTTTACAGCTTCCCCCTGTTTTTTAAAAGCAAGGATTCCTCTGCAAGCACCTCTGTCTCCTTTTTTACGCGAGCCCTTGGGTTCCTGTTTTCGCATGGATAGTTTTGATGTCTGATATTAAGTATTCAGAAATCAAGTCAACATTGAAAATAGTTGACAGCTGCTCACAAGCTTCTCGTGACTCCCTTGCTCCACTCATAGCACAACCTCGATCATGAGTTTAACTGCATGGCTGAAGGATCACAAGACTCCACAGGTTGGCTGTCTAGGGTTACTTTTAGTTAAAAGTAGCTGTCTTGCAGTGACTGCCTCCCACCTCCTGCAGAAGCCACAGGGCATGATCATATGATGGAATTATTCGCAACAGCAGAAGCAAGTGGAGATTCGCCAGATGTAACTCTTCTTGGTTTCTGCATACCCCTCTCCATACCATCTTACTTCTCTCCAGATACGAGGCTTTACAACTACCATTGCCTGCTCACCCCTACCTGCAGCTGCTCTCCTCCCATCACTCTGGTCCTTTCGCTTCTCCACCTTGAATCCATCACAAACCTCAAACTTTCACCCAACGGGTCAAGCGTTTTGCTTTGATGTTGCCTTAGCCAAGATAAGGAGGTAGCAACACACACATTAAAGAAAACCCCAAACAGCCAACCACCAAAACAAGACACTCCTTGGGTGAACTGCGCCAACACAGCAAGAAGTGGAGCAGAAACACAAACAGATGTTACTCACACTGCTTGTAGCTCATCTGAAAAGCTCCACAATCCCACCGTGACAAAAGTGGTATCAACCTCTGAAGAGACCAAAGTCAGAGGAATGCATTAGCCCTATGTCCATTGCTGTGTACAAATTATGCTTAAATTGCCCGAGAACATAGAGCCATCAAGAAAAAGAGACATCAGCAAATTACTGTGTTTTTTCTTGTCATTTAAGCAAGCTGCTGGCACTGGTCTTGCCTGGTACCAGACCTGACAGACTAATAGGCAGCTTGAATCAAACCAACCGCTAGTCATGTCCAGTGGAGAACACACAAACCCAGCAGTATTCCGAAGTTCTCTGCCACATCACCGCCTGCAGTACTCCTTAAAAAGGGAGTAGTCAGGAAACTGCCACAGGCGTAACTTTTCACGCTGTTTTTTGCCAGTGTAAAACTATGGAAGCCAGAGATTGAGACTCATACAATCTAGAAGATTAAAAATATCACATCTAAAGACTACTTTTACATCACTGTTTCTCTTCCTTTGCTTTTGTACATTCCTCAGAAGTAATTTGCAAACCCTCAGAGCTTCTTGTGGATCTGACACAGAAGGCTCTGGGTTAAGATTTTCAGAGTGATGCAGGCAGTCTGCAGACAGGCTAGTATTTCCAACCAGGCTTTGCAAAAAGCCACGCAAGGAGACCCACACAGTTACGTTCAAAGAGCAGGTTTTGCCCTGTCACTTCATCACACAATGGATTTGATGCTTTTAGGACCAGCATTTTTGGTCCATACTCTGAACAAAGCTTCTGCTAGCAGCTTCATCACAAAACTGGGCAGATAAGGTTAGTTTTTTACTTTTAAGAGCATGCACTCACAATGCCAACAGCCACAAGAGTCCAGCCATCACCCTAAACTCCATATGGAGGCTTTAGTCCAAGAGCAGAGATGTGTGACTCAGGAGGGAAAACCAAAAACAACACCACCACACCACCCCCCCCCAAACATTGCCACTTGAGCGCTCCAGCGAAACAAGCAGTTTGGTGAAAAGGTTAGCAAGAGTTTAGGCTACACATCCATATTTTCTAGGGATTCTGGCAAAGATAAAGCAGACCAAAGGCTGTATTTCCTAACTTAGCGACCAGTCTAATGATTTTAGCTCCTCACACTACAGATATAGCATTTCTCACAGCTGACAAAAATTGACTGTACACCTTCAAAAAGACGCTGCCGGTGGAGTTTGACAAGAGTACATTGCGGTATCTACTATTGCTCTATTCTGTTATGGTGATGACAATCTTAGAGTCTGTAAGACTACTGCTTTGCCCACAGATAATGTTACCGTTATCTGCAGGCAGCTCCTACACATAGCCACGTGTGCGGGGCCTTCTAGCAACAGCTCGATGTTGGGAAATACCTTGAGGTTCAGGTACTTCAGTTGGAACCTCTTCAAGAAGACAAGATGCTCTCACAGAAGACACTGCACAGGCTACGTATGTAGCAAGCCGTAGGGGAATATACCCACCAGCAGGCAGCCCAAGAAAAATCTCCCTACAAGGAAAAGTTTCCTACTAAATCCTAAGATTGGTTTACGCCCTGAAAAATCAGGGACTTATATCCCTTGTAAAGCTCTCATTTAATTTGCTATTAATTCTGGAGATTCTTGTTATCCATATCAAATTTCTAATCCTTTTTTCAAATCCCATAAGCCAAGCACTCTTGGCTTCCACAACGTTTTGTGGTAATACGTTCCAGAGTTTAAAGCACTGCCTGGTATCCAAGCACAGGGCTGGGAATCTGGGATTCCTGGCTCTGCCACCACAGCCACTCCCCACCGAGTGGAAGGGTAGTAGCTACGGATGATGCAAGAAAGTCCAGGTAGCATCATACATTTAAAAAAAAAAAAAATAATAAAAAGAAAGAAAATTGCAGGTAGGGGGAATAATAGAAACCATTTAAAGGCTGGGACACGTTTAAAAAAAACCCCCCAGCCCCTCCCCACCGAGTGGAAGGGTAGTAGCTACGGATGATGCAAGAAAGTCCAGGTAGCATCATACATTTAAAAAAAAAAAAAATAATAAAAAGAAAGAAAATTGCAGGTAGGGTGAATAATAGAAACCATTTAAAGGCTGGTACACGTTTTTCAGGAGTGCCTGCATGACTTCAATGCCCAGGTCATTTGGGTACTTTTGAAGTTCTTAACTCATGTTCTATTTCTATACATTCCCAGTTATTCCCATGTTACACATACAAACCCCGCTCTCATGAACCCACATCTAGGACTAGCACTGTGCCAGAACAGGATATGGTTTGAGCCTGGCCACTTTCTCCATGCTGCTCATGAGTCCGACAGATCTCAATGAGGACCAGGAAAGCTGTTCCTGATAGGTTTCCCTTCTGATTTTTTTTTTTTTTTTTTAAACATAAGCATGATAACCAAGTGCCTTGCCAAATCTGGCCATCACCAGCATAAAAGTATTAATTTATTCTAGCGCTTTTCTCTTCCTCCTAATGCTGTCATCCCCAGGAAGACAAATTAGTCTTTTAGTTTATGTTTACTATAAACAACTAAGGCTCTTTACCTCCAAAGCCTCTAGTCATGACAAAGCCAGTCATCTACGGAATATCCACATTATAACACTTAGGTACCACTTTTGAGATGACAGCTTCCCGCGACAGCCGAAGGGGAGAGATGGGACAACCTGGCAGCAAATCTAAGCCGAGCCTACAGTAAGGTGCAGCAAAAACGTCCCTTTGTCAAGTGCTGGCTTCCTTTGATTCTAAAGATTCACTGACCTGTCCCGAGCCTTCCAGATTTCTGGAACTCCACGGTCACATCACGCTTCCCAAACTCTTTTCCTGTTCGATAACCACTAAAACGAACTCGGTCACAGCAGATGTCTCTGTAACGATGAAAAGTATAGAAAAACCTCATGCCACATCCGTGCGTTACCACGGCTCAGGGAGGCCTGAAAAGGTGCAGCGCGCTGCCCAGCAGCCCTACCTGCAGCCGCGCTCCCTCTGCTTCCTGACGCGCGAGTTTGGGGGTTATTTTTGTTTGTTTTCCCGCAGCAAAGCTAGCGCCGGGCGGCCAGGAGCATCAGCAGGACCAGCGATGAGTCTGCGAGTGCCTCGTCCGAGCAGAGCCACGTCCCCGGCCGGGACCCGGCGGAGCAGCGCGCTCCCCTCGGCTGCGAGCGCAAGCGCCGCTCTGCG